>NC_089979.1:17479046-17799524 GCF_036417845.1 Apteryx mantelli | reverse complement strand
AAACTAGAAAGCATTGATTATCTGGTAAAACTATTCTATATTGTATCACAGACTCACATCTACAAATCTTTACAAACTCCAAACTAGAGAAAACCACTATAAGAAGTAAAGGTGAGGTAGAATTAACTGCAAGGCCCAGGCTTTTTAATGGAAAATATAGCACATCCTACAGAGGTGTAGGGCCTGTCATCTTTGAAACAAGGCCCTGTTCATCCAGAAAAAAATAGTCTAGTTAGAATCAGTGACAGCTGTCCACTACCCATTGTATTGTAAGATTTTTTTTCTTTTAGTAAGATTGCAGTATTTTCCTTCCAAGCAAAAGACTCTCTCTTTAGTGAACATGTTCAACGTTAAGATAATCAGATAGCTCTGAAGACTATTACATAGATAGCAGCATGAATAAACACAATCATTGCGTCTTTGATAAAGAAATTCTTTATCTGTCTTTTCCTACGAAGAAGACTTCCCAAAAGAAGGAATCCTTTCTCTTCTTACATACAGCAACCTTCCTCACCAACCCCTCTCCAGAAAACAGGTAGAAGACAACTTTCATATAGCATTTTTAAATGAGAAAGAAGCTTCCAACTTGAAGCTTGAAAACATTTCCAAATGTTTGAACACGTTTCCAGGTAAGTTTGCTAGGGCCAGTTTTCCAATTTGCGGCCACTGAAGTTTGGTGTTTCAGTACTATAATATTTTTGGTAGATAATGAAAACAATATAAGTTCTTCAAATCCTTACACTTTTATCATTCAGCGCTTGGTTATTCTGTTTAGCTGTCGATCAGTATTTTTTTTTTCTGTTTTACTGACACTCCCCCACTGTAATAGAAGTATAGTACACAACAAAGAAAAAACATATTCTACTTAAAAGAAATATATTTAAATTAGAAATGAATTTAACAACATTGTGTCTTCACAATGGGCAAAGGAATTGAAATTAAGATGATACTGGGGAGATTTAATTTTAATCGAGTCTTAATTTTATTACTTAGCATTTTTGTGTTCTTCACTGGTTAACTAAAAGTTTAGTAATATATGGACACATAGGACATGTTTTGTGCTCAATAATATAGAACATCTGAAAAAAATACTGCATTCTTCTGGAATGGCTATCAACTGCTAGTAAAAATTAACACCAAATCAGTAATCTAGAAATGGAATCTTTTCTTAGATTCTAAATCTGAAAATGTTTATGCTTGAGATGGTCAGTCATATTATCATTAAAGTCAGGAGATTGCTGAAGTGAGTAGCATTACTCATATGCATGAAATCTGAAGGACTGGATCTTTGGTGCATTTCAAGGCTGAATCTTCCTAGGGACCACACGCACAAAAGGTTAACTGATACACAGTGGTGTAAACAAAATGTTTCACTAAAGTACTTATGTAGTTTAGAAAACAGCCATAAAAAAGAAACAAAAATATATGGTGACATTAAGAGTATAATTAATGCTCTATTGAAATAAATATCCCAGGTATATATTTGTATGATCTGTTGAAAAATTGCTGATTCAAGAATACAAGTAGGCATCTGTCTTCAATAACAACTTGTAAAAATATTTATCCGGTGATACTAGAATAATAACTTGCAACAATATTTACCCAGTGATATTAAACATGACATTTTTATTAAATATATCACTGAAAAGAGCACTTGTCCTGAAGGAGAAGTTTATTAAAACTGCTTCTTCTAATTTTGTATCTGTTTCTTCCATGTGACAAAACAAGAATAAAGTCGACAGCAACAACAGTAAACGAAACACTGCTCTTACCATGACAACTGGGCAGTGCTCTGTTCCATCCAGGTCTTCCATCATCTCCCATGATACACGTTAGTGTAGAATATCCTTGAAGAACATAACCTGCATCGCAGTAATACGTGACAGTTGACCCCAATTTATAATCCATTCCAAGTCTTGTTCCATTCATTATATTCCCAGGATCAAAGCAAGACTCACGCAGTTTCGCTATAAAATAAACAAATGCAAACATAATTCTGAGTATAATATAAAACATTGCAAATATTTTCTGCTGTTCTGTCAAGGTCTTGTTTGAGCATCCTGTGAGGGTCTTCATCATGCTCTCATCTTCTCAAAAGAAACCTTCCTTTCACATCAAATGTTCTATGACTGTAGTCATCTCTTCCTCACTTTTAAGATTTCTATATAATGACCAAAACCACACCTCTTATATTTTTCCCAGATTATACCTATAGAGCACCATTATAACAACTCTTTTTCCTGGGTTCACTGTGACCAGAGACATAGTTATATAGGAGACCTGAAGTTACATTTTATGGACATGGTCCCGCTGGACTAGACACATCTTAATTTTAAAATATGAGGTCTGAAAACTGGGAAGTGGGGGAAGCCAATGTAATACCTATTTTAGATGAAATAAAAAGTGTGCATATGAGCAGCATTTCACAATTTGTTCAGCATTAATAAACCCCAAGTGGATTTCTATTTCCCTATATACTGTATGGTATATTTTCATATAATTTTTCTTTGCTCACTGGAGGACACAGAATGAAACTATTCCTTAGATTTATCTCCTTCCTTTGTTATTTATGGCTATTTGTTTCAAAATATTGAAATCCATTCTAACATGCCCATGCCCTTATCCTGTTTTTCCCCTTCCTTCTATAACATGAATAATAGTATGTCTAATAAACAAGCTGCACAGAAATAACAATTCAGCACTTTTAAATAACAACACTGATATGCAGAAGGGGGGAAGAAAAGTAAACATTTAGGTGAAATTTGCACTGTTTTTCCATTAATGAAATAACAGTAAATGTATTAGGAAATGGTAGAAGCTGGAATGAGGCAATACTTTTGTGCCATTCAGGATGGAGACTGAAGTAATTCATTTTATCGAGCAGAAGACAGAAATTCCAGATTTTCTTCTTAATCATTTATGAGTGTCGTGGAGAGGATCAATAGGGAACACTTACTCATTCCCTGCAAGAACTAGGAGGAACTAAATGGAGTTATCAACTGCCAGTTTCTAAAACATCAGAAGAGGTGTTTTACTGCACCATGCATATTTGCACTGTGGAACTTTCTGCTACAGGTAGGTAGGGCTGCCAAAAGATTTAAAATTCTTGGAAGGCTATTTAAGAGCTTTAAATACATGGACACTTCCTTGGATTCCAGCAGTCCCCAAGCTAGATTTTCTGAAAGCTTACAGATGCTAGGGAAAAATGATTAAACATTCAAACATTTTGTTATACTTTAGCCACATATCAGTTGTTGGTCACTACTAGAGACAAGATACTGAAGAAAACAGACTGTTTGTTTGATCCCCTATGGTCATTTGTATATTGTGATATTTAGGAGAGGAGAGAAAAGATACATTACAAAATCATAAAGTTATATTTGCATTTGAACATGGAAACATGGATTTATTCCTCTGAAATTTCAATGCCAAATTTTCCAAAGGAATATGAAGATCTCCTAATGTGGTTAACATTTTATCAGGATTTGCATATCCAATCTACAGAACATTGCTTCTGATATGAAAACCCATACAATAACAAGTAATAGTTATAATGCATAGTTTTATTAAGAACAGGTATTAGAGATTCAAGATGATTCATTTAGGTAGTTGCAATCTGGTGCCTGGGACATCTAACTGCCTCCTATTCTGAATGGCAATGCTTCAAAAGACATCACAGAAAGAAAGGCTAAAACTTTGGTAACTCTCATATTCTGAAGTCTGGTGGCACAATCAAAAGTAAAGAGATATAATTTATTAGTAACCTGTAAATCTAACCCTGTAAGATATCACATAATTATCATAATAATTATTATGTAAGCCAACTGCACTCACTTGAGAAGTCTGACAGACCTTTCAAGTCCAAATTCTCAACTTCGAATAAAATGGTCCATTTAATTTAGGAGTATGTCTTAACATTATGATAATAGTAAGAATGGAAAAGAATGAACTTCCTTCTTACTGAACTTTAAAGCCACATACTGTGAAATAACTATTCTTGAGTTTACAACAAGAAATCCACATTTCAGAATTCTGGCAGCTCCTTGGATAAAGTATAGACTAATATCACGTAAGAAATTAAAGAGAGAAAAAGATAAAGTAATCTATTATGTCTGGTGTGTAAACCAAAAACTGAGGAAAGACATTATCTGTCATAGCACAAATGTTCTGTGAGGAACAATGACAGTCCTGTAATTTTCTTTTCTCCAAAGATACAGTTTTGACAGATTTCCGAAACTGCTGACTAAACACTAACAATGTCACTATGGAAATACAGTTTCTTAATAACTATTTTTAAAAATAAAATCTGAAATACCAAGCACCTTCAAACTACTTCTGGAAATCTGAAGTACCTGCTAAGTGAGCTTGGAAAGAAAGTCAGTGTATCAGGCTATAATATATGAAGAAAGAAGTCAAATGTGGTAAAAGGATTCACCAGATGGAGCTGGGAACAAGTGAAAAAAGAGGAAATAAGCAGACTGTATTAACAAGGTTATTAACAAAAAACAAAAAAAAAGTGCACCCAGTAGGCAGTTGAAAAAGACATTCACCATCAATATCATGCTACCCCCGTGTCCTCCTCAGGACACTGATGACCCCTGTAACTCTCCCTTTCTCATGCCTTCCTTCTGAAGAAGACTAGTACTACCAACCTGACGACACAGAGAAAATACTAGAGAGACCATGCGCAACAATTTTGTCTGTGTTATTACTAAGACATTTTTCTGTAATAGTCTTTTTTTTTGGTAATATTAGGTATGGACTAACAATAATTCTTTGATTAGACAGCTAAGATTTGAGTTAGATAATATTATATTCTTGGCTTTCCGTACTAGCAAAATTGTGCAACAAACTTCATAAAAGACAGTAACTACTTCTCTGGTAATTTTGGCATATCACTAGATCCATTAAGGCTTCCTGAAATACAGGCAAGTGATATGTGCCGCGGCATTCTTGATGTTTAATAGGAAACCTCTTTGTTAGCTAACACTCGGTAATGATGTCAGACCCCTCTAGAAAACTAGTGTCTCAGTGCACAGAGAACAGCACTGAAAGCCAAGAGAAGCAGGTGCTTTGTTCAGAACTTGATGACTTACTACTCCGTCTCTAAGTAAGTCTCAAAGAGAACAAAGCTGTAATAGGCTTCTTAGAGAGAATATTACAGACATACCTAACTATAGCAAACATTCCGTAATTACTCTCTAGAGCACTTATTATAAGTAATAAGCTGCTCCTCCATTATGAAAGAGACATGAAGGTAGGCAGGAAGGGAAGAACAAAATCCAACCACAAACATGATTATAGAACAGATCTGATGTAGAGACAAAAGTCAAGTGATGCTTGTATCTGAGAAATATGGCCTGTCAACAGAGTACAACTTTAGTGCTACTGCCACTTAAGACATGGCAAGTACAGATACAGGATACACCTGCAGCTGATACAATTTATGTGCAGAAAATGCATTTCATAGAATAATTTAGGCTGGAAAGGATCTAACACAACCCCCACTCAAAGCAGAGCCAACTAGATCAGGTTGCTCAGAGTTTTGTGCATTTGATTACAATGATTGCAAAGGATTCAGATGTCATGACCTCTTTGGGCATAGTGTTTGACTAGCCTCATAGTGAATTTTTTTTCTTAATATCTAATTGGAATTCTCTTGTGACAGCTTGTGTCCATTGCCTCTCACTGTGTGCCCCTGAAGAGAGCATGGCTCTGTCTTCTCCATATCCTTCCATTTAGTAGTTGAAGCCTTCTCTTCCTAAGGCTGAGCAAACCCAGTTTCCTCAGCCTCTCCTCACATGTCATGTGCTCCAGCCTCCTAATCATCTTGGTAGCCCTCTGTTTGAATTGCTCACATATCCCAAAGGTCTTCTACTGGTGAGCCTTAAACTGTACTCCAGGAAAGGTCTCAAAAGAGCCAGAGGGAAGAATCACTTCCCTGGACCTGCTGATCCCACTTTTCCTCCCATTCTGCCATTCTCAGCCCAGGATGCTGCTGGCTCATGCTCAACCTGTTGTTCCACAGGTTCCCAGGTTCTTTTCTGCAAAGTTGCTCTCTATCCAGTCAGCCCCCAACCTGTACAGTAGCAGGGGGTTATTCCATCCAAAATACAGGACTCTATTTCCTTTTGTCAAAGGTTCCTGTCAGCCCATTTCTCCAACCTAGTAAGATCTGTTTGAATAGAAGTGCCACCTTCCAGAGTATTGACTGCTCCCCACAGTTGGCCAAGATTGCCAGCTTGCCGAGAGCACCAACTTGCCGAGAGCGTGCCCCATTCCATCATGCAGGTCATCAATAAAGAGAGTATTGGCAACATTACTAATCCTATTAATTACTTACTGGCTGCCAGTCTCAGCCCAGCAATCAAGCCAATTTTCCATCCACCAGATTGTCCATCTACCCAGTCCATATCTCACCAAATTTCATTCTCAAGATACCCTGGGAGAAAGTGTCAAAGGCCTTTCTGAAGTCAGGGTATTCAATATCCACTGCTCCCCCATTGTCTGCACAGCCTTTCATCTTCTCATAGACAGCAACAAACTGGTCAGGCATGATTTCACCTCGGTAAATCCATGGAGGCTGTTTCCAAACAACTCCTTGTTCTTTGTTTTGGAAATAGTTTCCAGGAGGATTCACTCCATTCCAGGGACTGAAGTTAAGCTGACCAGCCTAACCAGATTCATACGACATTTATCTTTTCCAGTCACCAGGAAGCTTGCCTGACTGCCATGACCTTTCAAAGATGATAAGACAGCAACTTTGCAGTAACATTAACCTGCTACCTCAACACTCTTGCGTGCATCCCATCTGTTCCAATAGAGTTATATATGGCCAGTTGGCTTAAGTGCTTCCTAAATCTTAAATTCCTCCACTGTGGATAATGCTGCACTCCCACAGACTTTGCTAGCAGGCTCAGGGAGGCCTGGGGGCAAAGCTTGCCAGTAAAAAACAAGGCAAAGGTACCACGGCCTTTTCCATCTCCTTTGTCACTTGGTCCCCTGCCCACTGAGCAATGGACCACAATTTTCTTTAGCCTTTTTAGGCTTCCAGTGAACTTCAAGGCTGCTCTTGACCTTCATAGCACTGACATAATTGTTCTCTGTGAGTAACAAGTCCAGCAGAATGTTTCCTCCAGTCAGTTAGGGATTACCTACATCAAGAATTTGTCATGAACACACTCTGGAGATCTCCTGGACTGCTTGTGCCTAGCCATATTACCCTTGCAACACATAAGTGCCAGGGCCTGTGATCGTAAGGCTTCTACCATCTACATAAAGAAGGCTGGTTCATAAAACATTCTATTAAGAGTTTTCTCTTCATTAATGTAATAATTATTTTTGACCAAATTAAATGCATGATGGTTTTCTACTTCAGATGTCATGCTTACATCATTTTAATACAGTTTGTGATCCATTGATATGTTAGTAATATGTTAGAATAATATAGATAGTAACAGAGTAACACAGGTGAAAATATTTCCTTTCTTTTTAAATACATTAGTTGTCATATTACTGTCCTGCAAACTTTTGTTTTAGGTTTCAAACATTCATTCCTTGCTGTTTGAGTTTTTGCTTTGGATTCTGAGATATTTACTAAGTGAACTATCTCAGAACCTTAAATATCTAAGCAACAGATTGAAAATAAGTATGCAGGAAACTAACGATAATATAAATGATTGTTCTGAAACTTCACAACTCATCTTTTGTCCATTAATAATAATTATATCACTTTCAAATTTTAAGCTGCTCTTATGATACCCATAAAATAAGTTTTATATATACACGTGTGTGTGTGTGTGTGTGTGTGATTCTGATACAGGTCCAAAGTTAACAGTCCTTGAATTTTTTTGGTGGGAATTAAAATACCTCCTTTTTTTTATGCCCTTTTTTTTTAAATTTAGATGTTGAAATGCATACTCCAGATATTCTGAGAAGAGCAGGAAATATAACCATATTAGGTGAGCAGGGAAAATAAGAATTAGGTTGAATCCTTTCTCAAACCTTCCCTCATCTCCTTACATACATGTATGCATACACAAGCACACACATGCACAGAGTCTAATGCCTACATCCTCCTATTACTTAGATTTGCAGTCACTGTAAAGTTATGGGGAAATCTCCTTGAGAGGATGACTCCTGGAAGCAGAGAAAGAAATAAGTGATCATAGTGACACACACAGGCTAACAGTAAAGTTGAAAATTGAATTTTGTCTTGAATCGAAAGCACAGTAATTAGCTCACTGCCTTATTTAAACCTAGACCAAGAATGAGAAGAAACTGTGCCCCTAATGAGTGTCTTTCACACTTAGATTGGTGGATCAGAGAAACTGCTTAATTCCATAAGACAAGACTGCATTCAACAGCACAGAACAGGATTGTTCCCTTTGCAAAATTAATGCAGTTTCTTGTTCTTTGAAAGCTCTGCATCCCTTTACTGCTTTGTATAGCACTCCCATCTGCACTTATCATTCTTCAATTTAATCGAGAAGGAAGAAGAAATATTTTAAGTGATGTGGAAAAGTGCATACAGCTGGATTTACCATTAACATGTTTCAGAGCTACTTTCAACTTCTTAGGACTAAATTATACTGTGAAGCTAACTTTCTTTACATTTGTGGAACCCACTGGCTTTAGGAAAATAAAAGGAGCCTCTGTGGGTTTGCATCTCAGGTTTAAGGTTCTGAGATTTGCAAATGCATCACACTTTCTTTGGTATACTTCTGCGTTTATCAGCTGCTATCAGAATAAATGGAGAAGAGAATCTGTCCAAAGAGGTTAGGATGTATTGCCTTTATTCCAGCAACATTCACCTTTTCCCACGGGCTGTCTTTACAGATTACTGGATACGTTCATATTCCTTTTATATTGGATACTTCCATTTCTTGTGCTACATAGAAACAGTTTTGAAAGCTCCTACTGATCATGATTTTTACAAGCATTCATTTTCTTGCTTACACTGTTATGGCCTCATGTAGACAGATGTACTATGGCCTACCATACAAAGGTCTAGCCCAAGACTTTTTCATTTTGAATCACTGGTCTTCTAGCATCTGGAACATCTTTTCACCTTACAGGAATCTGAGATGCAAATATGCCAAAATGCCTTACTACATAGAGGAAAAATAAAAATAAATTATACACTGGGGGAAGAAACATATTTATGCTGTCAAGTTGTGTCAATGAATCATTACTTTTGAAACATATAAACTGATGTCTTCAATTTTTTTGCTTTTGAACTGTGAATTTAACATTATCACGTGTCAGCTAAATGAAATCATATAGCAGATGCTCTATCTTAAATTAGTATTTTTATAATGCTCTACTTTATATGAACAGATAACACACACATTATAGGCAAAACCAAAGCATTACCAGACAGACAGCTATGAGTAATTAAAATGAACTAAGGTTTACCCTCATGCATTAAACTTATTTAATAGAAGAGAAAAATTATTTCCTTTACCTTTGTACTCCAGGTGGAAACCAGTGAAACTAACAGATCCATCACTCCGAAAAGCCAGATGCATGGTGTTTGAGCTGCTTTCTATCCTCTCAGGCAGCTTGCTATCTTGAAAGCTCCCAATCAGTGGGCTATTACTGTCTGGCCCATCATAGATATAAAGAAAATCATAATTTGGTTCTATACTGAAACTGTAGAACAAAAAAGAGAAATGGTAGCTAGAATACACTTTGCATAACATTTTCACTCTAATCAGATTAAATAAAATCTTAACATCAGTGTTTTCATAAAAGGAAAAAGATAGCCTCAGAATAATGATTTGTATAAGTGTTTTATTAAAAAACAATGAAAATACTATATTTATTGAATCTTTGCTTAGAAAAAAAAATCATTATTTTGCTGCTAGTCAGCAAACTATGTGAACTTTTAACATAGAGAATAATGATTAAAGAAAATATTTCTAAAGCTTTAGGGCAATAAACAGCTTAGATCTACCAGAACTCCTGGCAGAAATGCTTTACAATACAATGCAGTCAGCTTCAGAATAATAGAGTGTACACACCCAGGCAGCCTTAACATTTTCACACTGCAAAGGGATGACCCACCAGTAACCCCAAGGTAGCATTTTGACCATCATCAGTATAGCTCAAAAGGTCTAGTATTTAAATCTTCCCTCTTCCTTCTGTCAGGATGCTCAGATGGATTTTGAACTTAATTTTAGCTAAGGGCAGAGAATTAAGTAAACTTCCTTATAAGATTGTCCTTGTACAAAAAAGGTAGTAAAAAATAGAGATATAACTGCTAGAAGTATTTTATCTCTAGTTGCCATTAGCTCCTGATTTAAACAAATGTAGGCACTAAAGATCTGATCCAACATCTTCAATGAAAACGTTTTTTAACTTTTGGATTATTTCCAAAATATTTCCTTCTAGAAGAAATGCAAAGGTCAACAGCTTTGATTTTTGAAATGGAATATTTTGTGTCTTTGAGTTTAAGGGTTACCTGGAATGAGTCCCACTCAAAAGCACTATTTCACAGTATTTAGTGGATTTTAAAATTTTTATCCAGAGTTTGGTTTATATAGGAATGTTTTTTTCTCACTCTGGAACAGTCTGTGCGTCATAAGTGAGGCAAGTCTCAGTACGGATGTGTCCCACTTTGTTCAAGACTAAGCTTGCTTCTGACAGGAATCATTTTAAGACTGACCTGGCTATATCTGGGATCTGTAATGACCATTCACATATTACACTGGGTCTCACTGCAGAGTATTGTTGCTATTCTAAAGCAGAGTAAATAGCTCTCATATCTAAATACATAATAGAGCAGAACATGCTTACATATTTTGAGTTTGTGATATTTCATAATTCTAAAAAAGAAGTGCTAATGTGCTATATAAAGTTATTTAACAATTTAAAGGATTCTAAATAAACAACATAGCCAAAAAATAGCAAACAGCAACAAAATAGCTAACTTGTTAATTATATAATTGAGTGATTAACTTTCTAAGAGGTATTCTTTATGTTATATTTTTTCAATGCATCACCAATGGAATAACGGAATAAAATTCTTCAATTTATTGTACTGCATTATGTCAGAAATTACTTTCTTTGTAGCAAAGAACTGAGTTTGCATTCTGATGTCAGAATCATTTATCTGAACTCAGTACGACATGAAGCAGCTCACTGAATCCCTTCCGAAATGAAGTGACTCCTTCTGGGCTAGCCAAATACATGGCACAATATAGGTAACATTTAATACTGTAAAGGTAAATATCAAATGTATTTTAACAGCAAAACACATACTATACCACTAAACAACTGAGAACAAACAAATATACAGACAATATCACTAAACAGGTTATCACATTATCAATGACCAGACCAGTAAAGCCAGTACTATATAACACCTGCCATAAGAAGGATTTAAATTTAATGGCACATTATAACCAGTGTTTTTATCTTTTATGTGGTATTACATATGTTGCAATTTGGATGCATACTTTTCACACATAGTAAATATGCATATTAATTTACTTTATGGGTTACATACAGTGCAGAGAGCAGAAGTTCCTCTGTGAATTGTATTCAACTCAATCAAACACTGCACAGTGCCAAGTGGAAATGCTGAAACTATTCCATTTAACAACCACGGCGGCAGCACCTCCTGTTGGTTGCAAAGTGATGGGGGCTAAGAAAACTACATTTAAACGCTGCTTTTGATTTTTTATTTCAATATCAGGAGAGCGTGGCACGTGAAACACGATCAGTCGACAGGCGTCCTCCTCAAAGGCCTTCCTCCGGGGTTAGGGAGGACACCGGGGGTCAGCCCACACCGCCCGCTCAGGAGCAGGGTCTCCGCTTCCGCCCGGGTCCGTGCAAGCTGGGCGCGCTTTACCTGCGCAGGCGTGAGGAGCTCACGCGCGCCAGCCCCGTGTCTGCTGAGTGCTCGGACGCCGCGGCTGCGACTGCCGGCAGACAGTAATTATGCATCACCTTGACAGCTAGCGCGGGTATACCAGATGTTGTCCTACAGACCTCTGAACTACCGCCAAGAGTTAAGTTACAAACATGATTTTAGAAATTATGAGTGAGTAGCAGTTTACCTGATAAATGCCAGTGATATAACGTAGTCATTATTAACAGTGATAGTCCAGTCACAATCTCTGCTATGGGGATAAGGATGAGGAAAGTTTGGTGAAAGTATAAAACCCGATGAGCCGGTCAAGTTTCCTCCACAGGGAGCTATAAATAAAAACAAACTGGAATTGAGGAGAGATAGGAGAAAAAGAAACAAGTACCCGCAGTCTGTTCACTGACATTTAATGTCCTCCAAAAGTTAAACAAGAAACAACTAAAGTATTTACAAAGCTTTAATAGAAACAAAAACTGAATTCACATTTCTCCTTAGCCAAATATTAATTACTACCAAGTGAAGCACTGGTTTCTGAACTTTATATCCTTTTATTTTTCTCCATGGCACTATCTGCAGGCTCTTCTGAAAACACTGTGAACTTGAGAAACATTCCAGCTGACATAAAATGACATTAGCATTTCCCTTTCTACTTCTTGTTAGAGGCGTTCTAAAAGAAGCTTTTTAGAATATGAAATACAATTTACTGACACTAATGCAACTACATGCATTTTCACAAGACAGAACTGATTATTAATTCAGATCAAGACTGATATAATACAAACAAAACCCAGCAAAAGCATTCTAGTAATTGCAGCTTGCATGCTCAAACATAAAGAAAATGTCTGTCAAGCACACTCAGAATAGGAAAAAACTATTTTTTCTGTATGATTTTGAGGTTCCTCAGTTTTGTGCATTTTGTGATCCAGAACTGTAAATACTTGATAAAAATAATGAAGGTGTCACTACCTGAATTAAGTTTTGTACTTCAACATTCTTTAACTGAGCTTTCATATAGAAACAAGAAAATAGACATGGTTTCTAGGGATCTTTTTTGAAAGAATTTCTTAAATTGTGTTCGAATGACTCTAGCTATGCATTAACACAGACATTTATTGTTTTGTGAAACAGAAGTCTACAATGTGATCATCCGCAGTAACAGGGAAAGGAGTCAATCACTCACTTTTCTGATTCTCCTTTCTTCCAAACTTGGATTTATAGTAAAGATTCCACGAACTCAAAGATTGTATAAAATCCATTATATTCAGTAAATCAACTGAGAAATATACACAATAGTTTTTAATGTCATGAGAAATAAATCACAAATCATTTAAGAATTCAAGTAATGCAATTAGAAACCTTAACTAGATTAATATATCTGGAGTTACATTACATATCAGAAAGAGCATGTTATTTGTCCATTTTATATATTTTTCTTATATTAAAAAGGAGTAATAAATAGCTAAATTACCATTAGAAGAAAAAATATAATTAGAATCTTCAATTATATTTTGGTACAATAGCAGTAATGAATTCCAAAATCGCTATTTTGTCTAAAAGCAGTTAGGAGTTGAACAACACCTACCTAGCTCTAGGAACATATAATTATTATAAACCGATAGAACTAACAACTGCACAGAATAATCTTCCCAGACTGTTAGCACAGATGATTTTCTTTTCTTTACAATTGCCAAACACAAATTTTATAATGAGAGCAGTTTTTTAGAAATTTTTAAAAGCTCCACAAAGTTTAATTTGGCTACAAGTTTGGAGAAGTTTTATATATTGTAAAACAAAACTTACATGATTAACAAAACTTACTTGATTTTACAATAAGGATCATAACAGTGATTATACAATCTTCACAAGATTAAGGTAGATACTGTTCCTAATCAGAAGCATATTTTATTTAATGTTCTATTGTTACAATTCAGATTAAAAAAACAGGATAAAAATATTATAGAACAGCAGTTTTGTTCCTTTAACTGTAAAAGGGGTCGCAGTAACCCTTTATCCTGCTGAACAAAAAGAGTTTGTGCAAAATAGCCTTGAACTGCAAGGATGCATGGAATATAAAGGTTGCTCATCACCTGAAACTAGTGTTCTTCAGTATGACCCTGCACGTGCATGCTCTTCAAGTACCTTAAATGTTTAGGCTGCACCATCTGTATATCTCAAGAATGAAAATGTAAAGAGGATCAGACATTAAGGTTATTTACTATAACCAAGCTTCACTGACACGACCCCTAAATTCCAGCACGCTGAAGATCCTCTCTGAGGCACCCTGAATGGCTTTTGCCTATCGAGAGTGAGAATACAAAGATGTTAACTCAAACCGTATGTGCTCCTTCCAGACTATCTTCTTCTACTGTCTGGATTCGTGATACTTTCCTGACATGATCTTGATTTAGTTTAGTTCTCTGTTGAGTTCAATGTTAGAATATTTGCATATTAGCATTTTCTTACTCATCTACCTACACATTAGCAGTTACTACTTCTGTTAAAGTGAGGAGACAGTTCCTTTGGTTTAATCTTTGTCAAGGTCTAGTTGATAATCTGAAAGAAAGCCCACAGAATAAGTGGAAAGCACAGGAATTTGGGCAGTGAAAATTTATTTTATTTCAAACTTTACCATAAATAGTGGAAATGAACATTAATCTTCAACTATATAAAATATCTCCCAGGTAGAATTTTCTGCAGGTTCACAAATTTCAGAACTTTTTTTTCTTTCAAGTTTGATTAGATAAAAGTTTTGTTAGACAGTAAGCTGAGAAAGGCAACATCATTAATGATTTTTTTCATGGAAAATATCATTAGATGATGTTGCCTTTCTCAGCTTCCTATTTGCTCTAAAGTTGTTGCAAGACTATCTTTCTCCTTGTGACTGAATTAAAATCGTGTGTGTTTCAGAATATACCATTTTCTGAATTTAATGTATAGAAGAATATTATTAATAGTGTTGTAACTTTGTTTTTAAGTCATAACTGAGGGAAGACCAGCACTGAAAACAGAGCATAACATTCCCAGGAAGGACACCTATCATTATTTATAATATCAGACACAATACTGAATAAATGTAACAGCCCATCTAGAAAGAAAGGCAGATGTCACTACACTACAAATATTGTGTTTCTCAGTGTATGTATTATACAGTGAAAACTAGATGTAGGCTATGTTAATTCATCTGCAAACATCTCTGTAAACATAGTGGTGAGCTACCATTGTGCCAGATACCACTGTCTGTTTATGATGATTTTAATATTCATTATTTATAGGGGAGGAAGTACAAATTTTTATCTAAAACCTATTTAATCTGTGTGGAAGGCAGCAAAAGACAATTCTAGAACTTTCCAGCTTTTTTTATTATTATTATTTCAGTGAATTACAATTAACAAAAGAGAATGCATAGTTTCATTAGTTATTTTGCTTTAAGAAGAGATATTAAAGATAATACTGAAATTATCTCTATTAAATACAAGGTAATGACTGATGCCTGATCTTCAGAAAAAAAATACCTGTTTAAATTTACTTATCCCAAAAGAGTTTGAAATCGACATCATATTAATTATTAAGTTTTCACTGCATTTTTTTTTCTTTTTATGGAAATTTTGCTTTATGAAACAAGACTTGATTGTAATTTCATCCATTTAAAATATGCCATCAGAAGAAAAAAGAAAGAAAAGACAAAAATACTGAAAATATAATTTGTTCTAAAACACAAGTAAAACTAGCTAAAAAATCTCACTATTACTTGATAATTCTTACATCACTGATATAGATAAAGACAGAAAACTGCAAAAGATCTGCTACAGGGAAATTTTCATTGGTATTAGTGCCATATTGATCCCATTTTTTGAGGAAATCACTGTCGGAATTCACTCTTTACAAAGGCTTTTCTATATATCTATGAATGAAAATCAAGACCTTGTTTAAAACAAAACAACAGAAACAAAAAATCTATCCATATCCTTAAAAATATTCCATTTTATAGAACAGTAACTATCAAGCTATCTACTTTTGTTGATTTTTTGGGTAAGTAAAAGAACTAGACAAGATAAAAGCAGTAATGTTCTTTTACACTAATATTTTCAGTACTTTTCAGTTCTGAAACATGGAGTCTCCAAGTTACAGCTTCTCAGAAAATATTCAGTATAGAGGAATCTCTAATTTTCATCGCTTTAAAGAATTAAAATAGTAGAACCAATATTTAGCTCTTTGTAACTTCCCCATCGCTATTTCCGTTTAAATGAAGGCCTTCTGAAAATTTTATTATAGACAAGACTATAGAAAGTTAAACAACCAAGGCAGCCCCAGCTGGAAGAAACATTTGCAAGTACACTCACTGAGCTTTCAGCATTAATAATGAGGAGGTTTGAGAAGATATTTTGTAGTGAACAGAACTGATAAAACAAATCTAGAGCATGCTATACCTATGCACCTCAAGAATTACCCCTGCCTTTCATTCCTCCAACAAAATGATGTTTATTTTTTGTAAGACTTTACCAAAATATAAATCATGATGAAGCTGAAGACTAAACTTTGCACAGTTTTGATATACAGGCATGTAAACAACAAAGCTCAAGTGAATATATTTCATGTTTGGAAAAAAAATATGAACTTGAGAGTGTACGCAACTACAACAGACAATTCTGAAAATTTTGGGCTCCAAGACAAGTTTGCACACCAGAGCAGCTCATAATCCCAAATAACATATAATCATAGGAAATCATCACAAAATATCTTCAAGCTTGATTTTCAGCCAGTTCATCATCATAATACACATTCTTGCTACTATAGGTGTTTCTGCATAGTGTGTGGATATTACAAGTATTAGACAAACAAATGGATGTACGCAGCTAAGAAAACAAGTGCATGCATCTGTGAGTACTTGTATTTAATCTATTTAATACTATCATCAGCTCAGTACCAATAATCACTAAAATTACTATCTCTGATTTATCATAGAATAGTTATTTTCAGCTGAAAAAATATTTTTAAAACAGTAATATTATGAGGCCAATAAATATAAGGACTATGGTCTAATATATTCATTATGAGGCATGCTCCTAGACTCCAGCACTCCTTTTATTTTTGTCTTTAAACACCTACATATGTTCAATTATAATTATTGTTACAATATAGATGCATAGGGATATAAGAATAATAATAACTGAGCAATAAAATGTTTCTTTCTGCACTCTTCCAACAAAGAGCGTAGACAGTCCACATCCCGAGGATCGCCCAGTCAAACTACACAAGAAGGCATAGTACGGAGAATAAGAACAGAGAAAACAACACTGTGATGTGGCAGGTAGAACAGCCACAGACACCACGTCAGTACCACGATACGTGTGCAAATATCTGGGTGCAGACACGCACGTGCGCGTGCACACAGAGGATGCAGATTTTATTTTGTGACAGCTAAGGTCAAGTTAAGCTTATTAAAGGCAAGAAAGTGTGCAAATTTTGGCAAGCTACCCAAGTGCTCCTCTGAGGCACAGTCTCAGGCTAGGTCCCCAGCCGTGTCCCCTGTGACCACCCAGAGGAGGGATGAGGGCAGGGGGATGCCCTGCAGAGCCCCTGTTCTCCCCGCCGAGTGGCCCCTCCACATTCTCCAGGCTGAGGGCTGCTGTCTCATTAGCAGTCACTAATGAGCACTAACTAATAATTAACACTGCTGAGTTGCCCTTGTTTTCCCCCTTCTTCCAGCCCATCCTGCTCCGGGCACCAAGAGCAAGGACAGGACCTCACAGCGGTGTCACCCAGACCTGTGCGGAGGCCATACCACAGCACTTGGCCTACCCAGTGCTCTCCCACTTGTACTTCCCTGAAGAAAAATCCCCTTTTCCTTTTTCTCTATGCCATCACACCTGCAGGTCCGATTTAGATAGATTTAGATAGATAACCGGTTATCTATCACAACCCTGAGGGATCTTCAGGCTTGCAGCCACTGTCCTCTGAGACAAAGTCTTGCCATTCCACCCGCATGGCATCACATTTGATTGCACTAAAAACCATACTAGGCACATAAGCATCACCACAGGATTTAACAAACTACCCAGATGGGTTTTTGCAGCTGACTTTTCCCCATCATTATTTATCACTCTGCTTTAGAAGTGGTAGAGTTTTAGATAGTGTAGATAGTGATTGTTTAGATTTTTCTAAATCAGTAATAAAAATTATTAGGATTTGGCCAAGAACAGATTATTGGAAGGCCATAATCTACCAGAGACTTTTGTAATTTCTTATTACATTTCATGATGATTCCGTTAACCAAATTAAATGCTTTTAAAATCCATTTAATATGGGCTGTGCTAATCAAAACAGCATTAAGGACTGAGACAATATTTCCAAAAGTAAATGGCATATCCTATTTTTTACTAATGATAATTTTGTTCTTTCTAAAACAATAACGAATTGTCAGAGCAATTAAGCTATCATCTTCTAATTATTTTCTGTTGCATCCTACATTAGTCCTTGCATAATTTTACCTGGTCTACAAATTTACTAGGTCGTCTGCCTGATGTTTTGCAAGTTTGGGCACATTAACTTTAACCAAATCCTCCACAATTATCATATTTTTCCAAGTTTTAAAACGAAGCTAACCATGTCATTGACACCGAGTTTCTTGCTTTCTCTGTCACAGGCCATCAAACTATAAATGGCACGGCCTTGATTAGGAAAGGACAAGAACTATTATACGGACATCTACAGAGAAAAGATCATGCTAACATCCATCGAAGCTTTATACAGAATAATTTATCAGGTGCACAATACTCTTATGCATTTGCTCCTCAAAGGCAATTTCTAAGGCAGTGTGATTAATTACACTAGGATTTCACAATTTAGGAAAGCATTCTCTGAGGTTTTCTGCATACCTATACAGACTGGTGGGTTGGGCTGCCAGAAGTACCGGTTTTCTACCTGAATGCAGGTTATTCTCTCATCTCCTTGCAGTTCATATCCAGGGTCACACTGGAAAAGAACAGTGTCTCCAGGTTCTCTTCCATCCCCGTTTCTAGTTCCATTCATGGGGACACCAGGATCACGGCAAGCGGTAGCTACAGAGCCTACCAAAGAGAAGGGGAAAATGAAATAAAGAA
Source organism: Apteryx mantelli (assembly GCF_036417845.1). Lineage (NCBI taxonomy): Eukaryota > Metazoa > Chordata > Aves > Apterygiformes > Apterygidae > Apteryx > Apteryx mantelli. Next base: position 17,780,549 of record NC_089979.1, on the reverse strand, counting down.
AAAAGTCAGGTTTTCAATCCAAATTTGTCACATTTGTTCAATTTGTCATTAGATTTTTCTAGTCAAGCAGCTCTGCAAGTCCAAAATTTTCCTATTCACTTCTACGCTTTTGAGAAATCATACTAAAATATATGAGCAATACTCTGCTTCTTCTATAGTATTAATTTTTGCCATCTATTTTAACTATTGAAGGTGCCTACTTTTTTCATTTATTATTTGTACAGATTCTGTGTAGCATTGCAATATGTAACAAAGAAAGTAGATTTCCTAGTACCCAGGACAATCTGCACTAATAACATAGAGGAATTTTTAATATGAATAATGGGAAAAACTGATAAAGAACCTCAGATTGTCCAAATAGCTATGCCTGCATACATTTCCAATTCTCCACAATGCTGGACTTCTTAAATGTATATACTGCATAAAATTTAGCAGCAGCTCTGGAAGCAAATTCCAATGGTGTGTGTGTGTGTATATATTTAAATATATGTATATACGTATGTATGTATGTATGTATATATACCTACACACAGCACATTTACTGTGCTAGGCTTTTGTAGCAATATAAAAAAAAAAACCCAAAACTATATGAAGATACATATGGACTTTGTCTGAGAGAAAATAGTCACACATAATGCATAACTTCAGATGATGACTATATCTGCACTCACAATCACAATGACTACAAAAGCAGTGTCATGTACAGATTTACAAATATTTCTCCCTAGTTAACGTTTGATGATCAGTATATTATTTAATACTCTGCAAAAAATGCAATCTTATATGAAAAGTAAGCACATGAAACTTTATTTAAGTAAATATCATTTCCTACTTATATTATAGAACTGCAGCTTATTGTGTGTTCTACAAACATATAACAAAAGTCAGGGTTGCCCGTGGAACTAGTCCCACTGAACTTGGCAATCTGCATACCATAAATGTAAAGTGGCAGGACTAGGGTTTAATTCAGATGCCCTTTTTCTGGGGAGCTAATACCAACAGAACTTGTCTGAAGTGTGGGTGCTTTTGTATATTTACTATATTTTTTTAAGAAGAAATAATGGTCTAAATAGGTTATTTCCCTAGAAATCAAGTATCTTGCTTTCCAAGACACAGTTAATCAAAAATAAAATAATTAGCTCTATAAATTTAAGGGGGTTCTTACTGTTTTTCCACATAAGAAGTGTTCTGAGTAAAGAAAAAAAAAAGATCCATTCTGACTGTAAGTTAGGGAAATTTCTCCTCCATGTCCCTCAGAAATGAAGAAGTACCTCTTTGAAATGTTAACAGAGAGAAGCAAGCTCTGTGGAGGGCAGCCGGCGGGTTTGCTTGGCCCGAGGAAGAGGAGGCTGCCTTCCTCCCCTCAGTGCCAGGGCACCGAGCCGGCAGAGGCAGCCTCCTCGCAGGGGCACGCAGCAGAAGGACCCAGGGAATGTGCAGGAGTTGCAACAAGGGAAATTGCAGCTACGCGGGAGGAAAAGCTGCTTCATCGCCAGGGTGGTCAAACCCCGGAGTGGTTCTCCCGCAGAGCTTGTGGTATCTCTAACCCCGGAGACACTCAAAGCTCGAGAGCACAAGGCCCCAAGCAGCCGGATCTGTCTGACTCTGCTCTGATCACCGAGTTGGACTAGAGGCCTCCAGGGGTCCTTTTCAAACTGAATTATTCTATGATTCTTCTTTTAAATTCGTGAATTTCTACTAAGAACACACAGACCTTTTTTTTTTTTTTTAAAAAAGACTTGGATTTAGAGCTCATTCCTGCATTACAGCACTAGAGTGCTAAAGATGGCAGGGTCTCTGCTCCCACAGCGGAAACAGATACACTGCTATGAAGTCCGGATTTGGGGTTTTTAAATACTCAGCCTGTAGAAGTCTGATTCTCATTTGCCAGTGTGCTGAGCCATCTGCAAGGCTCTGTAAGAGTATCAAACCTAATTGCAGGATTTATGAAACAATCTGACAGACAAGGTAAGCTGCTATTTCAGAGTCATCCATTAACGTCATACAGAAATTCTCAATAGTCTGATAAAGAATAAATGACTGCATTCTCAATGGATAAAAGGTAAGAGAACCGAACGTAGCATTAAAAAAAAACACTAGTAGCCATGAAAAGATGTATTTATTTTTTACTTTCTCATAAATCAATAGTCAATTTGTCTTAATTGGTCTAAAATCCGTGGAACATTTTGCTCCTATGTTTTTTGTTAAAGTGCTGCTTTAAGGATGTACTTTAAGACAGAGAGAAATAAAACCTCTATAATATCTCTACTACCTGATCTGTGATTTCTTTATTCAGGTGGTTGTGCTGTGTAACATTATTTTCAATATGATCATCAGGATAACAATGGCAGTGATGATTTCTTACTGCAAGTATAACATAAAGCTATCAAGCTACTAACTTGGAAGGGTTAAGATAATTTGTCCCACAGTCTCCGGGAATGTGATCTCTAGCATGCTGATGATGGTAGCTTTCAGCAGTGTATCTATCTGCACAACTTTGGCTATTGGGTAAAATCCTGGGATAGGTATGCAGGGATACACTTATGAAAACTGGACAGGTCAAACACAGTTAAGTTTGCAATGCATCTATTGCTCTGAATATTTAATTTATATCTATAAAACTCTTCCCCCACCCCCTTTTTTATTTGAAAGCAAGCACTCCAATCGGTTTTGTATCTGTCACCTCCATTTCAAAAAATATATATACTTAGCTAAACATATACCCTATATATATACCTAGAAATAACTGATGATTATGCAGTTCCTAAAAAGACCATTTTCATCTTCAGTTTTTCCTTTCCCTTCATTTAAAAAAGGCTAAATAAGGAAACACTTTTCACCTTTCCAAACGCCTTTCCACACTTCTATGGTGAGCTTAAACTGTAAATAAATGACTCTCTTACAGTATTTCTGACAACCACAGATGTTTCTTTCTAATCATGTGTCTAAATGCATCTTACTTAATTAGGAGTGGGATTCATTTAACCTAATTTTCACCACGTGAAAACTAGGTGTCTTGTTAGTAGGCTCATTTTCTAGATTCTCTCTATGGTCAATAGAAAAAGGGAGAAGCACCTACTGTCTTAGATTTTTACCATTCTAATGTGAAAAAACAGCATAAAACATCCTCCCAATGTGTCAATCTTTTTTCCATTGAGAGAAGAATCCTATATGAATACCTTATGTTAGACATCTAACTTCTATCCTAAGAATAAATTTGTTATTCTGACTCACTTGGCAGCATATATTTGCCTTAAAAAGGAGAGGGAAATGACTTTTTTTTTTTTTTTGATAAATCAAATTGTCAGAATAAGAACTCTCAAATACAGAAATATCTTTTCCCTGGGGCAAGGTTAAAAAATAGCTCTATAGGAAGGAAACTGGCTAAGAAAAATCTCAGCACTGGATATAATTATAGAACCAGTGCACTTCTTGACAGTAAACATATATTAACCTTATATTCATATATGGATTTCTTAATCACAGCTTTCTGTAATTTCTGCTCTTCTCCTTAGGCTCTGCCTGACTCTAGCCCATCATTACTACTGTGTAAAACTGTGGTTTGTCTGTTTACTTGATTTGCGATGGGGGTCCCCATTGCCAGTGTTGTAGTGGGAGGCATTCTTTACTGCATTCTGTGCTCGCTATTTGCCTCTTTATTCTGCTTATTTTTGAATATTTATTTTCATGATATTTCTTCGGCCTATCTTTCTCTCCTTTTGAAGTGTCCTTAGCGCTTCATAGATGAAGTGTATATTCCAGCACAAGAACTTTGTTCTTTTTTTTTCTCCTATTAGATGTTCAGGGATCTCAATCACCGCTTTCGTCATTCCTCACGAAAATATGTGGAGTAAGCGAAAACTCTGGGAATGATAAAGTCCCTTATAACCTTGCTATCATACCTGCAATGCAGTCTTGAAAGCTTTCTGAAAAATCAATGGAGCTGGCTATCACAATCCCCCATAAATTCATGTATAGGCTTCAAAGCTCTTTACCATGATTAAATTAATAGCTAAATTAAGGGAAGAGTAGCTTGTTTTGTATTCTATTACAATCATTGTAAACTCACAGTTAAGAAGAGACTTCTGGTCATATTATCTTGTATAACTAGTGAAGTGTGATCAGTATATCTGATGTACTGAATTGCTATATTTCAGATGGGAAAAGACAAATTCTAACAAGTTTCTATTACCTAGCACATGCAGTATGATAGGAGCAAAACAATTATGTGTAGTATAAGCCTGTGTGTGTTCATCTGAGGGTTTTTTTCCTAATGAATATAGAGAAATACAAAAAAACTTTTATTCTTTCTCTAGACTGGAATAATTGCACTGCAAACAGTCAATAGCCTTCTACCACTCTAAAAGACAAAAAGACAGCTGTTGACCAAGAACTCCAGCTCCAGGATGGAGCTGAATGAGACTTGATGTTCAAACTATTCAGGAGATATATATTAAGGGACAGACTAGGCATATAGACCTTGCCTACATGCTCAGGGTAGGAAGACAGAGTATGTTTCTACATTAGCATTTCAGTTCAGATCGTTTTTTTTTAAATAAACTCCAGATTGTATGCATTTACTGTGCTTTGGTTTACACTGGGACATTGTTCTGGAGCACAGACTGTTTTTTTTTCAGATGAAATTAAACTGGAGGATAGTCTTCTGAACTTTAGTAGAACAACTCTGAAGTAACAATATATCTGGAATAAGTATAGTGTTGTCAGCAGGGTCCAGGACCAGCAGTTTCAAACTATAGATCAGGTCTTGTTGCCCTATGCTACTTGCTAATGCAGAAATAGCCAAAGGACCCACAAGGGAGTCTTAGTATCTCAGATATCCATACAACATATTTCCTCATACAGACTTTGAATAGGAGATCACCAGCTTTCCACAGAAGGTATGCCAATACACAGGCACAAGACACTTTCTCTGGAGAATTACTTATCTTACCCCATTTCTGCTATGCGATTTGAAGGACTTGGGGTAGAATCTTGTTCTGGAGATTCATAGGAGACAAGCCATGTAGGACACTTTCCCAGGAAACTTGTTTGAGTTTGTCCTAAGAGCATTCATATGAACAGCTACCAGATCTTAGCAGGTGGTCATTCAAGACTGAGAGGAGGGAATTTCTTTAACCATCACTCACTGTGCTGGATGTGACTGCACAAGTGCTCCTGTAGAGCTGCAGAACCCTTTAAAACATCACTCAGTCATATCTAGGAAGCATCTAAATACAGATGTGTCTAAAAATTTCCTTGATTTGAAGTACTGATACATTTTGATATATCCGTTTAATAATAAGGAACCAGCATACATTTTATGCAATAAATTAGATAATTAAACTATTGCAAATTGATCATTCCTGCCTCAGAAAAGAGCAAGATTCTGCCAGGGTCCAAAGGTTTCTGATAGTTCATGAGCCCAGGCAATTCAGTATGTGATTGCTATGTCCCAAGATGACAGCCCCATTTTCATGCAGGAAACGTACTCTGAAACATGGCATTAGAAGTGCGACAAAGCAGTAATAGACTCCACTAATGCTAGGATCAATATAATAAATGTCCCAGGATTTCTTGCTGTTAACAGTGATTTCTAAATTTAGTTTCTTAATGTATATTGAGTCTAGCATCAGTAAAGAGCCTGAACCCCAACCCTGAGATAAAATTGATTTTTTGTTTTGATTAATTTGTTCGTATCTTCTGGAGAGTGGAGAAAGGAGAATTTCACTTGTTTATTAGAGGATTAAAAAACCATAAAAGTTGTTTTAATTTTTCTTTTTCAGCACACAAGCTCAGGGTAGAAGTTCTAAGCCTGCCAAATTTCAAACCATTCAGAACTTGCAGCATGTCAAACAAATTTATTCCTAAACCAAAGATAGTCTTAATCTATTTAAACCAACATATTCTTCTAAACTCCTATCACTTCAGATCAAGACCTTTTATAATTGTTGGCCTTCCAAACTTTCATCAGCCTCAACCAATCCTGACAGACTGCAGCTTCAAAATACAAGCTGTCCCAAACTCCAGGTAATATCTTTACCCATATGGACACTGCAGTCTCCCTGCATCTTTAATACTGTCTGTTTGAGAATCAGGTCACCCTGATATTTGCTATCTCAAACCCAATCTTCCATACAACTTCTCCCTGAAAAAGGAAGCATAAAATGGCCACAGTGTTTTCACTCAGTCCTATATCAACTGAAATACTGTTGAGACAAATTCTTATCTATTTTTAACTTCTGCATTTGCTGTAGACCTAGCAGAGATTTAGAAACAAAGCCATTACAATTCTTAAGTAAATTCTAACCATAGACTCAGTTTGTTGATTTTGCATGACTTCACAGATTCTACCTAAGTTTGTGAAACTGTCAGTTATTGTTTGAAGATTAAAAGGGAAAATATTAAGAATAAAGCACTGAATCAAAATTATATTTGTGAAAAAAAAAACAACAAAATACAGTATAATATTTTGCACAATCAGGCTTCACAAGTTCTCTGATTGCCTAATTCTTAATTATATCATCTTAGGCACTTAAACCTGGGTTTTCCTCCTCTCAGGTTTGGTAATTGTAAAAAAAGTTAGATGGTATAAGATGAGGCACCTTTTTTTTTTTTTTTAACACAGGGAGTAGGCGAATATCACAGTAAATTGGGGCAACTTACTGTTCAATCTCCTCTTCTAATTTGAGGCAGAAAATAGAATGTATTTTGATGCAGCTTCTCATATAGAATTTACTGACTAGTTCAAGAGTCAATAACAAAGAAGTTAGGCCTGCCTTCAGTTTCTGTTTCAAACAGTACTCAAGTACTCAAAATAAAAGGACTAGGAAAGAAAATAGCCAATACATTTGTGTAAGTTCCTGTTGCAGATCAAGAAGACCAGACAACCAGTGCAATTCTTAAACCAGTTTCTGTAAGAAAAGAAGGTCTACGTGGAACATCTGGAGCTGGCACAAAGAGCTGGCTTGCTCTTCCTGCTGCTGGGTGGACTGGGAGAGATGGAGGAGCAACAGACGCTGTGGAGACAGCACTGGCTACTAGTAGCTTCCAGGTCGCACACTCCCAACCTTTTCTGAGCAGCAGCCACTGCCACATTGACTTCCCAAGGCTCTGGCATAGCCAGCAGGACATTCTCATCATGGCAACATTATCAAGTTAGAAACCACAGACTACTTGGTGAATCCTGAAATTAGGATATATGCATACTTCAATATTATTTCACTGCTATTGTTTCCACACCTATTATTTTATGCATTATATTGATTATTAATCAGAAGTATTTCATAGTAATTTTTAACTTTCGTAGTAATTTTTAACAGACTTGTGTTGAAAAGATTGTTTACATCGTAACTTGGTATATTCTCATGTCTTTTTTGTGGGGGGAAAGGTGGGGACAAGTTCTTTTGTGGAGGACTTTGTCTGAGGTTACTATGAGATACATTTTACTTCTTAGGTAAACAACAGGCGTGGGTTTAATGAGACACACTAATTTTTTTGTTGTTGTTGTTGTTGTTGCCAGTCTACTTCAGATGGTTTTGAACAAAATGCATTTTAACAACTGAAGTACTACACAGCTCTTATCACATCTTCTTGGACAAACTTAAGAGCTATCTTTCCCAAATTCATAAGCAGATCTCTTTCTCTGTAAATATGAACTCTTCAGTTCTGAGTATCTATTATTACTCAAGTTTCCAGAGCTCATAGCTCTGGCACTGTGTATGAAACTCAGCCTCAGATAAATTAATTGACATATGGTTTCAGATAATTTGATGGGAATCAGCATAAAATGGATAGTGTGACAATATGTAATCAATATGTAAGTGTGACAATATGGCAATGCTCTCCAGCTGGGGAGAAGTATTCTGAAAATCTTCATTCCATTTAGATTACTTTTTTTTTTTCCCAGAATGATAAGGTTCTTTAATCTCTTTCTACCAGACCTATCCCTGTTTCAGATGACATATTTCTTTATGTATATTTATGAAAACAGGGAGATAGAAATAACTTCTCAGAAAGAAGCAATCATGAGGCTCTTGGACCACACACAAGACTACTCACACATTGAAAATCCTATCAGTGATCACCCAGTTTTTAATACAATTTCTATTGAAAAGATCTTTAAGATTATCTGAATAAAAATATATCTTTTTTTTATTATTTGATTCTTTACAGAATACTGCACAACTTGTTCTGTTAAAGGACACAGATGTGTAAGAGGTACCAGCACTGCTGGTTTGCCTTGTCCTTGATTTTGCACTCTGGGTGAATTGGAATCCTCTGAAGAAAGGAGGATATTGCTCCTATCTTATAAGTTAAATTTTCTGTTTTGTGTTTTAGTATCACAAATTGTATATATGCATATAGCCTTAGAGATTCAAAATCCCTTTAGTAATTTGGGAGTTCTTAAAGGTATGGCCAAATGGGGATCTCATGACACCTGGTAAGGGTGAGGAGGTGTTTAATCTGTCTGATGCCTTCAGCTTTTGTTGATTTTTTGCTTCAGGTTTTTGTACTATAATTGAATAGTTTGACATTGATACAGAACCGGCCTCACTATTTGATAATATTCTGTCCATTTACTTGATTACTTGATTTACTCCTAATCTTTGTTAAGATATCTAAAATTTGTGACTTAGGAAAACATTATACTAATTTTCAGGAGGTATAAAGCACTGTGGTCGCTTGCAGAAAGTTACAGAATCTTTGTCAGAAAACGGCTTCTGTTCTCATTCGTTGCATGACACAGATTACACCTTCCCAAAACACAATTTTGTTAGCAACACATGCTGAGTTGTCTCAAGACAGGGACAGAAAGAAGACTGCAGCTCTGATTCTTAATTTCATTTTCTTTTTTGAGTTTTCAAAACTCCTCTATGAAAATGATTACATCTGAGACTGTGCATCTTAACATGTCCAGCTAGTAAGCTAAGAGTCCAGTCAATAAATAATTTTTTGACACTCATGTGTACGAGACCGAAAGATGGGCATTCCTTCAGTCGAGTGGTTTTGCCAGATCTGTCATTTATGAAATCAGGCAGCTTACTGGAATGCATTTTAAAAACAGATATTTCTATGGGCATAGAATAACAACAAATATCCTCCTTTAGTTGAACAAATTGACAAAATACCCAGCTTTAGTTAGGAATGGGGTAACTGGGAAAATAGGGGCAGACAATGAAGTGACAAACTTGAAGAAACCTCCATGTTAAGTAGCTCTTCCCATAACTGAAGTAAGAAGATGTATATGGAACTCCGAAGTCCACATAGACAGTTTGAAAGAATTACTGCTTGAGAAAGAGGATCTGGATTCCATTAGTGAAAGCTTTCTAAAAGGTAGTGAGGATCGTAACAGAACATGAAAAAATATCAAAGTGCAAATCTAGTTTCATATGCCTTCAAGGAATTTCACTTACGTAAGGCTATTTTGGCCATTCTCCCAAACTATTACTTCTCTCTAGCTACATTTCTGTGATATGTTTATTCCATTATAAGCTAGCAATAAAGATTCCAAACCACCTGTCTTTCCTATGATATGGATTGCATAACATAGAAAACCCACATCTGTCACACTCATTAACTAAAAATGTGAGATGTACAAGTGACAGGAAGACAAGACCTTGGAGGAACAGAAGATACTTCCCAAAATAGCTGTCCTTCTTGTAAATTTGAGCATTCTGCTGTAATCTGCACATGGAAAAAGGATAATAGTCCTTCTGTACCTCCAGGAAAGAGCCCATCATGTGTACATTCACCTGTGCATGCATATGTGTGTATACATATAAGGATGGTACATGAATCATATAAATAAGGGAAACTAGTTATACTGACAATGAGGAAGAACAGAAAATCCACTTCTAAGTATCATTAACACAATACCAGAATTTGTCAGAGGAAAACAGAGAGCAGAATCACTACTGCAGCTAATGTATTCACCATTGGAGGATGGTTTCCATACCCACATTTCTGGATATCAATTGCATACTTGCATACACTTCTATGTCTTGTACCAAATACTTAACGAAGTACCTCATCAGGGAACACAAAATAAACAGCTTGATACTACTGTCCTACATGCAAAATTCACCGTAAGAAGATATTTCAGTGAGGCAGGATGAGTTTTATATGTATTTAAAGATACAAAATGTAACCTTTAAATAGCTCCACCAAAATAATTCCTGTAAACCTCAGCTGATGAATTTGCCATTCACACTGCAGTTTGCAGAACTTGTAGTTCTCTGTAGGAGCGCCAAAGAGCACTGCTGAATAACCAGCATAGCATACGAATGCAAAGATTAAACTTCAGGGTGAAATCTCCACATGACAGGTGGTTGGGGAGAAGTTTCTTTGCAAGTAAAAGATGAAAAGCAGCAAGTCATGATCTCATGCAGCTTTGCTCACTTACTGGCACTAAAGGTAATGCAGGGAAGTGAAAGCTTCAGCAAGAGAAGACAAACAAGACAATCTTTTGGTCCTGAAGGAACCTAAAGAGCCAATCTGTATTATTAAGCATAAATTACTATTTGATGAGCAGGCTTCCTCATCCCCTCATCCTGATTTTTTATTGTGACTAAGATCATATAATTGCATATGTAGATACAGACCAAATTGCAATGCCCTTCTACTGATGTCGCAGCCATCTGTTAGTAGACAACTGGTATCCAGAATAATTTAACCTAGAATAGCTTATACGCTTTTATTTTTACTATGTAAAATGGAAAATTGAAAATAAAAATATGCTATTACCTTTGCTATTACCTGCTAAGTCTTTGACAGCATTTTAAAGTCGTAGAATTTTACAAACTTACTATTATAGAAACATTTTGACTGTGTTGTGCACTATTTGGATCCAATGTCAACTTTAAAGAATTTAATGAAAGAGAATAGATCAACCAAAGAGAAAGGATTAAGGAGGAATTGATTTTTAAACACAAAATAAAGGTAGTTCTATTTGTAACACCATGATTCTGCATAAAGGTATTTTTGCACTTCCAATTTTATTTTGTTTTATAGACAATTATAAAGCACTGGAGAGGTTTTTATTTGCAAGTGCAATGACTCACCAGAATTAAAAATTTTATCCTAAAAACCTGAAGTACAGTGCACGTTTTCATATTGTTTAAATAGAAAACATGCCAAGAGATTTTTCAGATTCAAGGAATAATTTCATATGTATAAAACTGAAATATAGATTTTAAACTGAGACACAGGACATTCTCGATATAGAACTAAATCAGCTTGAATTCTCTGAAATGCCATCCCACTAAGTCAGACAGTCTGTTTTAAACCACACACTTGTAAATTTAGGGCAAATGAATGGGTTTTGCATTGATGTAAGTGACAAAGGTTTGGCAAAACTGTGTTGCCTGGGGTTTAAATCAAGGAAGTTCAATCTTCATTATAATTAAAATAAATTGCTTTCTATGACGACATGACGAAGAGGACTATTTATTTATTTATCATTTCATAATTAATTATAATTAACTTGTTTTTTTCAATGCTTTCTGACTGCTTTGATCTCTCCATGCAGTAACTTCAGATAACTCTAGGTACAAGCCATTGTCAAGACATTTGACAAGGAAACATTAGTTCATAGTATTTACTGGCATAAAAGACATGTATCCTACCTATATACTACTGAACTAAGAAATAACGGCTACTGATGCAGTCAATGTCACTTACAAACATGTGATGGGATTGCAAGTTTTGTCATTGAAAGCATCATTTATGGTAATGCCCTTTACAAATACTCGCTACTTAAAAGATAAGGCAACAGATCATAGAATGAATGGCTACTTTCTTTTATGTCTCTCAACACAAAAAAAGCAAGGAAACAAAACCCACCGGACTAACTCTCTGAAGTTAACTCTCGGAAACAGCATTTGCAGATACATCTGACAGAGAAAACAGTGACCCTCAAATCTCACATCATTAAATGCAAAAGCCTCCTCTCAAGGCTGAATAAAATCAGCAAACGCAGATTATGAAAACATTAAGACGAGAAAAAAATGTCTTGTTATGGAACAGACACAAGGAAGAATAAGCCCTCTTTTCCTCTCTTCAGAAAAGTGAAGGAGTTATCTTAGGGAGGGATCTCTACACTAGCACAGCAGTCTGAGAAAGAAAACAGTTACATCCCCCAAATCCACTCTCAGATCACATGCAGGTTAAACAGGTCAGAACTATAGCTCTCTGCTACTGGAAACCTGAAATATAAGAGGATATTCAGTCTCAAAAAATCTTCCTAAATGAGAGTATGGTGAATATGGCTTTCTCTGAACAACAACAACAACAACAACAACACATGAAGAAACAGACCATTTAGGAGCATAACATTATGTGGCTATAAATCAGCACTGAACATAAACATAGAAAGCTGACTTGTAAGCATTTAAGCATTAAACATAATCAAAACAAACAATATCATGCAGTGTACTTCCAGACTAGAAACTAATTTTGCCAAATTTAAGCCATCCAGGTAGGCAGATATTTGACTCTGTTATCTAGGCTTTTTCTGCAGTCCACAGAGACAAGTAACTCCAAAGGGCTTTTCGTCTTATCTTAAAATAAGTAAAGTAACTTTGACAGCAAAATAAATCCAAGCATTTTTTAGGCATTTACTATTACATCAGAAATTGTTGTTGCATGATATAAAATACTGCTACAGCATATATTTAGGAAAAAACAAATATTCAAAATTTTTTAACAGGTTAGTTTTGCACTGGCTGTCTTCTAAAGCTGGAAAAAAGCTCAATATTGTGTGCTCTGTTTAATTAATCAGAACTGTTACTGCATATTTAGGCATGATCGGAATGAAGTCTGTAGTGCTGAGTGATTCAGTAGTGCAGCTATGAACAGGGAAATAATAGTCTATGAGAGATGAATACAGATACACCTTTCTTTCTGCATAAATGCTAAATGGTACCTGAGCTGTTAAACACTAGCAGAGATGAAACTTTCTCTGTAATATCAGATTCAAAGACCCTTGAAATCTATGGAAATAATCTCCTTGACTTCAACAGGATCTGATCTGATATTACACACTTCAGGCACATTTAAGAGACACAAGCAAACCATTTATTTTAAGCACACAGAATTATAATCACCTCATTTTTTGTTCTTAATGTTCCATTTATCTTCTTTCATTTCTCCTTCTCTCCCTCTACTTCTTTCTCTTCCCTCTCTCATAGACTACTCTCAGCTTGGTGAGATGAAGCAAAGTCAGCTGAAGAAAATGTTTCATTATGCTTAATACTTTTGTCTGACCCTGAAATATATAGCTCATGTCTGTGGCAAATACACATTTGTTCCTTTCTCTTTTTCTTGAAGGTCTGATTTTCTATTTTGTATAGAATATACTGACCAAATTAAGTTACTGATATTTTCATTGATGTTTTTCCAGTGTGACTTGGGCCCTGAATACCTTATCTCAGACAGTTCTGAGAGGATATGTGATAACAAGTACTTCCCGTGGGCATACTGCCTTTGGCACGTTGTAAACTTTTCACTCCTCCTAATCAAAGAGGAAAGACCTCAGGCACCACCTCTCTAGCTACATCATTCAATCCGATTGTCCCATTTACACAACACGTTCCCAAACCCTTCATCGTATGTTGAATCCCCAGAGGTTCTCATTTTTCTCTGTATCTATATACACTTAAATATTCTATATACACTTAAATATTCTGCTTTAATACACATCTTTTTATAGTTTGCTGTTCAGGTTTTGTGGGCTCTGCTTTCTATTGTGTTCCTTCACTTCATCTCAAAGAAGACCATAGAAGTTGAAAATGCTTTAAGTTTGAGCGCAGAGATTCCAGAGTCATGTCTTGCAAATATCCAACACAGAAATGATATACTTCACCTCAAAGACAATATTAGACATGTTCTTCCTAATGATGAGATGTGAACTCATAAGCAGCAGCATTTTTGTTCTTTACATACATTATATGTATAAAACAAGCAGAGACTGCTTCTTTCAGAGCCTTATATTTTCTCCTCTCATTTTAGAGATCGAGGTATTGGATGCAGAATTTAATTTGGATACTGATTTTGACCTGGGAGAGAGTTCATCAGCTTAGTTTGTGCTATATAAAGAATCTATTAATTACACTTTAAACGTCTGATCCACACATCTGAAGATCATCCATTTCAGTGAATGTAACTGATCTCAACAGCCTAATGACCTAAACATAAGATAGATGTGAATTCCTCCATAGAATTAAAGGTAAAAATACATTATTTCAAGAAAACGTGAAGTAGTTTTTCTAGAAGGCAGAACACACACCAAAAGCAATTTTAGAACATAAATCCTAGAATAAAAATAATTTTAAAAAAAGGCCTCATTCTTCAGGTTTTTCACAACAAATGCTGCTAGCTCAGCTGAACCTCATCCTCCTTTCCTTCTCCTTTACAGCTCTGGGCCATGCTGTGCTTTTGGTAGTCCTAGCTACATGATGGCGGAGGAACCATGAGCGGACTGATGTCCCTCCTTTCATCCTACATCCATCACCCTCTCTTCTCTCTCTCCATAGTAATACACAATTTTAATGACTTTGTCCTAATCAACTATAAAAAAATTCTGCAGCATTCCTCAGTTCAGCATAAAATAAGCAGCTGTCCTGAAATTAATTACTTATGGAAAGGGTTTATGAATGTTAAAATCATGGAAATGGTTGTACTATTTCAGATACCAAAATCCCATTTCTCTCCAAAAAAAAAAGGCAAGCAAACAAACAAAAGCAAACAAGCAAATAAAACAGATTGTTTCAGGCAATGAGCATGAAAAATCTCATCTTGACTCCTTGTGTTTGCACATTATTAACAATTTTGATGACTTGCAAGGGAAGGTGTTGGGCAGCCCCAGTTAAGAGTCAATTCTAATAGCACTACCTATATACATACAAGAATACTCATTGATTTGTAATTCTCTTTCCACTATTTATATAATATATTCACATATTTATTTTTATGTATAGGGAGAGAGGGAGAGAGTGCTTGAACACCGGAACAGGTTGCCCAGAGAGGTTGTGGAGTCTCCATCCTTGGAGATATTCAAAACTCAACTGGACATGGTCCTGGGCAACCTGCTCTAGGTGACCCTGCCTGAGCAGAGGAGTTGCACCAGATGATCTCCAGAGGTGCCTGCCAACCTCAGCCATTCTGTGCTTCTGTGATATCAGCTTCTCTAGGCTTTTTTTCCCTTTTCATTTGGTGAAGGACGCTATCTTGCCTGTTATTTTGCCATTTGCAAATTCATTTTCTGTATTTATTGGATGATATAGAAAGGAGTAAAATTCAAATTATACCACATTACCAATGGTAAATTTCTTCAGTCATTACATAAATTACAGATGTGGAATTGTTTATGAGCAGTTGACGGAAAGATAGTAAAGACTGTGAGGAATTGATAAAAAAGAGAATCCATATCGTAGAAGCAGATTTTTAGTTTAATTGGATTAAGAAAATAATATAAAAAATATAGCATTCAGGGGCTTCTAAACATTTAAACATACAGTTTATATTGTCTTTGATTAACATTCCTAGCGAGGTTAAAATGCCAATAATCCAGTTAAATACTCATACTCTATTTCCTAAAATGGCAAGAGGAAAATAAAAGCATATACCTCCCCTGTGTGAGTTTTCTGTTTGTTAATTACACTGTAGCTAAAGTATGTAGGCACCATCTGTTTCACTCAGGCTACATTATATATTCAAAGAAAGTATATTCAAGCTAAAAATAAGATTATATAGAATTATCCTTCTCCTTCCTCCTCAAAGATATTTCTTTCCTGGCTAGTAAAATACTGTATCCAGAGGGCAAAAGCGTAACTGAGGCTGCATAGCTTTTTATGTGTTATTCTAAAAATCTTAAATTAGGATAAAAAAAATAAAAATCTGTGTTCCTTAATAAATACTAAATATTTACCCCAACTGTGCAACATCAAGTATTTGAGAAGGAGCCTGGATTGAAAAGTAAGACAAATGCTGAGGCAGTAACACCTCATGGATCCTTTAAATTGTCATAATGAGACCTCAACAGATGGCAAGAGCATGGGGAATTAAGTAGAATACCTCTCCTTTCAGATGAAAGTCTAAAAACTCTTCTCAGGTAAAGCACTGGAAGTACATCAGTAACTGCTGGATGGTTTATTCCCACGTCCAATCCATTTTTCCTTTTAACCCCACTCTTAGTCTACATCAACCTCTTTTTCCCACTCAACTTAGATAACTGATTGAATAATTTCAATATGTAATGTTCATCCCATAATTTTTTGGCTCAGCCTCAAAATAAGTGAGAGTGTGCTGAGGCTGAAAAGCAGATACCTGAGACTCTCCTAAGTACGTTCTAAGGGGGCAAGGTGATAAGGTTGTAAAAATATTTTGGAGCTAAAGGATTAAAAGGTTTATTCATGGCTTCAAAAGAACACACAATGGAACAAAGGCACTCATTTGCTACTAATTAAATGCCTTTTACTTTGTCCTCTCATTCACATACTTCATTCCTCTTTTCCATTCAAGGTTCCCTCCAACTTAAGTTACTGTGAAGGTGCACGCATGCATTTGTCATACTAACAGAAAGAATGAGGGTAGGGGAAAATAAGGGCTAATACAACTCCCAAGCATAGAAAGCACAACAAGGTTAATGTTGTTATCATAAAAAAAATACCATCTCTGTGTCAACCCCTGCTAGAAACATTATGGCTAGATAAAATGATGCTAATTGACCAAATCTCGCTAGCCTTTTGGAAAAATTATTTTACTGACTAGAAGAAAAAAAAGCCAAAATTGACCTCACTTGAAGATTTCTTCTCTTTGAGCACTAAAAGCTTCTAAAAGGATTTAATAACAGTTACATAACTGCTTTGAATTGTCACCATGCTGCCTGCTTGTTAAAGTCTGTAAGATGACACAGTGCTAGAAGGCGAAAGGGAGTGGGACACTGCTGTTCCTTCAGTGCCGTTTCCTGTTTCATCCCATACAAACGCAGCAGGAATGAAAACTCTGCACAGATGTCTTGGGAAGCAGAGGCTCTTATTGATCAGAAAAGGATGGAGCCTTTGACATTCCTACATCATCCCCTTTGTGAAAAACACTAGCTGTAATTATAAGCATTCCTGCACTCTCCCAGCTGCCCTTGAAACAATGCCAAATAGGAAAAGACATGGATATTTTTTGAAACCCACACAAACAATCTTTTTTTTAGGAAAAAAAGATAAAAATATAGTTTTACAACAAATCTACCAACTCTCTTCCTACCAAAACAGCTAGAAACATTGTCACTGATTTGAATTGTTGCCAGCACTAATTATCTGTAGGTGAGCCACCTATAATGAAAGTATCTAAAAATTACATTCATAATTACATTCATAAACTTACTTGAAAACTGTATGGCGAACCCAGATTTACTGATATAAAAGTCCGTGTCAAATTGGATTGTGACTATGTTGAGTGTACTGTGAATGCCTTCAGGAACAAGAGATCCACTAATTTCCTTGAGTAACATCTCATTCTCAGGTGGACCATCCCAAACTCGTAGAATGTCATGTGATGCCTCAGTATCAAAAGCAAGAAACTGGAGGCTGTAAGAATACCATGATTTTATTACCAGCTTTCATATTACTGAACAATATATCTTTAGCTATAATACTAAACCAAGAAAGTAAATAAACTGCTGTTTCCAGGGGTAATTTTCCATATTTTTTTGATACCTTTACATTTGGGTACATAAAAACCCAATGCATACATATATTTGAAAGCAAAGTTCCTTTAAAATTAATAATATTTGAATTTGTGTACTATGAAATAATACATTACTTTAGTCATTCAAATAATTTATAAGCATCCACACAATCTTTTCAATAGATTTTTCCGTTCTTAAAACAACACTATGTACCAGATTTTCATCAATATAAGTTAAATTGCACTGTAAACTCAAGCAGGTGGCCACATCGTGTCAATAAATATCCAACTAAAAATAATTACTGAACTGTAATAATTTGGGTGGGAGGAGTCTAGCTGATTCTTCCACTAAATATTTCCATTGACTCCATCACTTTTTACTTTATATGCAGGCAATTTTATGACTTTGGCATCAAAATAGCATTCTTACTAGATTTTTTTTACAAGATTTCCAGTTACAGTGTAGTTCTATTTTGTATATTAACACAGTGGTTAAAATTCATCAATGTTTCACAATATGATAAGCAATTTTAGGGTTTGATCTTCATCAGACAATGTCTTTTGAAAAATAGATAGCTAAACACAAATCTACAGATCCAAATCTAGGATGCCAGAAATACTGGCCTCGATCTGCATGTGAAATCTTAAATTCTTAAATCTCTTCTTTTTTAGTGTATAATTAAGATTTAGTTATTATGTAATCAAAGAGATTTGTTATATATAATTAAGATTTGGTTTCAGTACCTGACAATATTTCCTGGGTCTACTTCAATCATCCACATGCAACGCAGATTGTTGTCATAAGGAAAAGGATAGCCGGGAGATAAGATTCTTCCTGAGGATTCGCCTTTAAAACGACCTCCGCATTCAGCTAATAAAAACAGCATTGCATAATGTGTTACTTCCATTTCATTACAGATGGCCTTCCAACTAATCATCTGAGCAATCAGTTTATACTCCTACCGCCTTGCTGAACAAATAACTCAATCCAAACATGATAAAACTGAATGTATTTCCTAAAATTTTAAGACAACACATAAGTTCTTTAAGCGCTTTGGGAAAGCAAGCTATGAGTATATTTTTTATTTAAATTTTCTTGTATTTTCCTTTAACACCTATGTTTTTCTAATCATTCTGAATGCAATATAATAATCAGAAAACAAGCCATTGTATAATGAAAGGAACAAGGATTGTTACTTAAAAACCCAACAGCTTGATGTTTCTCAAAAGCAGTGGAATAAAATAAAGAAAACTATTCAAGTGAGTAAGGAGGAAAGAAAATGAAAACAAAACAGGGGGGAAATGAATTATATAAAAACAGGCTATTCAGAGACAAAATCATACTTTAGGTTTATATAAAAGAATTGTAAAACTTCTTACTAAAGAAGTGTGATCATAGGGAAGCTATATTATTTCTCAGAGGACAGCAGATGGTAAGTAGCTCCCTGTTAGCTGGCTTCAGCCAGCCATTAGGCAAAGCTGAATATTTCATAATCTTGATACCTAATCTCTGAGAAAATCTAATTTTTATGTAGACTCCCTAGGCTTTTACAGCCTCCTTGTTTTGCTTTCCTTCTTTTTAAAGTCCTGCTAATGCTTTCTCTCTTGTGAACTCCAAAGCCAAAATAATGCTTTGATTAGATCTCTTGGTAGAGTTAAAACGCAGTTTTATTTTGATTTAACATCACCTAAAATATTTAGTTGAGAGATTTATTACCTTATGATCTCTGTGTTCTGTGATACAAGTGAAATGGTACTCGATAGATTCTTTGACATAATAAAAGTAAATTTTCAGAGACAGGTGGCCCTTCATATCTTTTCTAAGCACCTTGCCAACCTGTTAATTCCTAAAATCTCTTAAAAAAAAAAACAAACTTCAGTGGTTATTCAGCTCAGAGGACAGGCTTGTCTATTATTCCTCCAGTGCATGAGGCTATAAATACAGTGCTCTATAAAAAGAAAATTATTCACTGACAAACTGAACAAAACGAAAAAGTAATTACGTTCCCACCCCAGTGCCAGTGTGCAACTATCAGTTTACTATTTCTAATTGTCACAGAGGATAAATGGTTTACTTTTTTATTATCAGTTTAGAAGGTCCCCTCTCTTTCCCTAGCAGCTACTTTCTGCCTCTCCAGCGAGGCTCCAGCTCCCGCGTGTGCTGGGTGCCGCCTCCGGTGTGAGTGGGGAGTCCTCAGCAGCCTTGCGGGTGGCCGTCAGCACCAAGGAGCAAGCACCTTCCTCCTCCACGCTGTTTACTATGAAGACAATCCTAATTAACCATCGTGACTTTGTCTCCAAGTGTCAATTTTAAAGATACTTCTAAGGGTTTCAGGTTAAATGGAATGAGTATTTTTCTTTCTTACTATAAATTCAGTGGTTAGTGTGTTGTGTTGCAATATTTACTGCATGTTTATTAAAGCTTATGATAACTAGAACTGCCAGAAAGCAGTTTTGCTATTGTCTTGTCACATCACATTCTTCCATGAAATTACATTCAAACTATAGACACCTTTTTTTAAATCCCATTTCTGATTGTAACAGCAAATTGAAGTGGCTTCTGACTTAATGTTGCTCAGAAATTGCCAGTAGAGTCATTTTATTTGTAAATGCCAATCTAAAATATTCCCTGCAAAGCATCACTGTTTTCATGGATTCACAGGGTTTGGCTGAACAGTCTGTGTACTCTAAAAGAGCGATGGTGTGCTGGGCTGTGACCAAGGTCTTGTAAGCCCTAAACTTCAGTGCAGGCAGCTACCTGAAGCATGAACAAGTACTCTGGATAGAAAAAGCGTCAGTGCTTTAGAAACAACCTTTTCTTCTAAATTTTCTTGGGTAGCAAAGAAGCCTAGTTTCAATCTGATTCTAACTAGAAGTGAATGTTGGAAGAAAGATTTCTATAAAACAGAAATCTGTCTGTGAGAACAGTTTTACCGATTATTCATCTTCACCTTGTACTATTCAGTCTATCTATTATAAACTCTAAACCAGACTATTCTCAGCACAGATAAGCACAGGATTTTCATACCCAGGGTTTTGTTTGGACATATTATGAGATCCCAAACCTGTACAAAATCTGGTGCTATGAGACTTTGCTGTGTTGTTTCAGGCATGTTTCTAACTTGAACATGCTCCTTTCTTACTGATCTTGTTGTGCGTTTCTATCACTGCTAAGACACCCTTAATCTCTTACTATATATTTCTCAGCCCAGGAAGCCTAGAAGACATAAACTGGTGTCTAAGACATTTTATAGGACTCGTACTGCATCTCTTCAACAGTATTTGAAGCATCTGTTTGATCCTTAACTAATATTAAAAAAAAAAACTAGAATGCATGTGAAAGTCGATAACATCACTTTACAATTGGGATTCAAAAACTTTTCAGTTTCTTAAGTTGGTCTACACAAAAGACTGGTTTCTTTTGATTAAAATGATTTTTAAAAATATTTTGCCAAACCTGTGTAAACCTCAGCTTGGGACATATACTGCTGTACTGATACAGACAACAGCTTTACAGCAGTTTAACTTCCTCGACACAAATAAGGGGTTCTAATACTTGGCTATAGCAGAATATGTTATTGAAATAAACAAAATCCATATAAAGCATTCATAAACTCACTTAAATGACCACTTATGTACCTTTGTTTGCTTAACGAAGAGGTTAAAATAAAGAAAAATAAACAAACAAACAAACTTTGTCAACAACGCATTTTTTCTGTGTGCAAGCTTTCATCTGAATAGCCATGCCTGATGTGTCGTGATTTCGCTGCATACATGATATTCTACACTGGATGGATAAGTAACCTCCCTGTTAATAGTAGACTATGTCGATATATTTTGAATAAGATTAATTTAAATCTCTAAGAAGTTTATACTAAAGATTGACTCACATTCTGCATAGATTTATCTGCACAAAACATTTTGCATTAATTATATTGCAGCTTTCAAAAATAGTCTTGTGACAGTGCAAAAACTAGGTGATTCATTTTTGTAATTTTTGAAAGATAGTGATTTGAGATGGATAGTTTCAGGGTATTGAATACAAAAAGAATAAGACAACTGACTATATGCAGCATATCGTCACTTTTAACACTAAAGCAGAGGTCCAGATTCAGCTCTGGATTTCAGTTCATTGAAGTTCTTTGCCCGCTTATATCAGCTCTGAATCTGGCGCACTTCTAATCCAAAGGTGGTCAACCTGCAGCTTTTGGGCTGGATTCAGCTCTGATGGAGAGGATCTGCTGGATCATTTAAATCCAGGGACAAGCCATGCCAGTCATCCTGGCACCTGGCTACAGACTCAGCCTACCTCCATCATGCAGGGATACATGACAACAGTGGCCAAGTGAGTTATTCTAGAGATCCCCTTCCTCTAGATCGTCTAGATGTCAACCATGCAAGGTTCTGAATATGTGCTTAGCATACGAGAAAACTGAACCTCCCACAGATAGCATAAATATCTTAGATAATCACAATTATTCAATTTCATATATTCTAGATGATGCAGAAAATCCTTATCATTTGGAATATTTTAAGGATTGTCACAAATTTGAGATTTAAGTATTTATTCCCTAATTATTACTATCAGAGAGTTATTTAGTTCTTGTTTGTTACATATTTTTCTTAAATGGGCTTTATGCCCTGATAAAGATATGCCAGAATACATTACTTTCTTTCAAACTTAAATTTCGGCACAAATGGCATTTTGCCCCTTTCATCTTCTACTCACTAGTTCCTCACTTCCACTAAAAGTAGGTGACTATGGAAGAAAATTATTAGAGTATTTAATTCCTATCTTCTTCTTCTTTTCCTACGGAAGGAAATGAGCCTGTAGGTACCTGCACAGCTTCTAAAATTATTGTAATATTGCAATAATGCATATAATAGTGCTAGTCATCACAGCAACATTACAGAAGCCAAGTGATAAAAATATAATATTCCTCCATATCTGTCTTAATATTCTTTATATTTTTCTTTTGATTTTGTAACACACACACACATATATATGAATATATATACAAATATTTATTTATATATGAAAAGTATTTTCTAACTTAATGTTACTGAGTTACAATAACAAAAAGAATATATTATTTTTACAACCCCTCATAAAATTTATACAGTCTTGGTTTTCTGACTAAGCTGTCTTTTTATGTTGACTATTTGCTGACTATAATTAGAATTTCACTTAGTAAGAATTTCATTATGCATACATGTTTAATAACTACTATCTTTTTTTTACCAAAAAAAGCAACACTACTCATATAGACTCAGATGAGCACTACACAGATATATCTTTAAACTTATCTGTAAATAGATCTGTATATGTACAGATCATATTTCATATATATCTAACAATCCCTAAAAAAAAAATTAAGTTTTTTTCTTAATTTCTTATATTTAGATAGTAGTTTAAGTAAAAAATTAAAAAAGAGGCTACTACCAATACATGATGGCAGAGGATAGTCCCATGCCCTTCTTTCCCCTGTCATACACTTTAGAAGGCTACTCCCATGGAGCGTGTAACCTGGGTTGCATCCATAAATTATAGTGCTTCCAGCAAAATGGCCTTGGTCACTAATCTTGTATCCAAACTGTGGCACACCAGGGTCCTCACAATGTGAAAGCTCAAAACCTGTGTTAGGAATAAAAAAATATAGTTACAAAATCAAGCAGATATGTACATTGATGAAATTAACTTTTTTTTTTGTTTTCCGGTGGAAAACAAACATTTTCAGACTTCATGTAACAACATATTTAAGTCTTTTTGTTTGTTTTTAAACAGCCTAAGTAGAATAATTCTGGCTATACTACTTACTTTGAGCATGCCAACCAAACTGTCATAGCAGCATTTTTTTCTAAGAGTCCAACTAAAGACTTGGAAGAGAATTCATGATCATTATTGATCAGATCTAAAATGCTATGATAAATTATAAAATGCTTTTAGTGACTGTCCATTTACTCTGATGACAACTTAGTTTGTGAACAGTCATTTAAAGGCTCATAAACAAAATTTAACAGCTGATTTGTTTGTTGTTATTGTGCACGATAGCACCAGCAGCATAATGGCATCTATGGCACAAAGTATATATTGTGATATTCATAAATTCCTACTCTAATTCTGCTTTCAATAGTTTGTAAGCTTAAAAACTGCATGCAGGAAGCAATGATGATGATATGGAGAATTAAAGCCAAAAAATTTAGTCATTTTTGAGAATTAAAAGATTTGGAGAAAGAGGGAAAAATGACTTATACATTATACAAAGGCAGGAAAGCATATTAACATTTGGGGAAACATAAACTGTAATTCAGAAGAAAGATTTTCTACTCAAAATGCTCTTTGTTGTTACTAAGTGAGAAGCAGCTCAAAACCTCGCTTTGTTCAAAAACAAATATCTTTTTAAAGTATCACTAAGCTCATATTGCATGTAGGTAAAAAAGATACTTTGTGACAGTTTGATATTCCTATAGGTAGCTGATATGGGAGCAAATTAAGGGATTTTCAATTCTGCATTGTCCAATTAAGTCATTTACACAGTATTTATCCAGCTGGTCAACAGTTGGTAGCCTTTCACAATCTGTCCTCAGGTACTGCATCATTACTATTGATTGATTGTGAAAATGTTCAATATTTTATTTTGCAGACAAAATGGCTCAGGTTGGACAGGGCTATTTGCTCTCATGAGGAAAAAAAGTAGGTCAAATGCTGTATGTTCGCGGCTCTGGTTTCAGCTCATTAAATGTCTCACTGAAAACGGCTCATCTCCTGAAGGGCCTCTACAACCCCTGAGCTGAACTTTTCTCATTCCAAGCTGAGATATTGTTTCCCAGCAGAGACAGTGCTGCCGAAATGCTAAAAGGCTAATGTGAGGCCCAAGCAAAGAATTGTACTTTTGATATCAGCAGTCTGAATAATTATTGAGCAGTTTCCTGTTTTCTAAAAAAGCCTGTTGATCAGATTGTGTGAAAAGAAGTCTAAATGGGCCTTGATCCCTGAGATGCTCTCACCTGTGCACAGTCTGGTTATAGACAGTACCAAAATTGCCTTAGTAACTCAATATTTCCCTCTCAAGGATGAAGATAAAAGTGCGATTCCACTGCCTAAGCACAGGTGTTAGCCCATTTTAGCTGCCCTAGCGTAGGTATTTGAGCCACCTACACAGTGCTGGCAGTTCTGACCCAGGACCAAGGGTAGAGCTGAATCCTTCTGGAGTTGCACCTCGTAGCCAGGGGCACACTGTAGGGAGCCCAAAAGGGCACTAAATAGCTAATTTGGGCAGTTGAAAAATCACAAAGGCCACAATATGTCCTTGAAGACACAGAATGCTTCACCGCAGCTCGCAGGGATTTTGTTGACTGCTTAAGAGCATCAGGTTTGTGGATGGTAGTTTTGAAAGATGCCATTTTCTGGATTTATGAAAATAAAACAAAACCTGTATTAGTTATCTTCCTCAAAAGATTTCAATTATTGTATAAAATATCATGACTGTCTACAGTAATGCTCTTGTACCAATATTAAGTGGACAATATCAGGATTAATGAAGGGACTCAGACTGTGAAAATTATAATCAACTCCGTGGCGTTTATCTCTTGTATTAGCTGGAGCACTCAGGAAGGGAAGTATTTATCCTATCTACAAGATGTTTACTTAAGAAACAAGCCTTCACCCTACATACCTTTCCAGTGAAGGGAACATCTACAGAAGAATATTCAGCATTGTTCAGGCTAGAAAATTAAGTACTGCCTAATTTAGGTGACTTGATTTAGGTTCCGAGGTCCCTACTCTTTCTGTCAAAAGGAAAGGATGATTTATACAAACACCTGAGTAGGTGCCTGAAGTTACAAAGTATGAATACTTTCTCCTTTCTTTCCCGTACACAGGCTTAGCCTACATAGGCTTGTGGCCTGGCTGACGCCGAGGTGTATGTCATGTAGCTGCAGCCCATGTAAGTCAAGACGGAGATGAACCTAGTGGTTTGGGAGGAAGCCGTTGAAAGAACTGTCAAAACCTCAGACAAAGAGCTCACAAAGGTAGCATTACTACTATTTGCTAAATATCACAAAGCTCCTGTGATGTCCTAGCCAGTACCCTCATACACAGATATCAGCCTGGGTCCAATGCCATCTTTTCTACCCACTTCTAAAGAAGTAATGCAATCATCTCTTATTTATGCAACTAAAGAATAGATCATTAGCATATACACTAGGCAGGACCTCTTGAGACTCTCTTGAAAGATAAAACCAGAAGGGGTATTAGATCCCATTTACTAAATGAGCATGCAGCTTGTGGACATATGAGATCTAAACTCCATGATTTACACTGGTTGCCAGATGGAATTTGAGGTTGGGGGTTTTAACAAAAGAGCCCGAAAAAGACTGGAAAACAGGTATCTGAAAAATCACTTTATATGCAATTTCACAACATCATAGTAGAGACAAGGAACTAAAAGAGCAAGCCACATGCAGTGGCAAAACATCAGTTTTGAAGCTTGTTCCATATCATGGGAAGACAGGCATCTTTAGCTTTCTGCCTATATAATAAAATGCATTTCTTTTTCTAATTACATTCTCTAAATTTAGGGATAAAGTATGATGAAATTAATATATTTATTACATTAATATCTCATTTTTCTTTGTTAGGGTTTAACTTTTGCTATAAAATAGTATTTATCAAATTAAGGATTTTTTTGAAATTTTGAATATGTAAGTAATAAATAGTGAATCTGCACCATGAAAAGCATAATGGGAAAAGACAGTGCATTAGGCAAACATTCAGTCTATAAACAAGTTTATGGACCTCACCACCATTGCCTTCAAAAAGATGAATGTCATAGGATTTCTGAGGTTTTCTAAAATTGATAAAATCTGTATGACACTGGCATAGTAACACAGCACTGGAAGGCCTATGATAAATCATAGAGTACAGTCCTATGCTATCACAGGCTTGCCTTGCTATCACATGGCATAATTACCCAAATTTCATCTTAAAAACTAATTAGATACACTTGTAGAATCTTGAAATATTTTCCTTTCATTCCAGTACACTTATATTAGTTTTACTAGAAAAGAAAGACAGAGAAGTTAAGAAAACCTGAGACAATGTTTTGAATGGGTGAATATGAATAATTTAGGCATAGGCAGAGAGGAGGATATTAACAGTCGTATTGCAGGCTTGCTTTGTAATGCTATTCTGCTTGCTAGAAACTCAGTTTTGTAAAGGACGATTCAGCAAAGGTCATATAATTATACATAAGAAGTCATATATATCATGTGCCAATCATTTTCAGAAGCCACCGTTTCATAAAATAGACATGTACCACTGTTTTCTATATACTCTCCAAGCCAGAGATGTGAAATGGTTTTACCTCTTCTAACTCTCACAGTGTTATTTTTTTCAGTCTACGTAGTGGTAAGAAATTTGTTAGGAATCTCTCTTAACAACTTTAGATCCAAACTGGATTATTCTAAACAATAATCCAGACTCAGATATTGCTAGTCCTTAGGGAAAGGCAGTATGAAGACATAAGTGTTAAGATTGAGGGACTGCTTTTACTTATTAACAATCTTTATGAAACAAAAGTACTTGGCTACGTATTTAAAACTACTCAGGTGCTTAAATAGTTTTATGTGCTGGAACCATTGACAGAAAATTATTGTAATTTTTTCTTATCCATCCAAGACTGAAAAAACACCAAAATTACCCTCTGGCAAAGGACAGCAGTTTAAGTATCAAACTACTGAAAGTACTGTCAAAGCCAGAGTTTCAGTACACTAAATGTTGTTTGAGGCAGAATTATGGCATCGGATTGTTTTGATGAATGGTGAATGAGCTGCTGGTAACATTTGATTTTTATCAGTATTTGACTTTGGACTGCATTTTCATCTCTTGAGCCATGAATTTTTGTTCCATAAATACCATAAATCTATTATTATTGTTTTCTCAAATACTTACTGGTATACACAAGCTGAAAACCTTCATCAGTGCCCTCCAAGTCTGAGTTAAATTCCAACCATAAATGATTTGAAGTACTACTTAGTGTCAATCCTCTTAATGATGCCCCAGTAAATGCACCCAGCAGGTGAGCAGTGTTGTCTTTGCCATCATATATCTGTAAAACAAACATTACTTTTACAGTTACTAAAAAAATGAGGTATTTGAGTTGCAAAATAATTCATTACATTTCAATTAAGGGAGAGGACAGCTTTGCTAGGGGACATCTATGGCCAGTCAAGGGAGAGCACTCTTTAGATAAGCTGGTTGCCTCTCTTGAATTAAGTTAAGTATGGTGACCTTTCAAATGCACAATTTAAAATATAGCAGTTCATTTTCTGCATGACAATAGAAGTGGGCAGGGCTGCCATATTATCTCAATGTTTTTAAATATCTGTGTTTCTCTCTTTCACTGCCAAAACTATAATGCTGGTCACAGCCCATCAGCAAATACTTATTTTGTGCAGCTTTGTCTGCCTCAGGTCACTGAGGTGGCATAATAGAAAAGCTAACTTACCCCCAACTTTGACCTGTTAAATAAACATCTGTAAAACTTTTCTAAGTAAGGAGAGGTTCAAATCTAACTGTAAAGTAAAAGGAGACTAGGAAATCAGAATAAAATAAATAGAGTAACTGCTTCTGTAAGTTGGAAGAGCAATGTAATCTATATGTAAATTGGAATACAGCATTATTATTATTTATTTTTCTTCAAGGGTTGTCCTTTTCCATATTTAAACTAGAAAACTTCTATCAGACTACTAATGTATAAAACAATCTTTTAATAATACTCAGAAAATTTCCTTACAATTTTATTGCTTTAAAATATCACAGGTAACAACTTGTGATGCATTCCTATCATTCTTAAAAATAGTTAAACTATAAATTAACAGTATTTGCTAACTCAAGCACAATATCCTATAAGATTTATTTAGTGGCTTATATAACCACTAAA
Organism: Apteryx mantelli; assembly: GCF_036417845.1. NCBI lineage: Eukaryota > Metazoa > Chordata > Aves > Apterygiformes > Apterygidae > Apteryx > Apteryx mantelli. The sequence continues at coordinate 17,751,927 of NC_089979.1, read as the reverse complement.
ACTTTGATAAATGGGTTCTAAGAATAATTTCACTTGCAAATCAGTAAACTGACCTCTGAATAATTTTCAAACTGTCATACAGAGAAATTCTAAAGCTTCACTAAATAAATAGGGAATTGTCTCTAGTCCTAAGTAAGACCTAATTGTATGAATTTGAAATGTAATCGAAGTTTACAGTCATAAAGAGAAATCTATACCAGAATGAATCAAACCAAACCCACCAGCAACAGTAGTAAGGCAAGAATAAGAATGTGAAATATTATGATGTCTGCTCCTCATCTATGAGAATGATTTATATACTTAACTCCTATTTTGCAGAAATTGGATGTCTCTAGAAATACCAGAGACTTTTGACTTAATGAAATGATAAAATAAAACAAGTAAGGCCATTGCTAGCCACCTCTAATGAATAAATAATTGCATAGCAGTTTAAGAAGCAGAGCAAAATGACTTGACATCTTTCCTTGTTTTTACTGAAACAAGCCAATAAACTCGAACAGACTTAATGCTAATGATAGCATTAATGCTAGCACTTAAATGTTAATATCCCTTCCCAGAGTTAAAATAAGAAATTGAAGTAAAAAAGCTACTATTAATGCTTATCAACAAAAAGTAGTTTTAAAATATATATTGTAGTGTTAAAATGGATGTCTTCCTTAACTTTATTTAAAATTTCTTTAAAATTATATTAAGATCAGTAATCAAGCAGGGCCAGAGGCAAAGCAGCACAAAATCAGTTCTGAAACAGACTTATTTCTTGTTCAGTAGGTGAAAGAAAAAAAGTCCATTCCAGGAGCACTACTGCTATACTACAGAGATATGCTCATCATGACTGACTTAAAGAGAAGTCAACTTGTACTTGATGCTCCTTTTCCTAATCTCTCCAAGCTACTTATAACTAATAACACCCAAGGATTCTGGATTTATTTTATTTTTAAGCACGGCATAAAAGCAATCTATTTTCTTCTGTTATATATGTGTGGATCACTAATTATTAACTGAAGGAAGCTATTAATAAGTTATGCCAACTATTTTCAAAAGCTTGCCAGAACTTCCCATAAGCCACTTCAAGTACAATACAAATTTTCTTTATGTAACAGTTTTCCCAAACACATATTTTCTTGCCAATTTTGTCAACTGTCCTACCATATTAATCCTTTCACATTGACACATTGCTTATTGTGAACACTGATATCTCTCCAAAGCTGACATTAATTCTACTTTATGGATAACTAGCAGCCTCATTGTAAAATATATCTAAGCCTATGTTACTTCTATGAAGTAACAAAATTTAAAGTATCCTAAGGCTTCCAAAACTCTCTGATTCTTTGTGTAAGAGAACTAATTTGGTTGAAGGAAGGATGTGATTTGTCTGAAAAACATTTTTTTGGGGGTGGCTGACTTAAATATCCAAAGTAACATATATTCATTTTCTTGAGATACTTGGGTATCCCTTAGGACAATAAATGGATAAACTTTTTTTTTTTTTAATATTTCATCCAAGTTTCTGTGCCCTACATAGAAATTTCTAGATATTACTAAAATGACACAGTTATTCATTCTATTCCAAAACTATCATATTTTTATGTATTTATGTTGCAGAGAAAGTGGTAACAGCCTACATTCTCTTGTGAGATTTGCAGGAGCAACATTGTCTTTCCAACCTTCCTACGGGTGGGAGTTTTGCTAAAGATTTTGAATGAATTTGATAATAAATATCACAAGGATATTTTGAGATGTTATAGAGAAGGATCCTATGAGTGAACACCATTTAGATAAATATGATTTGAACAGACAGATGTACTCTTATTCTATTTCTTGGGGGAGGGAGGATTACGCTTATATTTACAGTTGGAGAAAAACAGAAACTTCGTAAGCTTCTGAGGGACTTAATTATCAAGAAATTTTTAATAGAAATGAATGTTTGTAAGTTTGGTAAGTTATTTAACTCCATTCTATAAAATTTTAACACGCAAATAGTTTAAAGTGAATTTATTAAACTTGTGTATTTTAATCAAACTCTTTTTGAGACTTGCCGTTGAAACATAATAGGCATATGGATATGTAGATCTGTGCCTTTCTAAAGAGAAGGAAAGCATAAAATAGGCAGCTCAGAGCTGAAGCTGTCAACACCCCGTCAAATATATCATTTATACCACATGCAAACAGAAGCACTAATATAAAGGCAGAAAAGGGCCCATATGTTTCAGTTTTTTTCTCCCCTATGTTTATTACCTATTTCACACCCATGTTTTCAGGATGCTATGGCTGAAAGGATTATGATAGCACGTGTGGAAAATTCTTAAGAAACAAACTAGCAAAAAGCCCCAGATATTACCTCCCTTTAAAAATTTTGCACAAAAAACATCAAAAACTGAATCCCATGCTCACATTTCAAAGCTGGCCCATAGGTCAAAGAGCAAACAAATGCAGCCAAACCGAATTCTACGTATCGTGCAGGAGCACAAAGTGAGAGTGCTGAGCAGCACAGAGGGGAAGGGGAGCCTCAGTGCCACTTCTACAATCGCCTCCACTATTATTTTATTCCCTCCCAGTTGCTGCACTGATGGTTTCTGAAGAAGCGAAAAGAAAGCCAGCTTCATAACAGCAACAAAAACAATTCTTAAAGCCATTTTTTCCCATTTTTTGCAGTCTCATCTGACATGTCATCTTCCCCTCTGCATACTGCCAGGTAAGAGCACACAAGCTAGGGGAGTGCAATTGGTGGCCCACTGCAGAGATCCACGCCTTGTGCACAACCTTTCTCTTCTTCCTGCCTGTCATCTGCTGCCAACAACACAAAATGCATTTATATGACAAGGTGCTACACAACTTCTCAGAAGACTAACATTACTTTGAAAAAAAAAAAAGGCATTGTAGTTTGTTAATGTAGAATCTTCATCACTATGCTTAACTGTGGACTGCTTCTTTTTCTCCAATACTATAAGACCAATTAGATAACACTTCTAGACATACCATGAATCCTTCCCAGTATCTAAAATGTTGATTTTGACAGGCTTTTTTTTCTGCCTTAATCCTTAAGCTCTTAATTCATGGGGTCACTGCACACTAATCTTCCACTAAAAGAGAGCCAAAGTTGTATTATTTTTTAAGGAGCATTTTCCATTCCTTCCAAAAATCAAAGTCCTTGAAAAAGTGTGTTGACTTTGCCTCAAAAAGGGGACTAGTGGGTGGAGTTTCCCGAATTTTGAACAATCTTCTGAAACTCTGAATGAAATGTATGCTTCTTTTCTTCAAAATGAGGTATCTTTACCTTCCTTTTTCAATAGTACACTCAAATATAGCTTTAAAGATGAATACAAAATAACCCTGCAAATTTCTCACAGCCAAATATTTGTATCTATTTACAACTCCTGAAGAAAAAACTCTTTCTGAAAAAAATCTCAGTCAACTATAAAGTCATACTATAAAGAAGAACTTATGTTCCCTCTCCATCTCAGTCTTTCACACTTGATGTTCCTTTCTTCTTCACTTTACATTCACCTATGGAATCTGCCTGCAGTTTGTTGTTGTTGCTCTTGTTGTTGTTTTTTAACATTAACAGAGAAGTGCTCTCCTCACTATCAGAGTACCACACTGAGGTCAACTAGTCCAACTCTAGTAGCAAAGTTTCTATTGATGTTGAAAACTCCTGAAGACTTAATCATATAATGTTTGTTTAAATTTTAATTTTACTAAAGGTTGCCTTTCCCCTGCTAAATTGGAAAAGTATATTTGTATTAAAAAGACCTTTGACATAAAAGCTTTCTACTTTCAACTGGCTTCAAGACAATAAAATGTTTGCTACAAATAATGGACTATCTAGTCAAGTTGAAAAATAGTAACTATTCCTTTCTGTGTAAATATAAAGGGTTTCCTTACAGCTAAAGGAGACTACAGAGCTTACAAGCAAAACTGGTGGATGGAGGTGAAAGTTCTGGTATTTTGAGAACTATGTGTTCTTTTTCCTGCCTCCCTCGCCAACAGTTTGCTCTAACAATTTAGAACCATGGAAGCATTATAGCACACAAGCTCAGTTATCAGTTCAATTACAAAGAAGGAAACAACTGTTTTACAGTTTCTAAGATAAATATTAAATGGATTGTCATGCAGTAACTCTACAGATCTTAAAGCATTCTTATGCCTTCATGCAACTGCTGTTAATAATGAATCAAGATGTGGCAGTATCAAGAGCAGGTTATAGCTATAAAAAATGTAAAGGAAGCTATGTATTTCTTATAATTTCCACAAAAAAATCCTACCAACAACAAACCCCCCAAAACGTTAATATAAAGTAGTCAGAGCAGTTATATCAACAACAACAAAGAGCAAAAAAATGCATATTAAATGAAATAAATGGAAAAAAAATTGTATGTTCTGAAGCTTCCATTCTCTGTCAGTTCAGAAGTGAAAAATGGGAGCTCCTCCTTTTCTGCCTGGTGAGTAAGAGGAAGGGTGGTGATTTATTTGTGTCGGACAGGCTGTTCCACTCTAACGGGCTATTCCCGGCCCAGCTGTTTCATTGTTTTACTCATACGGCTTGTCAGGTATAAATCTGATTCATGGACAGTTAATTCAGCTGGAATCCAGCTGACCCCATTCCTTGATTAATTAGCATATTAAAAGTTAAGGAGAATATTCAGCTAACTCAGACTTCAAATTGTAAATTTTGCTGCATAGCAATAATAATCTAACACATTAGCTGACAGAAAAAGAAACTTGAAGAACAAGATGAAACTCCTTGCCAACATTTTGTCTATTGCTCTTCTGAAGAACAGATTAATGCATCATCCATTGCAGTACTAAAATCTGTACTTCAAAGACTGAGATTTAACTGAGAAATATTACTGGGCTAATTCTTTTGTGTTTGGGGACGGAAGCCTTGTCTGAACGCCTCTCAGAAATACCTTGATTTCTGCGTGGTGCTTTCCTTATCTCACCTATTATATAGTTAAAAGGGCACTGTACACTGAATGTATGTCACCCAGTTTTTTGTTGTAACACTGAATAATACCAACTTTTTTTTTTCAACTTAACTGCCTTCCATCGCCATATTTCATTCTAAAAGACTTTAGATCTTCATTATTCTTTACCTGCCTGAGAGTTCTTAGGTTTCCCTTAAAAGAGGTACTCAGTATAAGCTTACCTTATACTGTACTATTACAGGTAGATAAACTTAAGTGGTTTAAAGCACTACCAGTTTAGAAATATCAAATAGGTTACAGGATTACCTACCTTAAGAACATCTCCTTGGGCTAAGTGAAATGTTCTGGCCGAAATATTGATTCCTTTCCCTGCTTGTACCTGAATGCTATAAATACATTCATGGTTGTTTTCATAGTTAAGAGGATAATTGGGGGACAATAAGATTCCTTCATTATTTGTCGTGGAGGCACCACATTCAGCTGAAAGTAAAAGAAAATTTTAAGGTATATTTTAATAGAAAATGTAAATATTTTCAGTAATGGTGATAATGAGAATGTTAATGCAACCTAGTTCAACATGACTAACATTTATTCACATCTAAAGTCTAGTTCTAAAAATGTGTTCATGACAGTGATAGAAAGACTGCAAGCTAAATTCCTGCAATACTTATATTAAAGTATGCTAAACAATATGGAGAGCTATAATCATGTAAGTGTTCAGTTCTGTAGTCAGAATATTTTGAAGGATCTTTCTTGAGTTTTGTTTTGGAGGAAATATACTTTGTATTTAATAAAGCTTATTTCTCCAATGCAGAAATTCTTAAAGGCATGCTAATTAAAGGGAAGTAAGAATATTCCAGAATTTTTTATATGTATATATTTATTTATACGCATACACACATATATATACAGATATGCACATATGCACATCTTCAAACATATAAAAATGACAGAAGAGAATTTTTCTCTAATGTCAATGTACTAAAATAAATAGCATAGTGAATGGGGTAAATAAGAATAGAAAAGAAAGAGTTATTCTAACTTACCAAATAAATTTTAAAAAATCCATCTAATTAATAAACAAGTAGGAAAACAATTACTCCCAGGAAAAAAGAAAAAAAGGAATGAAATGTAATTATTTCAGAAAAGTAACCTCACAATTGAGGCCTTTGCTAATTAAGATTAATCAGACAGAAAATTTAAATATGAAAAATCCTATCGTGTTTTGGAGTATTTACATAATTTTAATTAAGACATTTTTGGCATTAAGGTACCAGCTAAATTAAATTAACACTAACAAGATATTAGAATTCTTTCCGCCTCTTTTTCCTTAGTCCTGATACGAGGTCATTATGTGCAAAGACAATAGCACTTTCTCACTTTTTAATGGATTTAGATTCATTTTAAACTTAACTTTAACACTAAACTTCCTGGGTTTATGTTTGTTTCCAGGCTCGCTGCAATATTTCTGCCATGCATTTTAGCCAATATGATTAGACTGCATAAAATAAGAAATTCTATTGTGTAAAACTATGTGACATTTTAATGGATTGAAAAGACATTTAAACAATTTGGTATCTGTTTTAAGACCTCTAACTGTTAGCATCATTATAATTCCGTCACCAGACTTATTGTTTGAAATCTTAGAAATGCAGGATATTAAAATGTTTTGTATGTTAAATAACTAACCATAATTGATTAACTGTTCTTTCTATAAGCAGCTAAAAGCAACATTGTACAGAAAGCCAAATCAGGTATAGATCAGACACAGGTGCAGAAGAAACGCATGATGTCTATGTTTAATTCAATAGGGAAGCCTAATAAATACCCAAATAATTCAGAAGTCATCATGCTGTCTTAGAATATTTGGATAAACATAGTCTAAGTAGAAGCAGGGAACCTTCTAGTCTACATGATTATGTGTATCCTTTTATCTCACTCTTAAATAAGTGGGTATTTGCAACTCTGGGGATGCATAGGTCAGTTTGAACTACAGCACGTAAGAGTAAGATAACTGTAATTTAAAGTTTGAAGGATATCCTCTTCCATTCCACAGAGACAGAAAAGTCAAAAGAGGAAAGCTATTTATTGCATTAAATATTACATTAAATAGATCAAACACTAACTGTTCAGCCATTTAACTAATATTTGAGAGCCACGCTATGTTTTCTGTTACAAATAACGAAATTGTTCATGTCAGATAAAATTTATACATCTGATTGTACTTTTCTTAATATTGAGGTAGACTAAAAGCTTTAAGATGCTTGGAACACAGTATGTATGACCTCAACCCTCACTGTTTCCTGCAAGAAAGCAAGTTTAGTAAAAGTAGTTTTGGAAACTGTAATATAAAAGATAAACGTGTCCCATAGCATTTAGTTAAATCATTACAGTTCCAAAGCAGTGTACACTGCAGCCTATAAAAGTAGTTTTTATAGTGAACTTTCTCAGAAAATCAACAGTGTAAACTATGACTTAAAAAACAATATAATTCTGAATAAGTGCAGTATCAAAAAGGGAAGATATGCAATCAATATTTTAAGACTTGCCAAACTATACCATAGACAATTCTATCTCTCAGATTCCACTTTGATTTCTAAACCTTAACAGACAGTTATTTCCATTAAAATACATATGCAACTTCGAATAATCTATGTTTACCTTGTATTCATTGATGTTAGTACTATAGCATAAAACAAAACAGAGCATAATATCTGTATGTCTGGTTAAGTGCCGAGTCAGGGGAAAAAACATTAACTGAGTTCTTAAGCTTAAAATAAATACAAATAATAAATGGAGTTTGTTTAAAGTGTTTGGAAAATCTTAAAAGACATTACAGAGAGAAAGACAGAAAAAGAGACAGAAGGAAGAGATAAACAGGGATAAAATGAAGGAAAAATAGATAAATAATGAAAGACAAGAGAAAAGAGAAAGGGATAGGACACTATCCCTATCACTATTTCAGAAATAAAGGAAAAATGACAGAGGAACAGAAAGGTTAAGACTGTCCTTTAAAAAAACAACTAGAGCTATATCTATTACCAAACATTTCTGCACTGTCTTAATGTTTCATTTTAGTAAAATTCCTTATTCAGTAGAAAGAAAATCCATGTTCTTTTAGTGACAAAGGTAAATGTACATATATTTATTTTAGCTGAAACTAAGAATCTACCCTACATATCTTCCTTGTAGGGAAAAAAAAAGGTAAAAATATTCCTCTGTGAGAGAGTGACTGTACTAAGGTCAACAACAGAAAACACCCAGCTATGTTTTGACAAGGACTTTAATTGAGCATATAGAGTAAAATGATATAGCTGAAATAAATCATTATTTCTGAACTTCACCAGAAATGTAAAATTGTTTCAGTGTTAAAAATGAAAATAAACAAAAACTCAAAAAAATAATGACAGGAAAATACTGATGTAACAAGCTATTAACTGTTATAAGAAATAACTATTATGCTTTCTTTTGTTATGAATATGTGTTTGTGGCAAATTTTCATAATAGAACAGATGAGTTTATGATTTATTTGTGTATTTAAATTCTGTAATTGTGTAAATGCCATTGTTACTGTAACTGAGGAATGAAATGCATCTGTTTGGGTAATTCAATCACTTGAAAACAATTCTTCAATGAATGGGATTTTTTCATATGTGCTCTATTAGGAGGATTTTGCAAGGTTTCTCACAATTCAGTTGATGAAATGCTAACCACAAATAACTATCGGATGGCAAAATGAGATGTGCAGCTACAGATAAACATTTGGTCAGTCTTTTCTTCAAGACAAACTGTTGGAATCAAAAGATAAGAACTACAAATAGCAGTTCCATATTGTGAAAAGATGTTGTATCTCTTGGTTAGGAGACTAAACACATTACAGAAGCTTCTATGGGAAGTAAATGGAAGCATTCGTAAACGGATTTCATCTTTAAGCAGCAGTGGTAGCAGACTGAAAATCAACAGCTACTTCAGAAAGCGTATCTAAATTCAGCAGTCAACAAATTGTTTCTCATAAATCTCTTAGAAGCGCGACCACTTCAGCAGATGGAAGAGGCAAGCAAGATAATAGGAGTCTTATCAAAATAAGACAACAAAACGGAGAATAACAAGACAATTCTGAAACAATTAAATTGTGACTGAAGCATTCTTTCCTTGAACACCTCAAGTTATGAGGTCGCCAACCGATTTCCAGGTGATTTGCTGCTCTGACAGGGGTGAGTTACACAGCAGTTTTTCAGGGAATGCTATGCTGATGAAGAAAATGAAAAGAACATTGCTCTTCTTACATTAGCATAAGGGCAACAACAGAGAGTATTTTTTACTTTTATTTTATACTGTTCCAGAAGACCAGATTTCCTTTCATAGAGCAAAATGACTATCATTTGTGGTTAAATGTGGGTGTCTGCAGTATATGCAGAGTTGATCTGCACAATACCTGAGCCTCCTTTAGCGACCGCTAGACAGCTCATCATCACATTCAGTACAATTTAGGTCACACTTCTCTTCATAAAGTAATGTCTTGCACCCTAGGCTTCCCTGATCAGACTGACTAGTCTCCACTGACTACAAAGAGGAGCCCGGACAGCTAGTGCAAAAGCACACTGCTGGCAACTAAAGTTAACAGGCATGGATTCTGCTCTTGATGGCAAAAATCAGGGCAAGGCAAAGAAGGAAATCCAGCTAAGAGGAATGATATTCATTCCAATTTGTGACCACTATGCGAACAGTGGCACAGCAATTCCTTTAGATTATCTCAATATGAGAACATAAGGCCTGCAACAAGTTGTAAGAGAAGAGCTTTATGTCGGTGTATTAAATTCACTTTCAGTATATTTTGCACATATTCTTACGGCTGTTACCTGCACTTCTACAGTACTGTTTATACTGGACCTTTGTACTGAAAGACACTGTTGTCATATTTGATAAGTTATTGTTTTTCAAGAACTGAACATAATTTTGCAACAAGTTGATGTTTCTACTAAAACACTTCCCCCCCCCCAAAAAAGGAATTGTTAGAAGCAATGATTTACATTCTTACTATTATTTTTCATAACTAATAGATCCAGATCACGTGAATGGGGAGGAGTCCCCTATACCTTAATCAATATGTCCCTGCAAAGGAACCAGTCAAAGAAGGATAGGGAAATAGCAGGGTAGGTGAACTTCTGTGCTAGTATTTGCAAGGTAATGTGTACTAAAGAATACATATTCTCCAGTGGGAGAATCTAAGCAGTCAGTGTGCATTATTTGGCTTTAAACTAACTAAAACATGCTCATTACAAAAAACAAATAACTCAAGATGTCACTGTTGGGACTGTCATTGTTGAAAAACTCCACTCCATGGACAGGAACAGTTAAAACATTACACAAAATACTAGAATATATAATAAATTTTAACTGATAACATTTCATTATCATACTAGCATTAGCATTCGTATAGCATTATCATACTATAATGCTAACAAATGGTATGCCCTCAAAGGCTATATTTTGCTTGTTTTGGGACATCCTATCCTTGAAGAAAACAACAGAAATAGAAGATATTCCAAGATGACATGAGATGTATTTAAAGCAATAAACTTACTTCTGATTAACAAGAGAAAGATTAGTAATAATTTGTTCTGAGAGGAAGCAAAGAAACATATATGAGTAAGTATTGCAAAACTTAAAATGAGCATTCATGTTGCTAAAATATTCCCTATCTTAAAAGAAAACTCAGTTAAAACTAACAAAAGCAAACCTTTTTAACCCCAAAACATTAGAAAGAACCCTTTGCCTTATACTGTGTATGCACAGAAATGGGTAAAGCTGTGCAGCAAGACTCTAGTTGGCAATACAGTATGGGAAGCACAGAGGATCTCACTAATGGATCTCCAACTACAGGGCCTTGCAATTACTGCAGATGTACCTGTTGTACAACCTTCGCTTCACTGGTTATATAACTGTGCTTCAGTTAAACACTGAATTCCTTTTTTCTTGCACACAAAATAATCTTTCAGACATTTCTATTTTTCGCTCCCCAGGGAGCCCCTGCAAAGGCTTGAGCTTTGTACAGAAGCTACACAGGCAAACAGCATGAAAGCTACCACTTAATCAAAAGTCTTCTTTACTTGCCAAGACCCAGACAGAATATACCTGAAAACGATGCAAGAAACATGCTATACATGTAGGGATTTGCCTGCAGTTTGCTTGTCTGTTTTTCATAAATGTAAGATACAGTTCCTTCGAAGTGTGTACATTGGAGACGCTGAATCTTAGCTGCTGCCATTAAGACATATTCAGAAAAATGGACAGCAAATGTTAAAATAAGAAACATAACTAAAAGTAGCATATGAACAAAAGGAAAAAGATTTTAAACTCAGTGTCTTCCAGCAGACTAGAGGAGTTTTGTACAGTCCTGAGAAAGGCAAAGGAAAAGGGCCTCTACAGTTGGGAAGCAATGAAGAGACTTGGTTATTTTCTTTATGAAGACCTAGAAGCAACTGTGGGTTACAAGTTTTGACAAGACAGTTACAATAAAAGGTAAGGTAATCTGGCACTCAGGCAGTCTTATAGAAAAAGAAGAGGGGAGACGGGAAGGGAAGAAAAAAGAAGAGGGGAGGAAAGAAAGAAGAAGGAGGGAGGAAAGAAAAAAGAAAAGCAGAGGAGAAGGGAGGGACAGAGAGGAGAGGAGAGAGGAAAGGGGAGTAGCCCAATAAAGAAACAGCTTTTACATCTGCGCTTTACATAAATTAAAGTGCATACTTCATCAGTCTTTCCCAGCATAGGGCAATATTCTATTTTATGAATAGATTCATCCATGTTATTGATAGATGAAGGTCCTATACCATTCCGATAGTAATTCATTACAGTAAAAATACATGGAACTAAATAAAGCAGCCTCAAAAACATAGTCAAGTGTAAAATTTCCTGCTTCTACTTTTCTTTTTCTTTCTCACTGCTTTCTCCATGATAGTAAGTGTTTTAAACAAAAGCAGAGGTAAATTTAACGGCATCATTAAATTGAATGAAAATATTTTCTTTATTCACCTTTTCCACTTCAAGTAAGATTACTTTTCTAAGCCTTTTATAAATTCACAGTTTTAAAGATTTCATGTTGAAAAGTCAGTTAACAAGTCCTTCATTTACAGCAAGCAGTTAGCAGCCACTATGAGAACGGTTCCATGTCAGGTTATATTCTAAGGTGCTGCTGCTAGAGTTGCTTCTTTCCTTTAACCCTGATGGTCCTAAACCCTTCGTTACACCTGGAATTGGTATTTATCTTACCCTGGTATGAATTCAGGAAGCTGAACAAACAGAAAAGCATCATTTCTGTAGGGTTCAGTTTTTGCCTCATACTGACTTACTGACGATGGAATAAAGGATTTGCTATAAAGTGTGCAGCCGGTGCTCATCTTAGGGGATGAAAGGACGCTGGAGAACAGAATAAAATCTCTTAATATTCTTAACAAATTGGAGAATAAGCAAGAAGCAAATTCAATAAAAAGAAAAGCAAAGTTTTATGATTAGACAGGAGTAATCAGCTGTACAAGAAGATGTAGAATTACAGATCAAAATTTTGGATAACTCAGAAGCTTGCTTTTTTCACAGCAACATGAGATCAAGATATTTAAATGTGAGTACTGCGTATAACATGCCTCTTCCTTCTGATAATGATAAGGCTTAAAATCACATTACTGTGTTGAGGATTTGGAAATTCATTTCAAGGGATAGGTAGGCAAATAACTATAGACTTTTTCAGAGGCAAGAAGGATGACAAATCTGGAAATGTGATTTTTTTAGAAAAGACTGCAGATTGTTATCTCTTGATATGAAAGAAGACTTGAGTCTTGAATATAAAGAAAAAGCTAAAGAGAGAAGCGGAATAACTTATAAAATTAAATAAACTTGCTTTCAACATTGACCCATTCACCAAGAATAAAACCTTACTTTTTTCCATTTTTAGTTATTTGCTTAAAAAAACATCTTTCACAGCATAAAGTATTTGATATTACTTCTTCCTAATCAGGGCAATGCATATTTAAATAAATATAAATGTACTTAGAACTGTATTCTACTGTGATCAAGTTCTCAATTATTGTTAGTTTTCTTAAAATATTATTCATTATATGTCTCTAGTTGTATTTAAAAGGAAATTGGAATTTCATTCAGATACCAAAAAACAGCCAACAAAACAAAACAAAACAAAATGACAACAATATGTCAACATGGTTTGTTAGTTAATTAAATCTACTATACATATGCTGAAAACATAAGCGATGTAATTCATCTCAGTGATTAAGACATCTACCCCAAAATGAGCTGAATCATATACTGAACTTCTTTAATTTTATTGGCCAGATAGCCATTTACTAAAAAGGTAGCCTTAGGTTATTAGAAATTATGTACAGATACACAAATGATATAGCTACATGTATTCGTATGGATCCCATTCAATACAAAGTGAATTTACCAGCATGTGGTTTGTTCTTCAAAATTATCACATGTAGTTAGTGAATGTGATCATTAGTAATCACCATGCTCATCAGGATTTATGACTAGTAGTTTTAATTCAGTCACAGTTTTTCATCTTTGAAGAAAATAGTCATTTAACAGAACCAGTTAAATAGACAGAAATATGGAAAAATATTTCTGCATTTTTAGAAAAGAGTAGTGTTAAAAACCTGGTGCTGCACGCCATCAAGCCCTGTGGGATTTAGAGAATTCTATCATTTGAACAGTTCGGCTTTAAAAATTCAGTAGTAAATACCTACTACTAGAACATTACTTTTTAATTTATTTTAACGAACTACAATAAAGTTCAGTCTTGATTTCAAATTCAGTTTTGAATAGGTATCTTTAGATATTAAAAGAATTATAATAATAATTAAAATGTTCCACTTATTTCTCTGACATCCGAATAAGCAGATAAAAGATAACTTCACTTCTCTGGCAGGTTGATATGTGGCTTTATTTCCACTAATTATCTTTTATTATGATTGGTACTGTTTTGGGATTCAGCACATTGGCCTTCCGTGTTTCCAGAAAGGGATGTTTGATAACGGCTCTGGCAAGATCTTTGAACATTCTTGTTATCCACCTACATTTTCAATTGCTTTTTAAATTTCTTTATACTGTTGAACATAAATATTTCCACAGTTTAATAATAATTGAAGGGAAATGTATTGATTTCTATCAGTTTTGCATTTTTTAATTTTCAGATGAATGGCTCCTTTTCCTACATTAAAGAAAGAGAGAATGGAAGCTCTTGAGCTAGTTTCTTAATGCCGTTTATTATAGCAAACAGACACTTCTCCATCTCTCTTTTCTTATTAAAATGCGTCCAAGCTAATAATCTTTCTTCCTGCTGTTCTCTGATCTCTTACTAGTTCTGCAGCATTTTTATGGAGATGTATTTGGAAATATTTCTAATGACACTATTTATTACAAGGAGTCTGTGTCCCAAGTCTTCTACACAACATGCAATATCGTTTCTATTTTGACCCCTGGATGTCAATGAATTGTTCTCAGTTTCTCTTAAGTCAGCTTCTTAGGTTGATCACACTGATTTAGGCTTCGTAAGATGTATGACTACCTTGGGCCTTTTTTCCCCCCTCACTGCATTTAGCAACCTCACATTTATTTACCACTGACTTTATCTGTCCATTTATTATTATGTCTCTCAGGTTCTTCAAAGTTTTCTTCTGATTGTAACTATTCTGATCAACTTTCTGTTATCTGTTCATGTTGTTACCATGGAGTTCACCTCACATCAGTAATAACTGCAGTAAGCAATATAAAATATAATATACAATTCTGATGATCAATCTTTATCAAGTATTCTCTTTGATTCCTAACAAACTTTTCTTTCTTACAAAAATTTTTTTCATCCCATGACATGACAAATTAATAGAATCTTATGTGAAAGCTTATTAAGATTTATTGAAAAAAAAAGTTAGATTCTTCTTTATCAATTACTTCTCTGTTATTTTCATACAATTTAAACAATTATTTCTCTTTACAGGACCTAGAGCACTGGTGAAAGCTGGCAGGAAATTCTGACTCATAAAGACGACTGTTTTAACTGACAAACTAACCATTTTCCCTGTCGGCCCAAGAAAAAAGAGGTGAGCAACAATAGTTAGAAAATGTTCCAACTGTGTACACACAATGCTTTCCTAATATACACAGAGGATCACAATCTATTTTTTTCCTCGGGGTGCAAAGGAAATAAAGTCATACTGGGAATAAGTCAGAGAGAAATAATACAAACTCAGAATTTCAAAATGTTGGTAGCTTGGATCTTTAGTTGCTCATTACTGTAGGGATGGCATAATGTGAAAATATGCTTAAAAGCTAGTTTCAGAAATACAGAAGGTACAGCTTGTTTTTGTTTGCATTTGAAGGTGTTATGGACATACAATAATTACTAATTCTTAAGTATTCCCACTCTCCTGGAAATCCAGTGCAGGTATGCATCCCTAGCAGTACCAGAAACATATTCAGAAGCACTTTCCAACCAGGTTGAGCAGAGCTATCTCACAACTGGCAAATGGGCTTTCTGTTGCTGCCCTTTTTCTTTTGACTCATTTTGTGGCACCAGAAATTCAGCAGAACTCAACAGAAAACCATCCTGTGATGCCCCATTGAGGGTCTGAGCTACACTGACGTGGCTAGATCCCAGACTAGATACATTGCCATAGCCGCATTTTTGTTTGTTTATTTTTTGTCTGTAATTTAAAGGTTACAACACATGTAAGGTCATCTTTTCATTAAGGCCAACTCAAAAACTGCTGAGTATCTGAAAGACTTATTTTGAGAATTCTGAAACTGAATTTCATACGCATATACAGTATTTTTCATGTTACTAATTCCGTCAGCAAGAGGCAGATCTCTTCACTAAACTTCTGATAAAATCTGTTAATTTATTTTATAATGAAACTTAATTAGCTATGAATCTTGTCCAATTCTCCGAGAAAGAAAATAACAGATACAGCAATATGTATCACCAAAGTAGAGACTGTACACATAAATATATAAACATGTATCACCACAATGAGGATTATTTTACTTATTTAGGTGGTAAATTCCAAGCAATCTAAGAGAGTTAAGTACCCAAATCACACTGAATTTTAAGCATCAGAAACATACAAAATCTAGTGTGAAATACTGTTGGCTACAAATCTGTTTCTGAATAGCATATAAAGTTCATAATGCAAGGAATTTTGTAACTGCACAAAAATGGTTGTGGGAGGTTCATATGCCACGATCATCTAAAAACAGCCGAGGATCAAAATAGAGGCCGCAAGGATAGCTGGGGAACTCAGAGCAAATACTGTTTCCTTCCACCACAGCTTTGCTCTTGGCTATAATAGAAAAGTGATTCCTTAGAGAGCAAAGGACTCATACGCTTTAAGCAACTACCTCACAGGAAGATAAAAGAGAATCAGTACAAGCAGAGAGGATTTGGAAACTTTGACCCATGGAAGTTACCTGCCCAAATTTCCAGGCATTAAGAGGTATCCCATGAAACACGCCAAAGCAACAATTTGTGCAATACGGGTTTACTTAACTGACTTAATGGTGCATGTTAAATATGTGTGACACCAATGAGTGCAGGAATATAGGAGTGGAGTTAAAGAAGCATTGACAGAGTTTCTGTTGTGAGGAGAGACTATGTAAAAGACTGAGTCCTGTTGAGGACCTGAATCTTTAGCAAGATGAGCTTCAACAGGAGCTATCGATTCATCTGTGGGGAAAAGAACTAGAGTGGGAAGGCTACACAGATCCTAACGGGGAAACCGAGGAAGAGCCCTGAGGCTCCGATTGCAAGCTACAGCACGGAAACTAGCGCTTCCTAGTGCCTTAACGCGCCTGGGTGGATTGGCCAAACAGCCTGGCCTCGGAGCGGGAGGCCTGCCCGGAGAGGGGCACTGAGAACAACCTGCATCCCACGAACACGATCGAAAGAGGAATAGAGAACAGCATCCAAGAAGAATAGAGTGCAGATAAAATTTTAGTATGGTTATCATATCAAAGGCATGTAAAATGCACAAAGGGTATATCTGCAGGCAAAGACAAAACAGGAGGTGAGACAAGAAGCTATCTTCTACAAATGCTAAATATATTCAAGTATGCAAAACACAAAAAGAACGGCAAAAACATCAGAATGAAGTTCTGTACCATCAAATTATCACAGCAGATAACCAATAATTTGAAAGAGTGAAACAGCCCATAGAATATTACAGTTCAAGCACAGAGAAGAAAAATCCAAGGTTTCGAAAAGTAGATTACATGCCTAGCTTTGCAACTAACAACTTCGTACTGTTTTGTGACATTTGGGAACATTGCTTTATGCATGTATAAGCCACTGCTAACAATCTGCAATTGTGATTTTTTTTTGTCCAAATTAGAACAAATTATATAAATAACATTATTACTGCTAACAGAAATAGTTCTATACCCATTTCCTATAATTCAGACCTTTTCCCCTTTCTCCTAAGAATTGCTATAATACATCATAAGTTATGACATATTTCTCTCTCATACATAACATTCATCCTCACAAGCTCTGATATGAAAATCTAACAAAAATAAAAACATGTCATCTTGAAAAAAATCACGTAGTATATTTATATAATAAAGAGCATTACAATTCTTTCTGAAATAAGGAAAGTAGCATTGATTTTTAATTAAAAAAAATGAAGGGTTCAAAGGATGTTGACGTTCTAAGAGAATGTGGAAAACTGGACACCGGAGTAGTTTTGGATGAAAGCAAAATCAAAGGCCCTTGAGTATTGCTAATTACAGGAACTGACGTCGTCATGTACAACCAATAAATCTACTAAATTGATTTAGTCCTTTCCTGTTTAAGGAATGTTCATAAGCTATTAATGATTCCATTCATTTTTTTCAAAATTTTGAATTTAGTCAAGGACAGGATAGTTAATAGTCCAAGACATACTGTAAAGTCCATCTGTGGCCATTCAGACTACATCAGAATACCACCAGAACAATTAATTCTGACTGGTCCTAACCTCCTTGTTTCTCAAAAGCATGTGAACTAGGGACTAGTCATAGATAGCGCAGATTTGTCAGACACCCTATTAATTTCCATACTCTTTCTGAAGGCTCCAAACACTATCTCCCATCACATGTCTAGAACTGTCGCCATCATTAAGGATTTCTTATCGCGTGAATAGAAGCACTTTTATCATATGCTAATGAAACACTTGGCTTTAGTGACATTACCTGTGTATACTCTGCTAAATGCATCTGCTCCTGGAAGAGATCCCTGTCTCCCAGGCTACAGCAACAATATGCAGAATGCTGAATCCAGTACAAGTGGTCAATGGTAAGGGAATTTCTGCTTTCCAGTTTTGTTTGAATTTCATTTATCATGGCATAAAAATTAAGCACAAAATTGACAAAGGATGAACATTTGTGGGAAAAAAAGGATTCATGAAGTCATTCTGGGGAGACTATCTTCCATTTTCAAAGATTAGGAGAAAATACATGGATATGCAATTTCCTCCCAAACACATAAAGCAAAGCTTTACTGGAATATAACTCACTCCTTGTGTTCCAGCCTCCCTTTTTTTCCCCCAAGCACACAAATGCAAACATTATTTTCTATGTCATGAAAACTAAATAGCATTTAGTTACTAAATAGTAATAATACTAATACTAAATACTAATACTAAATAGTATTTTCATTTATGTTTCTGATCAAGTTCTTTACTGCTAATTTACAAATCCATTTTCAGATACACATACATTTCTAGGAATTTATTACTAAAATTTTGCCTGTCTTCACAACTGTACATGCATTCATTATTACGCTTAAGGTTAAAAAAATCATTATCCTCTTTACAAAAATAACTTTATTTCATGTGCCACACTGACTCAACTTCTAAACTAGCTCTTCCGTACATGCAAACATACATGTTGCTTACACACATGTCAAGTTCAGAACTTTTACTATAAAGGTAAATATAAGAATATTTGCCACATGAAAATTATGATACACTAATTAATACTGGGTAAGAGCAAGTAATTAGTCAATTAATAGTTATTATACAATCAGATTTTGAAAAAAAATGTTTTTCTATGATGCAATTTAGCATGAAAAAAGAAAAAAGATTTCAAGCACACATTGATACAGATATTTTTACATATAAACTTTTCCATGCAACATATGTTTTTATAAAAGTAAAAAATTACAGAGTTTTGCTGTTGATTTCAGTGGGTCCAAAATTTTACACTGAATACTGAGGATTTATTTTTCATCTTAAAGCTAGACACTTAAATAAGTATCCTACTTTTTAGAAATTTTATACTTTTTGTTAATAGTTCTCAATAGAACTGATAATCAAGACCTGTAGGGAGAGATCCATTTCGGACAACATTAGCCATTGAAAGTTGAGTTTCTCATCAAAGCTAGATACATCGGCTACCTTTAAAGTCAGTGGAGAGCGTCAGTAATCTGCAGAGCACCCTCTCACTTATCTTAGCTATTGCTTTAAAACCAGATGTGCTGCTTTCTGAGGATGTCCATTTCTCTCCTCTAACTACACAGGAAGGCCAGGTTAACTGCACTCCTATATATAGACCTATTTTTATGAAATAATTCTGGCCTAAATGCTCTAACTACATTTATACATTTCCATAATAGAGGTAGTACTCGGAAACTTGCATCAACAAATAGGAGTCCATTATTAGGCATCTGGGCTGGTAAATGCTGACCTTAGTTTATATCCAGGTTTCTACACCAAAGTTTATATCCAGGTTTCTATCCACCAAAATAAGAGCAAGCATCATGTCCTCAATTTTAAAAGTATCAAGGTACAGACTGTGAAGTCTACTAATAGCTCTTATAATAATTATATTAAGAAAAAATAAAGAAATCTGACTGAAGAGATATGGAGAATGTGAAAGTACATTGAAAATTAAGAGGTGTTTACCATGCTTTTCCATGCTGTATATCTACAACTCCATGGACAATGACTACACATACAAGCAAATGAAAGCAGCTGACCACGTACCCACACACCTTGGCAGAGGTGCACTCCATACTCGTCGGCCACCACCAAGACAAATAATCTCTGAAGCTCCTTCTAAACGATATCCAGATGAGCAGGAAAATGTCAGAATGTCTCCCACTCCAAAATTAAATCCTATTCTGTTACCAAACTGTGGAATCCCAGGATCTTCACAAGGCTCAAGATTATACTCTAAAAAAAAGAGAACAATTCAGTTTGTGTGAGAATTACATGTGTTTTCTATCAAGCATATTTGTAATCTTGAAGTCCACTATTTTCCATATATTTCCACCTGACCATCAATACAGATTTTATATTTGAAAACAAAATGAATGCATGAATGCTAAACTGGCAATTATACTGCATTCAAAAGTAAGACTAATGAATACATTCTTAATGTTTTTAAGATGCATAACACAACACGATTTATCGCTCTTACATGAGCCATAAACGTCGCAGGTACATAAAACAAATTAAAATAATGGTACAGCAGAAAAGCCCGACTAATTTACTCCTGGGCTCATCTGGAATTTCACTAACTGAAATTGGACTAGCTTTGTTTTCCTCCCTGACTTGATTATATTGCTTACAGTTTACTGCTGTTTTATTTATTGTGTTGCAGAAACATCTCCATAGAGGCACAGAGGTCTTTCAATTGGTTTGAAATTTTTGTGCTTTGGAAACAACTTACATAATTTTATGATTTGGTATATGTATTTATCAAAATCACTTCAGTTTTAAACCTTTTTTTTTCCATAAAATACTGAATAATTCTTTTTCCAGGTATTCCAAGTACTTCCTTACCAGAGAAAGAAATGTTAAATCCTTCATATGATATTGAGAAATCTGAAATAAAGCGCAACTGAGCCCTGAAATTTCCATAGAGACCAGCATTGATTGGTGAAGGAAGTTCTGAGCCAGTCAGACGTGCTAATGGCTGTGTGAAACTGCCATTCTCCGTTATTAGTAGGTAGTCATGATGATCCTCCAGATGAAAGGTATAAAAGGTAAACTGCACCCCTATTAGAAAAAGTAGAATTAGACTTACATATCACACCATTTACATAAATGTAATTATGTCACTGATTAAATTCATGCATTTCATTATGAATGGTGGTTCAGAAAATTAAGGTAGTCTATATTTAAGTCCAATATTTCTAAAAATTATCTTTTTTATTTAATCTTCTCAAAATATCTTTGCCACAGGTCTTTCAGTTTTGATGATACCTTTCGCTTTTGTCTTGTTGCTGAAAAAATATGGACATTTGGTGTAGAGAATTCTGAGATATATGCTTGTGTTTTGATGTAATACCAAATGATGCACTGCATTTTATTCAAAACTGCAAATTGTTTTACACAGAATGAGAAAGGCAAATTTTACCCCCTACAGTGACCAGTATCCTTGTACAGTGCCAGTGACTGAATCCTGAAAGGAAGGCTAGGAAATCATATACTCATGACACACAGAAAAGCAACACTCCTTCCCCCCAAAAGGGAGGTCTCTCAGTAAGATGGTGCATATGTCAACAATATGCTTTTTTACCATACATCACACATCCTGAAAAGAAGGTATCCTGCAGCACAATAACAATAAATAGGACTTAAAGGTCAAAACAGAAAATTAACTCAAAATACTTTTTCTGCAGTTCTGTAACTGGGAGTCCGATCATGATCTTCAGGTGCAAAGGACAGAAAATTCAAGTAAAAGAGAAAGTAGAAGATATTAGCTAGCCTAAATTACTCCTGAGACCTCCACTGGGAAAGCATACCCAGTTGCAGAAAACTTCTTAAACAATGATTCAGGTTCTATAAAATCTACCTAATAATGCAATACTTCAGAAGATCAATGTACATGGTATATACAAGATTAATGTGGTGTAAGAAGATTAATGACCTCCAGGTACTCTCATGGGCAAAAAATTTTTAATAGAAGACATACATTTAATCTCATAGGAAAAGCAAACAAATATTCCTCTCCCCCCCCAAAAAAAAGTCTCCTAACAAAGGCCAGAAGTCAAATTTCTGATCGCTAGACCACCAGCAACCTTGCAGAGGTTCAGCCACAGCTTAGGAACTGATAAGAAGAAGGGCAACAGGATTATCTTGGGTCTCATGGAAACTTACTGCGGGGTATTTGAGAGGCCTTGCAAGATTGTGTAGATCTGCATATGGAATTTTTTAATGGCATTGTGAGACTGTGCAAAACTTTTTTATGGGATGTTTAGGGCCAAATGCAGGGAAAAGGAGGGATCAAGGTGGATCAGGGAGGAACAAGTGTGGGAAATTGGAGAGGAGGGGGGATAAAAAGGGCTGGTCACATGCAAGCAGGAGCTGTCAGTGTGCTTCTCTGATGGAGCCGCAGTCTGTCCTGCCTTCTTATTACACTCTGTTCCTGGCTCTTTTCTGTGTGAGGGAGCTCTCTGCTCAGGGCGTGAGTATACGTGTGACCACCACTGAACTTCACTCTAGACTAGCCAGTGAGCAGGACAAGGGCAGGGGACCAGAGACCAGACTAAGGGCTGTGGTCATAGGGTCCAGCAACTGGAGGGACTGGGATCTGGGAGCCAGCTGCTGGAGAGACCAGGGCTGGACTCTGGAGGGTCGTGTGTGTGTGTGTGTGTGTGTGTAGTCACTACACTTGCAAACTCTTATCCTGATCAGCCCAACACAAGAAACAGGATTGGGCCGTGCGTGTTGGTCATGCTTGGGTGAGTGCTGTTGGTGCTCATGAGGGTGCCAAGAAAGGCCCAGCCCAGCCATGCTGGTGTGCGTGCACGTTTGTGTTGTGTGAAGTGTGCACTGGCATCTTCGAAAAACATGGGCAGCCTTGCTGTTGGCTGGACATAGCCTGCTGGATTTGACTTTGCCTTACAGAGACTAGGGAGCTGTTCAACCTTCTGAAATAGATATCTCCTCCTCTTATAGCCCCCACTCCTGAGCTTGCAGACCAGCTAAACATGACCTTCTTCAGAAGCTGAAGCACTGATACAGAAATTACTGGATTGGGTTGTGTTTTATGCAGAGGATAAAACCAAATAACCACAAAAATCTGTTCTGGATTTGAAAAATTATTAATCTAATAATTATATGAGGAATGCCGTTCATCTGTTTTGAGCATCCCATTTATTCCCCTAAACTGTGTGAAAGGGGGACAGGCCACTTGGGAGGAATATAGGAATGTTGTCAGAGTATGCAGGGATGCGACGAGGAAGGCTAAGGCCCGTTTGGAATTAAATCTGGCGAGAGTTGTCAAGGACAACAAGAAGGGCTTCTTCAAATACATCAGCAGCAAGAGGAAGACTAGGGAAAATGTGGGCCCTTTGCTGAATGGGGTGGGTGCCCTGGTGACGAAGGATACAGAGAAGGCAGAGTTACTGAATGCCGCCTTTGCTTCAGTCTTTACTGCTCAGGCCAGCCCTCAGGAACCCCAGACCCTGGAGACAAGAGAGAAAGTCTGGAGAGAGGAAGACTTTCCCTTGGTGGAGGAGGAGTGGGTTAGAGATCATTTAAGCAAACCTGACACCCACAAATCCATGGGCCCTGATGGGATGCACCCACGAGTGCTGAGGGAGCTGGCGGATGTCATTGCTAAGCCACTCTCCATCATCTTTGAAAGGTCATGGAGGACAGGAGAGGTGCCTGAGGACTGGAAGAAAGCCAATGTCACCCCAGTCTTCAAAAAGGGCAAGAAGGAGGACCCAGGCAACTACAGGCCAGTCAGCCTCACCTGCATCCCTGGAAAGCTGATGGAGCAGCTCATCCTGGAGGCCATCTCCAAGCATGTGGAGGAAAAGAAGGTGATCAGGAGTAGTCAGCATGGCTTCACCAAGGGGAAATCATGCCTAACCAATCTGATAGCCTTCTATGATGGAATGACTGTCTGGGTAGATGAGGGGAGAGCAGTGGATGTTGTCTTCCTAGACTTCAGCAAGGCTTTTGACACTGTCTCCCATAACATCCTCATAGACAAGCTCAGGAAGTGTGGGTTAGATGAGTGGACAGTGAGGTGGATTGAGAACTGGCTGAATGGCAGAGCTCAGAGAGTTGTGATCAGTGGCACAGAGTCTAGTTGGAGGCCTGTAGCTAGCGGTGTCCCCCAAGGGTCAGTCCTGGGTCCAGTCTTGTTCAACTTCTTCATCAGTGACCTGGATGAAGGCACAGAGTGCACCCTCAGCAAGTTTGCTGACGATACCAAACTGGGAGGAGTGGCTGATACACCAGAGGGCTGTGCTGCCATTCAGAGGGACCTGGACAGGCTGGAGAGGTGGGCGGAGAGGAACCTCATGAAGTTCAACAAAGGCAAGTGCAGGGTCCTGCACCTGGGGAGGAATAACCCCATGCACCAGTACAGGTTGGGGATTGACCTGCTGCAAAGCAGCTCTGCTGAGAAGGACCTGGGAGTGCTGGTGGACACCAAGTTAAGCATGAGGCAGCAATGTGCCCTTGTGGCCAAGAAGGCCAATGGTATCCTGGGGTGCATCAGGAAGAGTGTTGCCAGCAGGTCAAGGGAGGTGATCCTCCCCCTCTACTCAGCCCTGCTGAGGCCACATCTGGAGTAGTGTGTCCAGTTCTGGGCTCCCCAGCACAAGAGGGATGTGGCACTACTGGAGCAAGTCCAGCATAGGGCTACAAAGATGATTAGGGGACTGGAGCATCTCTCTTATGAGGAAAGGCTGAGAGAGCTGGGTCTGTTTAGCCTGGGGAAGAGAAGGCTGAGAGGAGATCTTATCAACGTGTACAAGTATCTGAAGGGAGGGTGTAGAAAGAATGGGAACAGACTCTTTTCAGTGGTGCCGAGCGACAGGACGCGAGGAAATGGGCACAAACTGAAACACAGGAAGGTCCATCTGAACATGAGGAAAAACTTTTTCACTGTGAGGGTGACAGAGCACTGGAACAGGTTGCCCAGAGAGGTTGTGGAGTCTCCTTCTCTGGAGATATTCAAAATGCGCCTGGATGCAATCCTGTGCAATGTGCTCTAGGTGACCCTGCTTGAGCAGGGGGGTTGGACTAGATGATCTCCAGAGGTCCCTTCCAACCTCAGCGATTCTGTGATTCTGTGATTCTGTGTGACACGCAGACTGATAAGAGGAAGGGCAACAGGATTATCACGCACTGAATTTTGGAATCGAGGCCAAATTATATAGCTTTTGAGCTAATGCATGTAACTTTAGAGACTTGAGGTTGGTAAACTTTTGAATGGCTGAATTTCTAATCATAACATAGGAGACAGTGTTAATCTGATATGAAAAGGAGCACTTAAGAGAAGAACTCAATATATACAGAATGAGGATGAAAATCAGCCCAGATTTGTTGTATTTATTGCACCTCAAATTAATTTTGACATTTTTCATGCATGCCACTTTAACTACAAAATCAAAAATACCAAAGAAAGTTTTATGAGAGTAACCCAAAATAATGGAATTATTAGGGATTAAGGTTGAGCTTCACTGAGTTTTGTTGAAACCCAAAGTTTAACTCAAGGGGATTTTTCAATTAATTTTCCCGTTTGCCATGACATTTCTAAGCAAAACTGCAAGGTATATCCCAGTAGTAGCTGTACAATTTAGTTTTCTGCAGAAAATGTTCTAATCACATTAACATATGCTGTGTGACAGATTGTGTTGTCTCCAGAGAAGTTTAAAAGATACGTTCAGGTAGATTCTCTGTCATGCTGCTTCACATGCCTCTTTCTTTTTAAGGGGAATATTTAAAACCTTAAAGAAAGACAGGAAGACATGACACTTCAATGTCATATCTCAGTATCACAGTCCACATTGTTAGGGGAAGGGTAAATTAATTGTTCAGTTAGCTCATAGTCTAAAATCTACCACTGATACCTTATGCATTTCATTTCACTATATATTCAATCACATGTTAACAACAGACAAAATACAAGAATCAATGTCATGCTAGATGCTTCATTTCCTCTTCATATATAATATCAATCACTAGGCATATTAATTATTTTTAGAATATAAAAAATAACCACACTTTTCTTAAAAATTTGCTGTCTCTCAGTTTCTGTGATCAGTTCTATATAGTTCTTTCTTACCTCTCTAAATGCTCTCTCACTGAGTTCCATTCTTTATCCTTTTTTCTCCCTCTATACTATTTTTAAACTATATTATTTATTTAATCCATAAATGCATATTAAACTGTCATATATATGCTGCCACTCTAAAAATATACCTCAGTAATCTGAAAGTTTCTTTTCTCCGAAATAAAAGGACTTTTCTGACACTTCCTTCTCAATAGCTAGTCATAATATAAAAATCAGCATGACCAGTATCTTCTAATCAGCTCTCCTCTCATTATCTTCATTCCCTTTTTATGCCATAATTAATATGAATAACATCTTCAGTTAAGTCTTCACTTCAGACTCTTCTACTGATACTAAGTCTAAATATCAATGATTATTTCCAACTATTCTCTAAATAAGGCCTTTCCTCGTCAACACAGCTACAGCATTCATCCTCTGTCACCTGGATAAATGTACACACATCCAAATGTCTGTTAGCTGTTAGCTGAATCATAAACTTTAGGGACCTGTTTGTTCTGTGGAAAGCATTACGCTTGTCAGGGTCAAATCCACATCTAGAATTCTAGAAATTGCTACAATAAAAATAAATTAAAAGAAAAATGAACAATACACTTCCTAGTTCTTTGCTGCTAGATCCTAGATCCACACGTGTAGCACAAGATATTGGACTTATGTAAAAAGCTATGTGGGGAAAAAAAGAGAAAATAAATTATTTACCTTTTCCATGGGTGACATCCACAGTCCATGTACAATTCAGTGAATTTGGATACAGTTCAGGATAACCAGGGGATAAAATTGTTCCACTAGGTCCTCTAACATCTCCACCACATAAAGCTAGAAACAACAAAACAAATATTAATACAATAATTAATATAAAACTTCTAGATGAAGGACAATATAAGAAAACTATCTGTTTAGAACTTATGGTCTACTTAAAAGTCAATTGGTCTAATGATTCAGCTATTCCATATATAAATACAGTCCATATTTACACAACATGAAAGGAAATATCATCAATTAATAGTTAACGTGCTTTTTTAGTAGGTACTAAGAAAATGAAAAGTGAGTTTACTCAGCTGTTTTTCACATTTTCTTATGAAAAGGTATATATGTGTGTGTGTGTGTGTGTGTGCATGTGTATGTATACCCACACATGTATATGCACATATATTTCCAGGCAGTTTAAGTGACCAGCAGAAAGGTAATGACAAAACTGTATTGTAATTTTTTTTTCCAAAGCAAAAAAAGAAGTTTATAATGCCTTTAATTAACTAAAATGTTAGCAAAAGGCAGCAATGTCTTGGAGAGAATGATGAAAATATAGAGGAAAACGCACAGCTGTTCCTAGAAAAACTACTGGTCTCCCATTTTCCTTTTCCTTTCTGCAAGGGCGAGTTCAGCTCCCACCAACTTAAGAACTGAATCCTTTAACTTCAGCGAGAACTGCCTTAGATCCAAGTTAGCATAAATCGTTTGACCCTGTGAAAATCACAAGTTAGCATGAAGCTGAAGGCAGACGGGAGGATAAGCAGCCAAGCAATATCATTTTAGCCAGCCTTAGTTGGAGAGTTAAAATGGCAGAGTGGACCTCACTACTGTATTACTGACTGAAATTATTAACCCAGGGAAGCATGATGCCCTTCAAAGTACATAATTATCAGATGTGCATCTCTAATTCAAGTGAGAATGACAGTTGCTAATATAAGTCATTCTACAGTATCACTAGTGACTTTGTAAAAATAAACAGTAATTGGGCAATATGAAAAAATAAATACAGCTTGAATTACAAAAATAAAATCATCGTATTACTGGCATAACTACCACCATGATTCTCCCCTTTTCCATTCACAGAGCTTTAAAAATTTCAAATTAATTCTGAAAGAGCAGTGAAGAGGTCCTTTCATCTTAGAATTATCTTTTATCAATAACAGTAACTAAAACTTAGTACCATGCAAAGTTATTACACCAAAATTTCAGAAGAACTGTATACATTATAAAATGAACAAGTATTTCTAAGTTCTTCCTTCCTTCAAAATTAAAAGCATTTATCCTTTTCATTTTTCTCAGGCCAATTATATGTGTTCCCAAAAATTATTTTGTAACAATATTCCAGGACACAAAAAGCAGTGAACTCTGCTACTGCTGCCAGGTTTCAGCCAAATAACATAGTTTTAGAAAAGCTGACTGCAGCTCTTGTTTTAGAGAGGTTGACGAGAAGCTCTTTCAAAGTATTTAACCTGAGGTCTCCCTTTTCAACCTCAGATAGTTAGTTTCTCAACCAGGGTCCTTTCAGAATTATTTTTATTGGTGTCAGCTGTAGTTTCTCTGAGTCTGCACGTTAATGTAAGCCACTATTCAATACTCCAGTTGTTAACAACATGGTTTTCTCTCTGGTAGAGGCTTTTGTAAAGCTGTTGAAAGGCAATTTGGGAGAAAGTGTAAATGATAGCCACTTGTCTCCAGTTCCAGCCTATACAAATATCAATCCCTCTTCCCCCCGTATAAGCCATTGCTCATGTGTGTGCTTCCAGTCACGGCAGCGAGGATAAGGGAGGGATAAGCTTCAACGGGGAACTTCCAAGAACTGTTTTCCCTGTTACTGTTACAAGCTGGAGGGGCAGCGTCTCTTGCTGAGAGAGGCTGCTCCAGCAGCACTGTCTCACGTGCCCCTACTCCTCCCTTAACGTCAGCAGCAGCCACAAACAGCACTCGGGATATTAAGACTCTCTCAATTTCCGACCTGTAGAAGTTCATTCAAAGCTCATTTGAGGACAAGCCAGACAGTGAATCAAGAGAAAATCCAGACTGTACTTTCTGCCTTACACTGTACCCCCACTGTATATTTGTTTGAAGTATGGTCATGGTGGACAGCTAATCCTGTCCTGGATGCCTCCATGTACGCGATCTGTCTCCTGCATTTGTCCAAGACCCAGGTCAGATAAGATGATGAGAAGAACAGGAGGCTTCTTACCTACGTGTGAACTCAACAGCTCTAAAATCTTACTCTAGCAAATAGCCCCACTAAAGGGATAACGGGAATAATAGGCTTATGAATAAGAATTATCAAGTTCTCTTGGTTCACTAAAATAATTCAAAATATACTATATACAACAAAACTGTGATAAATCATGACAGCAAATGACTACTGGCAGCTGCTAGATAGATGCATTAAATAATTTCCTGTGACCGCATATGATTTGGGTCTGTAGAGTCACTAAACATAAAATCTTTCTTTTTGAGCTGTGGAAGGAATGATGTGTGAATCCAAAGAGCTTGCCTGCAAAATATAGACTCCTGAACATAAGGGTTTTTCTGTTCTTTTGGGGTTTTTTTCCTTGTTTTTCTTCTTTTCTTCCTACAAGACATTTAGCTGTGTAAATTGTAACCAATCAGAGTCAAACTGTCAAAGAAACACAGGAGTTTTTCATGCATTTCACTAGCACTGCGGAATGTTTTCATAAAACTCATTAAATTCTCGGAATGAAGTTACTAGATTGCATGTCATCACTATCTTTAGGGTACTGAGTAATAAAAATTATATATTTAATTACGGATTTCTTATAAAGCAGAAATGAAACTCGGATATTGAATCACAGAATCACAGAATCACTGAGGTTGGAAGGGACCTCTGGAGATCATCTAGTCCAACCCCCCTGCTCAAGCAGGGTCACCTAGAGCACATTGCACAGGATTGCATCCAGGCGCATTTTGAATATCTCCAGAGAAGGAGACGCCACCATCTCTCTGGGTAACCTGTTCCAGTGCTCTGTCACCCTCACAGTGAAGAAGTTTTTCCTCCTATTCGGATGGAACTGTCTGTGTTTCAGTTTGTGCCCATTGCCTCACGTCCTGTCGCTCAGCACCACTGAAAAGAGTCTGGCTCCATCCTCTCGACACCCTCCCTTAAGATATTTGTACACATTGATAAGATCCCCTCTCAGCCTTCTCTTCTCCAAGCTAAACAGGCCAAGCTCTCTCAGCCTTTCCTCATAAGAGAGATGCTCCAGTCCCCTAATCATCTTTGTAGCCCTTCGCTGGACTTGCTCCAGTAGTGCCACATCCCTCTTGTGCTGGGGAGCCCAGAACTGGACACACTACTCCAGATGTGGCCTCAGCAGGGCTGAGTAGAGGGGGAGGATCACCTCCCTTGACCTGCTGGCAACACTCTTCCTGATGCACCCCAGGATACCATTGGCCTTCTTGGCCACAAGGGCACATTGCTGCCTCATGCTTAACTTGGTGTCCACCAGCACTCCCAGGTCCTTCTCAGCAGAGCTGCTTTGCAGCAGGTCAACCTCCAACCTGTACTGGTGCATGGGGTTATTCCTCCCCAGGTGCAGGACCCTGCACTTGCCTTTGTTGAACTTCATGAGGTTCCTCTCCGCCCACCTCTCCAGCCTGTCCAGGTCCCTCTGAATGGCAGCACAGCCCTCTGGTGTATCAGCCACTCCTCCCAGTTTGGTATCGTCAGCAAACTTGCTGAGGGTGCACTCTGTGCCTTCATCCAGGTCACTGATGAAGAAGTTGAACAAGACTGGACCCAGGACTGACCCTTGGGGGACACCGCTAGCTACAGGCCTCCAACTAGACTCTGTGCCGCTGATCACAACTCTCTGAGCTCTGCCATTCAGCCAGTTCTCAATCCACCTCACTGTCCACTCATCTAACCCACACTTCCTGAGCTTGTCTATGAGGATGCTATGGGAGACAGTGTCAAAAGCCTTGCTGAAGTCTAGGAAGACAACATCCACTGCTCTCCCCTCATCTATCCAGCCAGCCATTCCATCATAGAAGGCTATCAGATTGGTTAGGCATGATTTCCCCTTGGTGAAGCCATGCTGACTACTCCTGATCACCTTCTTTTCCTCCACATGCTTGGAGATGGCCTCCAGGATGAGCTGCTCCATCAGCTTTCCAGGGATGCAGGTGAGGCTGACTGGCCTGTAGTTGCCTGGGTCCTCCTTCTTGCCCTTTTTGAAGACTGGGGTGACATTGGCTTTCTTCCAGTCCTCAGGCACCTCTCCTGTCCTCCATGACCTTTCAAAGATGATGGAGAGTGGCTTAGCAATGACATCCGCCAGCTCCCTCAGCACTCGTGGGTGCATCCCATCAGGGCCCATGGATTTGTGGGTGTCAAGTTTGCTTAAATGATCTCTAACCCACTCCTCCTCCACCAAGGGAAAGTCTTCCTCTCTCCAGACTTTCTCTCTTGTCTCCAGGGTCTGGGGTTCCTGAGGGCTGGCCTGAGCAGTAAAGACTGAAGCAAAGGCGGCATTCAGTAACTCTGCCTTCTCTGTATCCTTCGTCACCAGGGCACCCACCCCATTCAGCAAAGGGCCCACATTTTCCCTAGTCTTCCTCTTGCTGCTGATGTATTTGAAGAAGCCCTTCTTGTTGTCCTTGACAACTCTCGCCAGATTTAATTCCAAACGGGCCTTAGCCTTCCTCGTCGCATCCCTGCATACTCTGACAACATTCCTATATTCCTCCCAAGTGGCCATTTCTTTCCTATATCCTACGGCACAATGAGGCTGTGGAATCCTGCAAATAAACATTCTCAGCCCTTGTTGTTTTAGCTGGGCAGAGACAGAGAACCAAACTCATAAAATCATCCATAGTCTCAGACTGGGTGGGAACCCTACTCCATTTATGAGAAAAACGTTATCACAAACATCAGAATCACTTTTCCTCTTGAAAATGCTCAAACAGTACAAAAAAAAAAAATCAGTTACACAGAAGTCTTTCCTCACATATCAGTAGCTTTATTTATATCCACTTCAGAATTATACTTCATCTTACGAGGTAATCCATATCATCGCCCAGTACATTCAACCCAAGACTGCCCACTGAATGTTGCCTTATGGTGAAAGAAAGAGGGAGCTATCAAAGATCCTCTGAAATGCTGTAGTGGTGATGTGACTTAGTCTGTTTGCAATGATTTGGGTTATGGTCTTTTTCTTTCTACCTGTGCTTTTCTATGTCATTTTGGAAAGCTTAGGACCATTACATTAGAGCATAAGAATCAACAATGTTTGCTACTACTTACATTCTCTAGATTTGTTTCTGCATATGCAGAGCCAATAAAAAATAACTATTTTACCTACCTAAACTGATTTGATGTTCTGAATAACCAAACTTTTATTTTTATCTGGGTGGTCTCAGGATTTCTTTGTGTATGATACTTCTGCCACTTTATAGACTGTTTGGCCCAGTTGTAAGCTGGAAAGTTGGAGATTCAGTAACATAGCCTGAATTTGGATATTATAGGACCACCACTGCGTAACTGCATCATTGTTGCTATGGGGGATGCTGCCTCAACACACCCATTTCCCTCCTCTCTCCTGTGATGAAGAACCAATGAAGGTGACCTCTGTCCACTTATCGTCTGATCTTGTTATACTTAGAAAAACCCATTAAATTATATTTAGAGATCTTGTTATATTTTAGCAAAACAGAATCAGGGCTACAACTGCCTGTTATTGACCTTCTGAAGATAACTACCTACTTTGCCCACACCTTAGGTCAGCCCTATCAAATAAGCAAACGCAATCAGAATTTACAGTCATAGGAAACAGTTAAAACGAATAATGTATTTTACAGTGGGTGTTTGGAAAAACTTTCAAGAATGCAAGTGGTGACAAAACACCTATGGCATGCCAGCAGGCACTCCGTGTGACTCTGGGAAGGCTAGCAGATTGCAAACAAAGGCATCAAGGGACTAGCATTTTATAAAACAAAGTCAAGTTGACATATCTGAAATATAAAATGTGCACTGGTCCTGATAAGACGGCAAAAAGCCAAAGCATATAATATCACTGCTAGTATCTGATTTTTTTTTTCCAGAATGCAAGGGAAAACAGAAACAAAAGAAAATAAAACCAGTAAAAGATAAACTCCACACATTTTCCCAGATTCTGTAAGGAACCTTCTTTTCACTTTATCTGATTACACAGAAATGGAGGTTAGGACAGGCTAAAATTAAAATGAATAAATGAATAAATAAATAAATAACTGATGCTCTAGATTGGTGTTGCAATATGGAAAATGGAATACCTGAAATGTGTTCTTTATATAATTAATTGTGTTGTTAACACAATATTTGAATATTTTATTTTTATTTATTTTTTTAAATTTATTTTTTATGCAAGAAGAACATTGGAATCAAGATGTATGTCTAGATCCTTTTTTTAATCTTTTGTCAGAGTGGTGAGGCACAAAATAGCAAAAAATAAAGGGAATAAAAAATAGAAGCAACTATGAAATATAGATAGCTAGGTGTACAGTATAAAGTATCTGTAGAGCAATGCAGGGGGAACAAAATACATGACAACTTAGGAGATAAGTCTTGAATAATTGTGAGTAAATATTAAAATTCAGTAGTGGAGATCAGAGTCTAAGTTTATGGGGAATAAGATTCTTGACTTCTCATGTGTTGGGTTGCTCAGTTATATACTTTCTTTTGTTGTAAGCAATCACTTTCATTCATTCTGTTCAGCTAACATGATCACAGCCATGAGGAAGTCTAGTCTAGAAAACGGCCCTATATATTTTGAACAGATTTTTGGCCCAAATAATTTTAGAACCTTTATTCAGGCTACACCTAAGTGTCTCAGTGGGAGATATATTAAAGTCATGCTTCATCTCGGAAATAGACAAATAGTTGTAACAAAGTACTCGACTTTTATGTCATAATAAAATTATCAAGCTCCATTTCAGGCCATATTTCATGCTACTACCAAACTGTTACAGAAAGCCACTCTACCAATGCTAGAAATAGTCTCATAATTTCTCGCCTATATTTATTCATGGTCCATTTTTATCCATTTGTTGTTATTGTTAAACTGCCATTGAGTTCTTTTCCCTCTTGGGCACTCACTTTGGAGTGTTGGCAAAGCACAATAGTATCTCGGAGGTGGTTTTGATCAGTTAAATGAGCCAAGTTTTCTTAATCTGGTTCTGTAAGACATATTTTGCATTTCTGCAACCATCGTATCACCCACTGCAAGTATTTACCTGTCTTTCTTGTCACAGCAGCTGTGGTACTGAAACATACTGCTAGGAGACTTCACATTAGATTATGTCAGCAGTTAATAAGTAAGGAAGGTGACATTTTTGTTCATAAATGTTTTTTCCCATTTCCTTGTGTCTCCTCTGTTCTATTTTTACCTGATTTATTTTTAAGGTCTTAACCACAGAGATCAGTCTGTATAGCCAGCTTACCACTTCTTTGTGGAAGAGCCTCTTGAATTTTGCTTGTTATACCATGAAATAAAACTCAGCATTCACTAATTACGATCTCTCTCATCTGAGGTCTTTGAATCAGGTTTACTGCCTATTTAAAACTAATTTATTTTGATGTAACTCAGGTTAGCCCTAGAATCACGAAGGCAGCAAAGAAGGTATAGAAATAATATGAAGTCATGCAGAACACTGAATGTGAGAAGAAGCAGGTCACCAACTCCATGAGGGACAGAAAACTATGAAGAGAATGTATTTGTTGCCTTACTAAAGTAAGAGAAAAATAAAATGCATTACGTATAAATACACATATATATATCTATCTATATATATACACATGGTCTTCAGTAACAATGCATCAAAAAAGCCAGATTTGTGTCCCTCATTAGTCTGATGGTGATATTTGGGAAACTAAACAAAATTTCCACATTTTGAAATCATACAATAATGTATCTCAATTTTCTCAAAAAACAAAATACACATAAAAAGAACAGAAGCTTTGAGCAAGAAATGACTTTTTTCAGTAAGGTCACCCTGTTGCAAATATAAATAACTGAAAATTAATTGTTTTCATAGATGATGGGAAGGAAAAACAAACATTTATAATAAATTAGCAATAATGATTATTTTTACAAATAGTTTTAAGCATTAGTGAAGTTCAGGAAGAACCACAGTGAAAAGAAGATATATGTACATGTATGTATGTATGTGTGTGTGTGTGTATGCATGTATGTGTATGTGTGTGTATACATATGTCTATATATAAAAAATATATAGATGCACATGGAGAGAGGTGCTTGTATATATATATCTGTATATATCAATGTATATAAATGCATATATATATATGCACACACATGCACACACATTTACAGGCCTCATTACAGTCAGGTACTTAAGTAACCTTAACTTGCACATAAAAATCTAATTATCAGATGATTTTCATTTACTATATAGCATAACAAAAGGGAAATATAGCTAAAAAGATTATTAAAACAGTCAGTTACAATTTCAATCTTATGCACTGTTTCACAGATTAAGAAATGTCAGCATCTTGCTTCCCTGCATACAGTAGATGCAATGTAACATAAAATGGGATGCAGACAAGAAGCACCAGGAAAATAACAATGCAGACATCAAGTGATTATAAGCAGCTTCCTGAAAGAAACTTGGATTTGAACTGTATAAAAAAGAGATTAGCCTAATAGAGAATAGTCCAGTCTAGACTATTAACCATAAAAACTCTTGTATTTTTTAATCTTCTTATTTAAATCTAAACCAGACCAAGACATGCTAACCATATCCAGTTCTGGCATCTACCACACTGAATATTTGCAGTGGGCTTTTTAACAGTAGCTTTTTAATAAAAATACTGCTTTTAGTTTAGAGATCTCTTAACAAAAATGATATAACACCACTGCCTGATTTCCTGGAAAGAGTTGCCTATGATACAGCAAAAAGTCATATTTGCTAATTAATTTGGACATCTAAGTGTTTTCAATATAAACA
Organism: Apteryx mantelli; assembly: GCF_036417845.1. NCBI lineage: Eukaryota > Metazoa > Chordata > Aves > Apterygiformes > Apterygidae > Apteryx > Apteryx mantelli. The sequence continues at coordinate 17,716,192 of NC_089979.1, read as the reverse complement.
TTAAATGACTTTCATCTTGCCTCAGCAACTTTCTTGCTAATGTTCTCTTATTTATTCATTTTCTTAAGTAAATGAAGATCAAGTGGAATGGCAATATTTATTCTTAATTCAAATACTGAATAAGAATTACTATGAATTAGCATTCATTTTCATGTTATGATGATAAAAAGAAAAAGAAAAAGAATTTTAAGATTGTCAACTCTTAATTAGGTATCTAAAATTTTACATTAATTTTCCTCTCATATTTAATTGGATTAATACAATACTTCATCTATTGGGTAGAAGAAGGTTTCTCACAAATATTCAAAGCTTAAAAGCCAAATTATATTAGAATATTCGTACCAAAAGTACGTGATAAGACAAAATTTAACAGTTAGACACTGGGAGGTGATTATGGTCAGGAAATTCAGGTAAATATAGAAAGATAGGTATCCACTGAATCATATGGAGATGTTAGATATGCCCAGAAGAATACAAGTAGTATTTTTTCTGAGCAAAGCTCAAAATAATATATTCTCTCACTTAAGTATGACTATTTTCTGAAAGCCTGTTCATATTCTCATTTGAAGAGAATGGTTGTTATTTATTTGGTTGGTTGTTTTCTTAGGTAATGTGCTTCATATTTATAGCATCTAGACCAAACTGCATCTTTAGATGATGCATTTAAAAATAAATAAATGTACACAGTAAAATAAACAAACAGACATCTTTTTCTGTCTGTGTGGATACAGAAGAGTTTTATCCATGAACTGAAGAGGAAAATTTGACCTGATAGAAGCAGAAGTCTAGGCATTAATCAGTGAAAAGAAATTTAAAAAGTTCACTTTGCAAAGAGAGCTATCCAGAAATTTGTCATACTTGCCAATGAAGTATTGTTAACAGTATCTTCCCAACGGTCCACAAATTAATTTGTGTTTTGAAAAAAAAAAAACAATGGCTTTTAGGTTAATGTTATGGTTGTGTAACATATTTTAACTCAGTAGAGTTACTATCTCAAAAACTATAAAGCAATTTAAGTACCCTCTATGCCACAGTGAAAGGATGAGAGGCAAGAGGCAATGGATATAACTGGAACGTGGGCACTTCTCAGCAGATATAAGGAATGTGGGTTGTGTGGGCAGGCAATGGAAGAGGTGGCCCAGAGAAGTAGTGGAATTTCCCCTCTTGGAGATAAAACTCTGGTGACCCTGAGCAACCTAATCTAATTTCAAAATTGGCTTTGCTGCTTAGCGTGAGGGTTTGGACTAGATGACATCCTGAGGTCCCTTGCAGGCTAACTTGTTCTATGGTTCTACATGAAGAAATCTGAAAATATTTTCCTTAAACACCCATCCTAAAAGAACATGAGCAGAAAGAGATTCTACTGTCCTCAAGGTTTTATTTTCAGAGAGCCCTAAAATGAGTTTTTCAGAAGTGCTTTGTTGTTTTTTTGTAAATATGTGTGTTTGCATGTGTACGTACACACACAGAGTGTACGCAGGCACAATGCTACATTGAGGAATACTGTGCACCCATTATCAGTATAGATATACACCAAAATCAAAAGTAAGGAAATGACGAATCTAAGTTTGCCTATGAAACCCTTCATGTGTTTGAATTATTCATATATGAATGAATTACACAGCCTGTCATAATCACACATTTACCCCCTCAGGTAAATTTTAGGGAAGGAGATATCTGATTTGTTTGTTAATTTTTAAACCATCATTTTCAGTATCTTCTAAATGTTGCTTTAAATAAGAAAGTGTGTCTTTCCTGATAAGCTTTTCTGTGACGCTTATCCGCATAATATCTGAACACCTCATGAAAAACTTAATTGATACTTCTTCAAAGAACAGAATTCCAATCAATGCAATCTTCTACTTTGAGGAAAAACTAGTGCTAAGAAATCTAAAAATTTTCCTTTTCTAATATTTCTTCTCCTCCAAAACACTTACAGTCATGAGTTGTCATAGGCTGTCTATGTAATTGTTGCTACATGATGTAATTATCAAGAAGAGATGCAATTATTAAAAAGACCTACCAGGAAGTATTTAACTCTGTTCCTCAGAAACTGTCAGAGTAATATATTGAATGAGCAGGAACAGTGACCAATGTGTTTCTTAGTGGCATGATTAATACAAACCCATCCACACAGCTTATGCAACCTGTTGAGCAAATGCCCTTTATTCCCTGGGGATGCAAGGACTCTGGATCCTATTTAAAAATATTCCACCAGAGAAGAAATTCAGCAATGAAATTAAAATGAGTTCAACCATGAATTGATTAAATTTACTAGAATAAATGTACTCAGTCCTGCCTTTGGAGCATATTTATTCAATGGACAATTGCCATTTAGCAATGTGCTCTAGAGAAAAAAGAAGCCCATTTAGTTAATGAATTGCATGTGAGTTCAGCATCTTGAGGAAGAAATTTATCACAATGCGTAAGATTACTGCACAGCAGAGCACAGTATTCATAGGGAGTGTGTTAATACTGTTTATTTTAGATGATTAGCATCTAGTGCCTATCACCATAAGAAAACATATCTTCTTTTTATGGCCTGTTCAGCAAACTATAGCCTCCTTGACGGTGAGCTACAGGAGTCCTGCAATTCCTCATTCCAAAAATCTGACTGAGAAGCCAAACTCCTTTAGGACCTGGGCGTGCTGAACTAGAGAATGCCATCTTCAGGGAAGGGATTAATCACCCTCCTCTCTACCACCACAAATTCCTACTATCATCACACCCTTACATGTTCAGCTCAATCAAGTACAAAAACATAAAGCATTTGATAATTAAATAATAAATAAAACCCCTGCCATTTTTTTAAAGAAAGAAATAGAATGAAAATGAACACATTTCCACATGGAAAATCACATGCCCCTGGTTCAATGAGCTTATTCATCAGTTTTCTCGCACATTCAGCTTTCTTCTTTCTAACCAAGTATCACTAGAAACTAAGTCTAAGGACTTTTTTTTCTTTTTTTATATATACACTACCACCTGCATTATTTATCTCATAAAACTTAGGTAGGAAATTTTTGTTAAATACTACCCTAGAATTAAGCAGGTACATTATTCCTGATAGCATTTTTGTTATCAGAAAAGGGTGTTCCATACTTAAATACTATATTTATTTAGAGAGGAAAACATATCAAATATAGAACCTAATAAACAACTTTACAATATCCTTTCTTAATATAAATATAATGGATATCAGTTTAAGTGTGAAAATGGCTTAAAATGACCAACTCAGGTAACAAGAGGTCACAGAAACTATTAGATAATTTTTCAAGCACACTTTTTTTGTATGTTGGACACTCTGAAATGTACCACACTGGTACTCAATACCATTTTTGTCTGGTTTAACAGCCATCTACATAACCATCAAGTATAATGTGGCACTGATCAACGCGTACAGTGATTGATGGGTGGTAAGTTGTAATGGCAAGCTGGGAACATAGAAATCAAGAGGAAACTGGAGAACATGCAGCCTTTGAGTGAGATCCAGCTAAACCACATCTCATGTTTTATACATCAACAGGTCAGTATCCTTAGATGGATACTCAATCACAAACATTTGTAGATCATAACAAATGTTTTGCAAGCAAATGTACAGATTATCCATGCATGCCTTGAGCTAATTGGCTATCAGCTCACAGTAACATATATTCAGATAGACATCTGGAATTATATACTCTTTTTCTACTTTTATTACTAAACAGCTCCTCACACAGAGGAGGATATGATATTAATTCCCCCAACCATTATTTGTTCTTAAAATTAGAGGATTTATAGCCTCTAACATTTAACTGAAGTTAGTAACAGTTTGTCAGAATATGTATGTTTTTAAGGTACTCAAATTTTAGGTAAGCAGGATGTAAAAGGTAAAAGTACATTTAGAGTACTCAGTATTTTAACCATTCATCCTTACCATCACAAGTTGGGAGAGGGTGACTCCACCAGTGATTTTTTTCACATAGCAAAGGCTCTTCATGACTCAGCCTATAACCTGGATCACAACTAAATGAGACAGTGGAACCTATAGAGAAGTCATGTCCATAACGACGTCCATGCACTGGTATGCCAGGATCCAAGCAAGAGTAAGTATTAACAGTCACACCTGGATGAAAAGAAAAGAAAAGAAAAGAAAAGAAAAGAAAAGAAAAGAAAAGAAAAGAAAAGAAAAGAAAAGAAAAGAAAAGAAAAGAAAAGAAAAGAAAAGAAAGAAAAGAGAAAAGAAAAGAGAAAAGAGAGAGAAAAATAAACAAACAAACTCTAGATATTTCTAATTTAAGCAACTTCTCTGTGCTGAAAGAAGAAAAAAAAAGGTTCAATATTGGATCCTTTCAGTAAGTTATATTATGCTTCTCTGTGTTACTGTATATACAGAAAAATTGGAAAGGACCTTATAGATAATGAATTGCATCCTGCTGCTATTGCAGCCAAAAACATCACATTGTTTACCATGGCCATGATGATAGCCATCTCTCATACTTCAAAATGGATGAGAACTTAACTAAACCATCAGTTCTCCAAAACGTACAAGACGATATCAATGGAAGTATATAGGTGAGGGCTAGGACAGTAAAGAATTTAGAACTAATTTTCTGAGATAAACTGCCAGCACTTTGAAATACTGCTTCACATGACATTTACTGGAGTTTCCAGTAACTCTAACAGCCCAAATATTATGTGACTAAAGTAATCTCCACATATACTGCATTTATTATCCTTATCATTAGTGGTCAGGAATAGTGTAAAATGGTCATAAATGACGCAAAAATTAAGAAGATATGAGAATTCCCTGGTGGTAGTCCCAACAGGCATGAGAATCAAACAAAAAATAGATAGAAAACAATGTGGTCACGACCTTTACTAACAGATTAGACAGTGATTTCAAAACTGTTATTTCACATGAAAATGTGACCCATTAAAACAAAAGATATATTTAGAAACACAAAAAGTAAAGGGTCTGATCATATATCAACATATATGATTTTAATAAAATTCAAAAAGATATGATATTTTATGTATACTTTCTACAGTATGCTACATATTACTGCAATAATTTTTATATATCAGAATTATAACAAATAAATCATACATGCAGCTTTTTAGATACCAAAAAATCCATAATCAAGCAATTCAGTAGTTTGATTTTCAGCTGATTAGTGTAAATTGCATTTCTTATTAACTTAAGTGAGAGCTGTAGGAACATCAATCAGGCCAGTAATTCAGGTGTTTGCCATAGATTTTCATAATCTTACTGATTTTATGCAGTTTTACACATACAAGAATGCATTGTGCCAACTGCATAAAAGATAAGAATAATGAGGCAACATAGGAGCAACATCCAGAAGAGCTGCATTTGTTACCAATTGCCATCTTTTGATTCTTAAAGCATGGAGCACAAAAGCAATGACATTAGACTATAAGAGAAATTTCTGATCATTGTTTTGCAGTTTAACATCACCAAATCTTTTTCAGCCGGAGAAATGGAAGGTCTGATTCAGGAATTTACTGTAGAAGAGACCTGTACATCTTTATATATATATTTATGACTATAGCAAGCAGAGATGGGGAAATCAAATCATACAGTTCAGAATGACTTACTTTCATAGTGAATCTTGAATCCATTGTTGGAACGACTGTTGTCAGTTGTAAAGAGAAGATAAATGAAATTGCTACTACTAAAGAGGAACTGTGGGACCTGTGTACCATTGTAAGATCCCAGAAGTGGCGATAATAGATTTGGTCCATCGTGAACTTCCAAAACATCATAATTGAGTTCTGTCTGAAATCTAGAATTGAGGAAATACACACACACACAAATATAAGAAACAGTTAAAACAAACTCAGCAAACATAAAAACTATGCCATATATTTAAAACCATGCTCATTTTCTGATCAGGTTCTTTGAACTATTTCTCTACATAATACCCACAACACTAATATAATATATTATATAATGTAATTAATATAATAATAGAATTTTAATTAAGTGCTCTAGTAAGATGATGAATAAGTTTCAGCTTCCTGGGATGTTTTGTATTACAGGAAAGAAAAGCAAGAAAACCATGGCTTGCTAGCATAGATTAATACTACCTTTATTTATTATTTTATAGCACAATATAATTTACCAGTGTCTTTTTGGAAAAATTAAGTAAAAGATAAAAGGGACATGTTGATATGTTGCTTCATTACATCAATTCTATTTGGCACAAATATCATGAAAGTACTTTATATTATCAAAGAATCCTACTCTGAATGTTTACCCTCAAAATCTATAAGCAGGTGTGTAATTACTTAACTCCTCTCTGAGACTCCAAAAACTTGTTCCAGTTGAGGAACTTGTTTGGTCTAAAGTAGTGGTAGAAGTAATAGCAAAACAAACAAACAAACAAACAAACAAAACAACAAAAAAAAAAGGAGAAAAAATAATGTCTTTAGAAAACTCTGCAAAGGGAAATGTCCCTTTACAGAAAGCATCTGTGTTGTCTTTATCAGGGAAAAGCAGTGTGTGACAGCACTACTAGATACCTCCTTGCTCTTCTTGTTTTACATGGTATCAGTAAGCCCAAACTGTTTGGCATCTGCTTTTGTCTGAGTGTTTTCTCTCTCTCTTGCTATGACAGATCTTGCATCAATCACACTGCTTTAATGGACTCTCAGATGGATTATTGAAAAACACTTCCAGCATTAAAAGGAAATAATTAACAGCAGGACACTATAAATACCCTTCAGATGTTCCTAACTCTCTCTCCAATTCAGTTAGATGGCTAATTCAGTTTTGTGAAATCCATTCAAGGAAGTATATGACTAATGCCAAGGTACGGAAGAATTCAATATTCCAGCATTTATGTCCCACAAGTCTGAGCCTAAAGATCTAAAGGAATTGGGCAAAGAAGAGAAGCCCCATTAAAACTCCAAAACGTGTTTTCTTTTATCCCTGTCCTGTTTATATAAAATAATATAGAAAAAGACCACAGAAACAAAATAATAGGGAGTTACAGAGAGAAAGCATCATGAGCCCAGAAGCAGGAGAGCTGAAAGTTTCTTTTTTTGCTTTTTTTCTTCTTTTGCATCAAGGTCACAATGATATATGTGTTGCTGAAATGTTGAAGAACTAGGCAGCAACTTGTTTCTTCCAGTAATTTTTGTTTTTCTCACTAATCCATACAAAGCAGAAGTAATCTTAGAAACACCTCAATTTGTCTTTCTTTGCTTTCTTAGTTCCCTTATCAAAAGCATACTTAAGACAGAAAGTGTCTAAAAATGCATCTGCCTGGGCATCTCCTCATAAATGAAAAGGTAACTATCAGGTCAGGGAAGACATAATGAAATTAAGCAGAGTCTCCAAAGACAAGAATGATAACATAAATTCCCTCATGAGTAAATGTTGCTTAAAGAATACATACAACAAACAACACAAACAGCAGAAAAATAAGGTGATGAGAAAGAATAAGCAAGCAATCAAAAAAAGAGGGGATAGTTTTTAATGAGAGGGGCTGAAAGAGCTGTGAAGAAGGGATTAAGTACTATGCCTTTGTTTGGTTATTTGTCTCAGAAAAGTGATCAATTTAAATTTAGTTTGTATAGTCATGCTCATATCATTTTCTCATTGAACATCTTTCCACTTGATGATCGGCCTGGCTATCTGATAATTTCCATATTACCTGGCTAGTCTCTGGTGCATTGCGGATTGATGACGAAATTGAATAAGAAATCGTTTGGGCTCCTGACAGAGCAATGTTCTTCCCTACTGAATTAGCCACTATTCTTAAATTAACCTGGATGGCGTCATTACTATGTGTGGTCCATTCTCACAGAGGACGCACAAGCATTCAGTCAACCAGACAGGAGTGAAACAAACTTCACCACAGGAGGAGACAGTATTTTTTTTTAATCTTATTTGTACAGATGTAGTAATTTTAATATTTAGAACATGCATCTTTGCTTCTAAGAGACAGCCTATCAGCTTGGCGCAGTGTCGGGATTTGAGCAGAACACCCCACCTCACAGCGTGTTCTCATTAGTCAAATGTGACTAGTACTCCAATCAGCAGTTTGATGATTAACATTCCTAGCATTTAAATACTCATAATTAGGCTTCACGATAAACAATCCATTACAATGAAGAATGGCACTCACATTTCTCCCTTCTACCATTTCATCTCAGCCTGTGCAGATAGTGACTTAAAAACAAAAATAAATCCAACAGAAAGTCATAACTGTATAACAGGACTAAACTTCAGACTACTCATTCACAGTCACAAAACAAAATCTGAGCAGATCCACAGGGAAAACCTGAAAGTACCCAAAAGAAAAATTAATACCTTTAGCTCTGTCTGCAGATCTGTTTTTTCTTTTTTTACTAAGTCACTGGTTCCATGGCACAGAAACACCTCAGCATATAGACATCAAATGCAATAGTTTGCCCATATGCAATGTCACAAAGGAGAAGGTGCAGGAAGATGGGAGATATGAAGCGAACGGAAATTACTGTGCAAGTGATAAACTGAAAAGTAAGACTAAGATAGCATTCTGCAGGAAACCTGTACTCACTGTTCCAAAAAATCAAAAAAGAAAGAATTTAAAGGTTCCAGACATGTATGAAAAAAGTTTTTCCCTGACAGAGACAGAAAAATTTATTTCAAAAAACTACATATATCAATTGGAATTCTTAGTATTTGCACAAAGAAAGGCTGGAAATAGTGTTTCTCATTGTTTCTTTTTGAGGACAAAGGTGAAATGGACTCAGAAAAGGCTGAGGTACTCAAGGCCTTCTTTGCCTCAGTCTTTATTGCTATGACCAGCCCTCAGGAATCCCAGACCCTGGAGACCAGGGAGAAAGGAAGACTTTCCCTTGGTCAAGGAGGATGAGGTTAGGGATCACTGGACATACACAAGCCTCGACAGGCTGGAGAGATGGGCAGAGGGGAACCTCACAAAATTCAACAAAAGGAAGTGCAGGGTCATGCATGCAGGGTGGAATAATCCCCTCCGTGTACCAGTACAGTCTGGAGGCTGACCTAATGGAAAGCAGCTCTGCAGAGATGGACCTGGGGGTTCTAGTGAACTGCAGGTTGAACACGAGCCAGCAACATGCCCTTGCAGCAAAAAAGGCCAAGGGTATCCTGGGGTGCATCAGGAAGAGTGTTGCCAGCAGGTCAAGGGGAATGATCCTTCCCCTCTACTCAGCCCTGATGAGGCCACATCTGGAGTACTGCGTCCAGTTCTGGGCTCCCCAGTACAAGACAGACATCAACATACTGCAGCGAGTCCAGCACAGGGCCACTAAGATGATTAAAGGATTGAAGCATCTCTCATATGAGGAGAGGCTGAAAGAGCTGGGCCTGTTTAGCCTGGAGAAGAGAAAGCTCAGGGGGGATCTTACCAATGTGTACAGGGGAGGGTGTAAAGAAGACAGAGCCAGACACTTCTCAGTGGCACCCAGGGACAGGATGAGAGGCAAAAAGCACAAACTGAAATACAGGAAGTTCCACCTGATTCTAAGGAATTTTTTTTTTTTTTTTTTACTGTGAGGGTGGTGAGACACTGAAACAGGTTGCCCAGAGAGGTTGTGGAGTCTCCATCCTTGCAGATATTCAAAAACTGTCTGGACAGGGTCCTGGGCAACCTGCTTTAGGTGACCCTGCTTGAGCAGGGGGATTGGACTAGATGACCTCCTGAGGTCCCTTCCAACCTCAACCATTCTGCGATTCTATGAAATGTAAAAAGCTGGATCAAATATGAGTTTAAATTTTTTTAATCAAAAGAGAAAGCAATTTGGCTGTAATTTTAAAGGTGTATATTTTAACAAAATTTACTTTCTATCCTGAGAAAAGCCAGCTGAAGTTTCACAAGCAGAGAGAGTGGAACAGTCAGACTACAAGTCTTTAAAGAGAAGCTATTACATCCATTTTTCAGACTGTGAATTTAAGTTTTGTAAAAAAAAAAAAAAAACAAACAAAAAAAACCCTCACCAACCTCTAAGTAAAAACATTACATTAATATTTTACAGAATGTTTTTGTTTTACTGCACTATGAATATTTATTTCACTATTAAGCTTATGTAGTAACTTTTTTTACATCCAAACAGATAACTGTATATCTAAGTGTATGTGTAAGAATGTATATAGAAATATTTTTATACATATTCATGTATAGAAATACATAAACACATCTATATGTAAATAGAGCCCCTCTGTATTCACCTTGCTGCATCTCACCAATAGGCATATCAGTCCGACTTATGGCAAGTGACAAGAGTGTCAAGAATGAGCAGTGATGGAAAAAGATGGAAAGAAAAAGCGTGATAATGAGATTAGGTTATAAAGAGAACAAGAGTTCTTTCCATCAGCTGAAGAGAGCACATCTTGTTCTTACTTCTTTTCCTTACAGGAATAATAAAAATTGTGCAATTTTAGGAAAAGATGTTAATACACGACAAATAAAATGCATATGCAGGAGAGGGTCAGATTTAATGAAGTTCAGGCACAAAGGAAGAAATTGCAGCTGATTTAGAATTTTGAAAAAAAAAAAAGGTAAAAGTTCCTCAGTTTGAAAATACTCTGCAGATTGAAACTTTAGTTCAAAATGAAATGCTGAATTAAAAATTAATTATTTGGAATGATCGGATAATTTATTTTCTTTTCACAGACATGAATTAACAGAAGTTCCAAAATATTTTATTTTTTATTCTGATTTACAAGAGGAGGAATAAATTAATTATCTTCCTTAATTTTGAACTAATATGAGTTTGCTGGATTTCTGCAGGAGGAAATTATTCACTTCTCTTTTGTATATTAATTGGTAATTAATTACAAATCAATAATTAGTAAGTTTTCATTTTAAGTTGATAAACAGCATTAGTGAAAGTGGAAGACTACTTTCATTTGATGCTAACGATGTGAAATAGATTTAAAGTATCTGTATTACCTGTCCACTGATCTTATATAATATCGTTTCATGATATTAATATAGTGAAAACTATAGTATTAGAAGAAGTTTTAAACAGCATTTTATCGCAATGAGAAATTTTGCTAAGAGAAAATGATAAATTTCATGCCATGCGAAAAAAGCAACTTTCGAATTATATTAACATGAAGCAATATCTTCTCTTCAGATTGACTGTGACCAGGAGTAGTCAAAACAGCAACTGAAAGGTACTTTCATGATATTTGAGCACTATAACTTCAATTATCACAGCTTATTTTTTCCTGGATCATCATCTAATTTATTAGCAATTTAACAGTTAACTATACAACAATTAACAGGAAGAATATAGAACATACTTGAAAATATGTAGAACATATAGCATTTTTGAATTAAATTATATATTTTTCTTTCCGTTAAGAAGCTTAAATGTAATGCCCATGTCTTGCTAACATGAGCAGTTTAAGGTCCTCAACACACTTGGATCCTTGGAATCAGAAAGGGCCATGAAGTAACAGGCAGTAATGTAGACAAAATTGAAGGCTGCAGTGCATATAAACTAGAATTGCATCCTGAGAGCACACAGTCCTTTCACAAAAACAGAGCGGCCGACCTCAATTAAATATTCACAATGGATAAAAATCTGCATGCATTTAATTCAGAGTTCAAGACTTCAACCACTATGTTTAAAGAAAGGATGAAATAATTTAAAACTTAACGGATTTAAAAAATGACAAATACATATAACCAAAATGAAATACAGTAATACCTCCTCTGGCTAAAAAGGGGTTGAAATACAAAATCAGATTCTTTTTTTCTTTTCTTTTCTTTTCTTTTTTTTTTCTTTTTTCTTTTTTAACCAAAAGGTAATTATGTTATACTTTAAGTAGATTGGGAGATAAATAATATATGAAATCCACTCATGTATTTCTTTCAGATCTTTCTAATTAAATACAGCATTGCTACTGAAAAAAATGGCTTCTTCTTATGGTGTTGCATAAGGGTACAACTTGCAGGTACCATTACAAGTACAAGCAATGCATGCAGACAGACCTTTAAACTCATGTGAATCTTGCTTCAGGATTAGTATTTCAGAAACCAATTAAAACACAAGAGGCCGTATGCCTAAATACATGTAAAACAAAAAACTAACAAATAATGTATAAGAATGGCTGCATAAGAATAATTCATCACAGCAACACAGTTATCAGTAAATTAAACAGTAAATCTTAAAAACAGACAAAAGTGTTAACTGGGGTAGACAGGCTCAAATATATGTAAAAGGATAGGAAATTCAACAGCTTTTCAGTGCATCAGAAGTGGAAATTACACTGAAAGTAATATTTATGCTTTGAAGACACTAAGGTGTTTTGGAAAATTCTATTCAATAATACAATCGCTTCATTTCAGACAATGTGCAAATTAATTTTATGACAGAGCTAATAAACTCCTGCTTCTGTGTATAAACTAAACAATATTAAGTAAGAAAAACATTAATCAAGACCTTTCAAATGTAATTTTGATAGAGTGTCCTGGTTCAGCTTCTATCACCCACTCACAATTCAAGGAGTCTTTATAATACCCTGGCCAACCTGGAGAGAGGATTACTCCACTGGGAGATGAAAAATGCCCACCACATGGAGCTAAAAATGAAACAAAGAAAAAGGTATAATTTACATCACAGACTTATTATTTGCAATTCATAATTATCACTTTCAGGATAAGATATTGACACTGAACACATTAAAAAAATCCAACTGCAAGATGTAATAAGGCCTCAAAGCTGACATAAAAGACATAAGGCTAGGAATTAGACGGAGCGCGCTAAATTAAAAACTTAAAAAGATAAAATAAACTATGTTTTGTAAGTGCTGGCAAGAGCTATTACACTGCGCTCTTACAGGTATGATCCACTTCGCTATAATAAAGGAAGTACAGCAAAACGAAGTATTTAAAGACTGTTGTTACTCCTGTTGCTATTTGTGAGCATAGAGATTTGAAAAATACATGGAGAAGTTTTAATTGAGTACCAAGTTAGAAACTATTGAATTGTTATTTTACCTTTGACACTGGTCCATAGCGTGACCACACACACTTTGCTTGCCATGTTGGCAGCTCAAATTCCTCATTCATGAAAAAGACATACTTACCATTCTTACAAAATTAGCTGATATTTTAAAAGCATTTTGCAAATATAATAAATATTTCTATCAAATACTGTAATATATACATAGAGATATTAGAAACAGTATGTAGTATTTCTCTCAGAGATAGTGAGTAAATATGAGTTAGGCAAATTGAATGAAAACATAATCCAAAACAGAGTAGTTTGTAATCATGTCTGAAGTTTTGCAATGGCTTAATGGCACATTAATTAGAGGAATAATCTCCACAGCTGTAGGTATTACAGAGATCAAGTATGTATAACAGTTCTTCTTAAATACTTGAAAGGAATCTGGTAGAGAATGAAGGAAGTTCCCACTGGTTGATCAGTGGCAAGACGAGTCATAGGGCTGAAGAGAGATCCTCAGAAGTAGTGAGTATGTTTGCCTGATGCTGACTTTGGCTATGGAGAGCACTAGTCCATCCCAAAGCTGATATCATCTCACAGATGAGAAGGCTAAGAACCTTGAAACCAATACTTTTGAAGAACAGATATTTTAAGCTTAAGTCTTGCAAAGCTCTGTGCAGGTTCTTAATTTCATGCATGCATGCAAACCCATTAAATTTGAGTAGGTGAAGTTAAGTGCATGTGTCATCAGACTTAGGTGAGATCATCTTCAGTGGTATGGAGGCATGAGGAAGAGACTCTGGGAGTGCTTTGATGCTGGTTGGCTGGGGGGGGGTTTCAGTGGGAGTTAGATATTCCCTAAATATAGAAATAAATCCACAGAATTATCTCAAATTCTAGACATGTAAGAAATGCAGTGATTCCATCACTAGAAAAACTAATGTTTTTAAAATAGATTACAAAAATCGTATTGTTCTTCTGGCAATTTAAAATGTCTAGGACAGTTTATGAATTTAATGTATATTCAATATGGTAAATTGAACATATATTATGCAACCTAGGTATAAACGTCGACATAAACCACATCTTTCTACATATACATTATTGCATATGCGTGATTATACACAAATATGCCAAATGAACATCTTGCTCTGCAGCGGACAAGATAGAAAAGCAACCGATCTCTGAATATATTTTCCTCTAGAAGAACAAAATATATTTTCCTCAGGTTACAGTGTTACACTAACTAATTGTAATTATTTATTCCTGGGTCAATAATTTGTCAAGTACTTGACTCTAAACTAAACTTTCTCCACTCACTGAAGTACTTGCAAATTGGTGTCCTTGAGCGAAGCAAAAATTATTGCACATAGGGAGATTTAATAAGGTCTTTTTTAAAAATTAAAATGGATTACTTAGAATCTAAAGAACAGAAGACGGAGCTAGAAATATTACTACATAAAAAGCTTTTCCCGGTTGCTGAAACTTGCATGAATGTGCAATACTTGCAACCTCATGAAGAGATCTCATCCAGTTTTCTTTGGTGAAAATATGAGGTCTGATAATGTGAGAAGAATCTGATAAGGTGGTAAGACCATAAGAAAAAAGAAAGGGGAGGAGAATAAAATAGTTTAAGAGTCAATTTTCACTAGCTACCATAACTGCATAAATATTTAAAGCCTTATTTAGTGACCTGGATTATAATTTAGACCCCTGTGCCATGTGGGCTGTGTGTTACTTATTTTCTACAACAAATGTGATGGCTTTCAAGAGGGTCAACAAAGCAACATTTAAAAGAGGAGCTGAAAGCATTTCATGGAGCATGCTCTTAAACTGGTGACCACAGTCTCAAATGATGAACAATCAATTTCTTTTTATTTTCAGGAAACTATGACTGGTCCATGGAAAACAAATCAACATTTCGCTAATCAATTCAAACATTACATGAAAATGTATTTTTCTGTCATGAAATGTTTTTTTATCAGAACTATTTATATATATTCCACGTGAGGTGAAGAAAAGAACAAGCAACATGCAGATCGGTGCCTTACACAAGCGAGCAGGCAGAAGCAGAATTCTTTGCTTCCCCAAGATGTCAACCACGAAGAAGTAGGTAGCATTTTTTGGGGACAGTGGTAAATCAAACAAAGCATACAGCAAACTAAAACCACTTACATCACTTTTCTTTCCATTAACATGCTCTGTGTGGTAGGTTTGCACTGATGCTATCTAGATTGAGAGCAAAGACTTGCTCTATTTCTCAAAGAGTTCTCAACAACACTACAGCACACATTGAATATACCTTATTCTAGGGAAAGTCTAGTTAAAACTAACCCACTCTTCCTATATGTGCTACACAAATAAGAATTGAAATAAATGAATATGTGGACTCCGTAGGTTCAGCCTGAGGTGGTTATCAGTCTTATATTCATTCAGGAGAAGATGTTTGCAGAACACGGGATAATTTATAGTTTTCAGGAGATTCAAAACAATAAATGTTTACTCTATTATAGCCTTATTTCTTCAAAATGTTCTGGACATCCCAAATCCACTACTGGGGTGAGGGCACTGCACTCTGGAGAGCAGAACTTTTTAACATCACTGAGAAGTAAAAGGCAGCAGTGAGCAGATACTCTAAGCTACAAGCTGTGATTGTTATGCCAGTAGAAAGCATTAGTAATGAGTGCCCTGGTATCGAATGAAGTGATATCAGAAATAAACTAAGGATCTTTGCCACATTAATCTTCTCATTTGCACATGACTTGGATATGTACCAAAAATGGGATTTGTTCATATGTATGCATACTTAGAAAAGAATCTAAATTTTAAAATTGGTATATTTGATAATCAGGTAAGCTATATGGCAACTTAGAAACATACAATTCCTCCAGTTAGAAGTAACATACTTTAAATACTTTATTGGTTCAGATAAATATTAGTGTAAATACATTGCCCTATGGAACTATAAATGCATGATATATTTACTGTTATCATAAGCTCTTTTACTTAATTGCTACCTAAGGATTTCATTCAGCCCAAATTAGACTTGCTGAACTTCCCAGAATCTGAACCCTCAGGGACTAACATAAATACTTATGTACAGTTTTATGATACCTTTCTAAACAAATTCATCAGATGACCCTGGATTACACCAAATCTCAAAGTTCATACACAGCTGATATTATCAAGCTAGCTACTTTTCCCCTGAAATTCATTTTGTAAAGTGACTGATGAGCATTCTACATTTGCTTGCCAGGCTCGTCAGACACACACAAGTATTTATTTATATCATATGCATCTGTATGTAGACACTGATTTTTATACTTGCTTAATGTTCTCTTCTATTATTGAATAAAAAGCGTAAGCAAGTGAAGCATATGAAAGAATGCTGTTATACACCCTATGGATTTTCTACCTAGCTGAATGCAACAATTACTTGTCACTTATTTCTAAACACAAGTTTCTAAAAGCATTTGTCCTACTGCCAGAAAGCTTCAATATTAACTTCCAAAGCAAATGAGATCTCTGTCAGGAGATCTTCTGAAGATGAGGACATAACTTGACTTCTGCACAGTTGGAGAGGACAGAGGAAAATTACTACTGCATGTAGATTTAATACTGACTTGATCCAGTTGCAAGCAAAGTCAACAGATAGCCTTAAACTGATTTCTTAATGAATAGGTCAGGGACTAAGTTTACTGCAAAAAAAGGGATAGGAAGTTAATTCTGATCCAGCAGTAGTTAGATGCATAAATACACTAAATAAATGTGTGATCTATAAACTAATCAACGTATTTCTCCTACGGATGTGGAAGAAAATAAGATTGTCACAGCTATTTATCTATTTAATTCTAGAAGACACTCAAATTTTGCGATGACTGGAATTATGTAAGTACCCACTTAGACAGAAGGCAGAAGCGTCTTGCTTTGGGGGAAGAGAAAGCTGCACCATAATGTTTCA
Organism: Apteryx mantelli; assembly: GCF_036417845.1. Classification (NCBI taxonomy): domain Eukaryota; kingdom Metazoa; phylum Chordata; class Aves; order Apterygiformes; family Apterygidae; genus Apteryx; species Apteryx mantelli. Next base: position 17,699,298 of record NC_089979.1, on the reverse strand, counting down.
AAACACTGCTGTTTCAGTAGATACTTATGCATACAACGTTACACAAATGATGAAAAGAAATGAGCTTCAATATATTGCAAAGTGGTTGAAAAGGTCCTAATGTATTATTGACAGACATGTCTCTCTGCTAAAAAGTGTTATGCATAAAGCATTTTTTTCCCAAAGAGAACAGCTATCTCTTAAAATTCTGTATTTTTTCTATCTTAATACTATCTGCAAATCACTCTTTTTGATTAAGCAGCACAGTACCCTCCCTTCCCTTATACCACTTCTTTTAGAACAGTTTAGGGGAAAAATAGCTTAGTAAAAATAAAGATATAGCACTTTCTGGACATCACTACAAAAATGGATTCATTTTGCTCTTTTTGACAAACCTTCAAATGGAAGATCATGAATTATTATACATTTGTATGATCTTCATTTTTCTCCAAGAAATTAGCAAGTTCCTATGCCAAACTGTTGAACTGTTGTAAAGAGGCATTTTATATTATAAGTAAATAATAGCCCATCCTCCTCCTCCTGAGTGAAAATAGTTTTCTAAAACCTGGAGAAAGTTCAGTTGCAAACATTTCTAATTATGCATTTTAGCCTTTATTGGTTTTTACCTCATTGATTGTTTTAAGACCACCTTCCTGAGCTTTTACCTTAGAGTCCTTTAGTCACACTACCTTCAGCAAACACTACCAGTCAAACAAGGGATTTCAACGCATTATCACATCAGCAACCATAAGGTTAACTCTATAACATTAATCATAACTACATTTTATTGTATATAACCACTTATACATATTCATAATACATATGGAGCCTATAAACTACAAAATATATCAACAAGAATAAGAACACCAGATGGTCCTATTCTCAGCCAGCGTACTACCAGAGTTGGAATACAGCATTGCTAAACCTGTACAAACCAGCATTTTCTCACAAAATTTTCATGCAACTGTTAACAGTAAGTTAAAGTTTATCTCCAGAATACAGAAAAGTACTCTCTTACAAAACATACTTCTATGAATATCAAATTTAAATAATGCATTATTTGTAAAATAATTGCCCATTATTAGATTGACTACAATCAGAGTAATTTCTCTTTGTATTTGGGATCTGATAATGATAGAGACTTAACTTCTTTCTTTTTTAAAGAAAATATACCTTTCTTACCCTTCCCCTGATTATGGTTCTTCCTGGTGGCAGCAGTGCAAGATTCAATAAGATTTTTATTTGGCATTCGCCAGTTGGCTGATTTCCCAGACACGGGAGTCCTTCTCTTCATAGCTACAGATGGGTGACTGTGCTTATCTTCAAGAGCCTTGCTTTTTAAAAAATAAAATGCTCCAGTCATCTTGCTAAGAGGATCATTTCCCCGCCTTTTTTTACACTGGTCTTCAGTCCCTGTTCTTTATTCCAGTTTTGTTCTACAGTTTGCTGGCAGATCCATACCCACGACCAGTAGGGTAAAAGCAAAATGCTAGACAGGTACCATAACTAGAGGTTGTCATCAACCAGAATCCTTTTGTCAAACGCAGGCCCATGCCAAATATTGAAGGGCAATCTCAGCCTGATCTAAGAGTTCCCACAAAGTCATTTCATCATTTGAATTTATTTCCTGCACTTCCTTAAAGTGCAGGGAGTGAGCCAGGAAATTTCTGTATATGACTATCAGGAAAGTTTTCAGGCTTACAGGCAAACCAGTGAACATCCTGTAGGTTCGAGCTTTCCGAGCCTCTTCTCAAGAGCCTATTACCCATGCTACAGAAGGGCAGGATATTCAGCATTACAGGAATTACACAGGAGGACCAAAGGTAGAGCTGCAGCCCGGGTGCAACAGCATAATATTACTAGAGACCATGGAGAAATCCTCCACACAACCATCATACAGGGTGGATGAAAGGCACAAGGAATATCAAATCCAAGTGTATCAGGAGCAGGAGTGGGGCTGCTTAATGAGGGAAGATGAGCCGAGAGGCACAGGCAGGGGCAGGCAGAGCCCTCTCCCACAGGGCACCATCAGCCCACACCTCCACAGGGTGAGTAGGGTCAGGCTGGTGACAGTAACAGGGGCTGCTGAGACCATCAGGCAAATGCAACATGAGGCATCAAGCCCAAGGTCAATCTAGGAAGCCCTGTGAGCACACCGGGATCTTCAGGGCCAGGGCTGGAGCTGGCACCGCTGCGGCATCACAGGGCAGGGACAGACAATTCCATCTGAACATGAGGAAATACTTTTTCACTGTGAGGGTGACAGAGCACTGGAACAGGTTGCCCAGAGAGGTTGTGGAGTCTCCTTCTCTGGAGATATTCAAAACATGCCTGGATGCAATCCTGTGCAATGTGCTCTAGGTGACCCTGCTTGAGCAGGGGGGTTGGACTAGATGATCTCCAGAGGTCCCTTCCAACCTCAACCATTCTGTGATTCTGTGAGATGGGGGCCAGGGCCTGGGCAGGGACAAGGAGAGCTGGTGGTGACCTCAGGCACTTTGCCCTGCCAAAATGAATATGCTGACCCTATCCCATCTGCACCACATTTATTACTAAGTGATTCTGTCCTGTGTGCTGAAATAGCAGACACACTGCTGCAGGAGAAAGAAAACAGCCCAGCAGTCGCATTCAGTGTCTTCCAGCCAGCACAGAGAGCTTTTACCTTTGACTTGATATGCATGATGAAGGGATGAGATGTGTGTAGGACTAGCAGAGTTCACCTTATATGAACTGGCTATGTGTTCCAGGTAAATGTGTACACAGATCTGATTGACACTGCACAGGTTAAAAAAAAAAAAAAAAGGAACAAATAGTAATATCCCATCTCATTAAATCAAACTACATTACTAGTTTAAAATATTTTGTCTTCAAATTTTGCCTTCAATTAAAAAAAAAAAAAAACTAATTGTACAGTTGGTAAATACATCTAATTCAAATATACCAGCGTTCCGATCTCTAGGATTCCCATATATGTTCTAGTTAGTGCCTTAGATCACCTTTGGATCAGATTATCTTGTGTTAATTTTGCCCAGTGAAACCAACCCACCTTGTATGTATGATACAGTAATAATTTATCACAGAAAGTAGACTGGATGCGAAGTGCATTAGGGTGTCACACTCATGTACTAAAAGTAAGCAAATTTTGTTAGGAAGCTAATTAAATAGTGAGAATCAGAGCTAAGTTTTTTGTTTAAAAGAAAAGTAAGTGAAACTATATTTATAATCAGAGATTATATCATTTTTGATTAAATTAATAGAGTTTTTCAAAAACAAAAACATTACAGCCAACTGAGCTCATTATTTTTTTTTCTTTTGCATGAGGTGAAGAGATCTTAGAAGAAAGAAGTAACAGAAAAAAAAATCTCTTCCTGTATCCATTGGTATAAACAACTACCAGGAAATATGCATAACATTGTGTTTTAGAGGTGGTGATGATAGGGAGCATCTAATTTCAATAAAGAGAAAGATCAGCTGCTAAGAGAATCTTTCGAAGCCTCCGTGTCACTGCAGATAGAAGAAATGTAAGTGGCCCAACAGCTAAGACCTCTGTCTGAAGTTGGGTGTCCGCAGCTGCATTAAAAAAAAAAAAATCCTTTTGAATGAAATTAAGGGAAAAGAATTGAAAAGAATAAAAATTTGAAGAATAGACTTCATGATTGCTTAAGAACAGTAAGTGACAAGTTGAACAGGATTTAGAGATTTAAATACATAAGCTGAAGAACAGAAGCCTTCAATATACTAAAATAAAGCTCAGCAAAAACCAGAATGATTTTCTTCCAGGCTATTTCTTTCTCCTAGGTATCAACCGGGCCAGTCAGGATACTGTCTGGACTGGATTTCAAAAACATGGAGATGAATCTTGTTGGTGTACTGCTAACACTGTAGCTCATTACTCTGAACAGCTCTCAAGTGAGACAAACGTGTACTTTAAAAAGAAAAAAGGCAGGAGCGATCCTTTCAAGCATAAAAGTGTCTTTGGGAAACTATAGTTCCACCAGTACAAAATAAGAACTATTTGAAAGTATGAACAAAATAAACTGTTCCCATTGCTGGCCTAATGTCGAGAGTTGAGCTTTCATTGTTAGAGCATATATATTATACAGCAGCATTCGCATTATTGATGTTTATGCCAAGTTGGTCCACATTCATCTTCTGCCCATATAACACTTACAAGAGAAATTCACTGCTGCAGACAGGACTGCAATATCACCTCATGCAGCACTAGACCACTTTATTAAGAACTAGGTATTGCAAAGGCTTTGTGCTATCCATTTGCAAAAGTCTGAATTTCATTTGGTTACAACTTTAAAGAAGTTATCTTATCTTGAATCAAAAAGAAATATTATACATACCTCCACACTTTGGAATAGGTCCGCTCCACATTACTTTTCCATCCATTAACATGCAAGTAATTGTTTCAGTTCCCTGTGTTTTAATAAATCCTTCCTCACAGATAACAGAAATTGAGCTCCCCAGTTGAAAGTTGTTGCCAAAACGCCGAGCATTAATTGGTACTCCAGGATCAGGACACTCATTATGTCCAAATGCTTTGGAAAAGAAAAAAAAAGGAGGGGGGGGGGGAAGAAAAGTGTTACAACTCTTGCAAGTAAGATGACTTTTTTAGTATTGCATTCATCTAGTGAAAAATAAATTATTTATATTATGAAGCAATAAAGACCAAAGTTTGGCCAAAACCAGAAAATGTATACTAATACAAAAAATTGCTTAAAATACGATAAAGCTGTGGCAGCATAAATCTTAGTCAGGACAGCTAAGGTGCTGGCTGACTTTCAGTGATGACTAAATCATCCTGTCCAACAACCCATCCCACCCAAAGTTACAGTGGGGGAGAAGCTTCCATCAGAGGGGCAGTGCAAGCATCTGTGATACAACAGCTTTAGTTGCCTCTTGTATTTTTAATTCACTGTCACATCCATCAGAGCCATACTGACCTGACTGTGCCCGATACTGCCACAGTCTATTTTGCTTCCTGAACTGAGAGCCCCTGAACAGCTATACTTGCGTGACAGTGGGGAAAGAAACAAAATCTGAAACTTTAACCATATGGTTATAACTACAATCAAAGATATTCCTAGTACATACAAATCCTTCCAAAATTTCAAGTTTATCTACGAAGCAGATGGAAAAAAAAAATGGACATTTCCCTATATCTGTATAGGGAACTATATCTGGATAATGGAACAAAGACAGTCCATGTCTACCACTACAGAATAAACTGTATACTGGGAGAACAGACAAGCCTGTCTACCTACCAGAAGTGAGCAAAATCGTAGATATATTAATATCTTTAAAAGATTTGCATTCATTAGTTATAATTTATTTTGATCGGTTTTTTATCTGGAAAAAGACTGCACATATATTTTAGTTAAAAAATAAAAAATAGTGATTTCTCAATGAGAACAGATATCATTGGCACAATATATACCATCCTCACTTGTGATGACTGTAAATTATTTCTTCATAAACATGAGTAAATATGAAGGAGGCATAAAAAGATAATTTTTGTACTATTATTCTGTGGTTTTAATAATATGTCTGCTAGACAAAACATATCCAAGCTTCTCCATGAAATCTTCCAAATTAAAACATTATTCACAGAGAAAGTATGAATTTATTAGAACTTATTTTAGAAAGGGAAATTGTTTGGCTTTATTTCTAGTGCAGACTATTAAACTTACTATTTAATTGAAATTTGAGACCTGAATCATATTAGTTTTCTTTCGTACATTTTGATTGCTTACTGCATTGTGCAAGTGTTCAAGAAATTTCAACAGATGCTCATACAGTGATTCTGCTGGTAAAATAATCTTTTCAGAAAATAAAAGAAGTGAAGAACTTCCAAAAATGTTAATATAAAATGTGAAATGGAAATGTTTAATTTTTTATTGTTAACACATTTATTCTCACATTTCTTAAGAATATTGGTTATACAAATATTCTATATGAGAAGAATGTGAGTGTTACATGACTGGTACACTTTTCTGACAAGAATACAAATCATCATAGGGTTTTCAACTCAAAATACTTTTCAAACTAATAAACAGCCTTCTTCCCTTTTAAGAAATCTGTATATAAAAGATATCATTATATTTTTTACTATAAACTGTTAATACAATGTATATGCAGTAAGACAGTAATTAACTCCAATGATATCATTTTGCATACTTTGAAGTTCTATTTGCACAGTGGCTTATTTTATTTAAACAAATGATTTATTTCATTAACTTAGTAACAATATTTCTCTGATGTTGCATTACAGAAGTATTAAGAACTACAATAAAGCAGGCAAGATAAAGCATTAATATATATACATTTTGACTTAGAAAATACTATATATCTTTGGAATTAAAACAATGCTTCTATTGAATGGTTGCCTGCCTAGCTGGAGTATGGTATTCAAAAATGGTGCAACTGCATGCTTTTCCATAGGGGTTACAAACACTTTTCAATATTCTATGCGCAGTCCTCACCTTCAGTGATGGGACTGAATGCCTGTTTCTATCACTAGCTTCAGACAACATAGAGACAGACTTATTTTCAATAGTGCTATCTACAAATATAGACAAAAAGGTGACATCAGATATAGCTGTTATATAGATATAACATCAGTTTACTGAGGCTGCAAAACAGGTTCATTGCTCTATATTTGAGCCCAGGAATTCAGAGCAGAGGCTACTGCTCCTGCAGAAGTGGTTGTACTGTAGAGCATGGCTGTTGGAGGCAAGAGCAAAGGACAACCCTTCTCAGCAGCAGGCCCTCTCCATCCCAGCCTGGGAAGCCTAGCACTTCACAAGTAAAATTCAGTCTGCCTACACTTCTGAGAAGCTTCATGTTGCATCTGTAATATTATATGTCTTAAAGTGAAAGAAAAAGAAGGTAGGTATATATCCTTAATATTTTACCCACCAACAATAAGCCAAGAAACTGTGGAAAAGGTCCTTGTACAATATTAAATGTAAAGAGGAGATCCAGCTTTCTTGGTGTTTAGACTCATCCACTACCATGACTGCACTCGTATTTTAAGTAGTATCTGGAAAAAAGCCAGACAGTGTAATCACAGCACAGGGTGAAGTACTTTCAGTTCTGATATTAACTCAGAAGGATGCTAAAACCTGCATTTTGCATCCAAAAAAAAAAAAAAAAAAAGTGAAGGGGAGGAATTGCAGCGATCTCAGGAGCAATCACAGTGATCTCAGGAGATAGGAAGGAAGGAATCAGGCTAACCATAATTCATCTGGTCTGAAGTCTGCTCTGAAAGGTCCTTAGAAATAGTGCCAAAAAGGAGTGGTCCACTGGCCCAAATAATTGTTTTGGTAGATTGCCCTACAAACAGCTTTAGCTGACAAATCTAGCAATAGCTTTGAAATAAATATAATCCCTTCAGAGGGCAATATCAGAGAGGAAAAAAAAAGCTAAGAGAATATCAAACAATAAAGAGATACTTGATAATTGTGAATGGTTGCTAAAAGTCATGCAAACAACCAATACACAATTCAGTACTGTCACACATAAACTCATGCTTCTGCATACTGCACATAACACAGCATGAAGAACTTTATCCTGGGAAGTACTGATGCTGGAAAAGTCTAACAGGAGGGAATGCAAGCAAAAGTGTGTCATGATGCACATACCCCTCAGAGTAACGAGAATATAAAAAAATATATACATATAAAAATAATGGACCCCTGATGTCTTGGTCTCCTGAGCTGACAGCACTCGAGCAATTAGGCTGATGTTGGAGGCCCACAGTTTCACCTTTGATATTTCATTCCCAGGGATGTAACTTTTGTTAGCTAAAACACAATTAGACAGTTGCTATGAAAAAACCCCACGTAACTGGCAGAAATAGCAGAACTAAACTTATACGAAAATATTTGCCTGGCACCCCTGTGCTAATCAATGAGCAACAGCTCAGAGCAGTCCACCAACCCTTAAAACTGAAACAATCTGGAAGATGCTCTCCACCTCATAACACTTGGCCACCTCAGTCTGAAGTGGGTGGCACTATGGTCAGGGATGCCTGGCTGTGGAGGACCTCCAGGGATGCCCGGGACCAAAGGCCATGAACATTCCACTCCTCCCCACCACTGACAGCCACTGCTCCTGTCATCAAGGAAAGGGGAAGTAGAGACTCACAAAATGGTTGAGGTTGGAAGGAACCTCTGGAGTTCATCCTGTCCAACCCCCCTGCTCAAGCAGGGGCATCTACAGCACGTTACCCAGGACCTTGTCCAGACAGCTTTTGAATATTTCCAAGGATGGAGACTCCAGAACCTCCCGGGCAACCTGTTCCAGTGCTCAGTCACCCTCAGAGTAAAGAAGTTTTTCCTTATGTTCAGACCAAATTTCTTGTGTTTCAGTTTGTGCCTGTTGCCTCTCATCCTATTGCTGGGCACCACTGAGAAGAGTCTGGCTCCATCCTCTTTGCACTCTCCCTTCAGATACTTATACGCATTGATCAGATCCCCTCTCAGTCTTCTCTTCTCCAGGTTAAACAGTCACAGCTCTCTCAGCCTTTCCTCTTATGAGAGATGCTCTAGTCCCTTCATCATCTGAGATTGAAGCAGAAGACTATATAACTTCATCGCATCTATGTGGCCATTTTTGGATACTGTGCCTAGTTCTGACCTCCACAATTCAAAAAAAATGCAGATAAAGTGGGAAGCATTCAGCAAAGAGTAACAAGTGTGATGAAAGGCTCAGAGCTCATGCCTTAAATTGAGGAAGTAAATGCATTTAACTTCCAAAGCGAAGATTAAGGGATGACTTGAGTTTATAAATACCTTCACACAGAAATGTCATAATCAGCTCCTGAATTTGGTATATAAACTGAAAGCAAGGAGCCAGAAGCAAGCATACGGTTCTACGGTAACTTAAACCAACCTAATTTCAAGTAGCTATGTTCCCATCTTTCACTGTACCCAGGAAAGCACCTTCCAGCCTCATTCCCCACTTTTACATCAGCAGTAGTGAACAGCCAGCTATAAAGTAAATTGATACAGAGATCTGATCTAGCTGAAAATCACAGCTTTCTGAGTTGCTTATCCATGGTTATTGGAGCATTCTTTGTGACATCCATCTTCAGGTGACACGTTTCTGTGGGCCTGTCCCAAAGCTTAAGTCATTAAAAATCTTTTAAACTTATTTTATCAAAGTCTGCATAAGACCTGAAAACCTGAAGTTTGACACTTGAAGTCACTCGAAGATGAGACATTTTAAATCTAATTTAAGTTTACTTTTAATAGAAGTTGAATTTATGTTTAGTTTTACTGGAACATGCATAATTATCTGAGACCACATGCTTCAGGAATATAAAAGCAAATATAGCATAAAAATAGTCTGTGAGAAACACTATTTAAAATCAGATTATATTCTAGCAATTCAGTTTTATTCTTCTCTACCCTATACCTGAAAAACATATTAATGAAGTTATTTATATTAGTAGCCTACATTCTTTTTACAAAAGACTGATCATATACCTTTTCTGTGATATATTGTCTCTGCTCTTGAAGCCAGGAAAAAAAAAAGACTGATAGCTTTGAAAAGGATTGGGCATATACACAGTAGAAGTATTAGTAGAAAATGGATCTTTTTAATTAACTTTGGGTTTACAAATGCCAAGACAGAGAGAAAGTGATACTAATTCCTTTTGTACCCTCTCGCCTGGCCTTATACTATTATGGAAAAAAATATTTCTATAATTTATCAAACTGTAGCTGCCTTTACTGAAGAAAGATTAGACACTTTTTTTCTGGAGTTATTCTCTCTTTTGTAAGTAGATATTAACTGAAGAGTTTAACAAACACACACCACCATTCTATCTTAAACATAACCATAAAAACAACAACAAAAAATATAAATACTTTAAACTATTCAAATATAGAAAGTACTTCTTTAAAATAAAACCTTTCAGAATAAGTTGGTTTCATTATACAACTGTCAAAAATTAGTATGATACTGTCACTTCATTATACAAATGAAAATTGTAACAGTGAATATCTGGTAATATCAGTACATACTTTAAGTGATTACTAATTGAAAGATATTGTAATTAGACTACCACTTCCCCAAAGAAGTCTGCAATTTTTTAAAAGGGCCAGCCCAAATAGAATTTATTGTGATTGCTATATTTATTTGGTGTTAAACTATTAAACCAGCAATCTTAATATTGCTTGATGAAGCGTTGTATTTCAAAATAAAAGGTAAAATTATTATTCTATGCTAATCATCTGCATCTTTCATGTTTTCTGTAAAGCCCTTTAAAAGATATATTTTTAAAGACATATTTCTGTGCTTATACTCTAACCAAATCTATGTTTAGTTCTAATTCTGCAAAAAGGGACAACTCGGAGAATATACATTTAAAGATACGCCTTTTTTTTTTTTCTCGAGAGGACTGCCATAGCCTCTCCTCTAAAATTTTCCTCATTAGTAGATTTAGGCTTGACACTACTGAGCGCACTACAGCGAAACCTTAAAGGAGAAAGCAGAACCCTTATAAAAGTTAAAATGGCGTGAAACAAGAAAACAACATGGTATATAAAGAACAAAAGTTACAACTTCCATTAAGAAATATGGATTCAATATCTCATCTTAATTATAACTATTTTTATATTTCACCAGTATTGAATAACCCCAAATATCCTGATATTTATTTACAGTAGTGTGACACGTAGTCACAGCTCTCGAAGTTTAACTTGCCATGATGATTTGTAGCTATAGAAACAAATAAGAAGGTACCGCATTTTCTTCATGCTTACATTCTGCATTTGTGAGAAATAATTTGTGGATGAGCAGCTAAGATAGAGGGTTGGGAGCAGAAATATTAAACAATATCAGAAAATGAATGTTTATGCAGTAATCTAGTGTCAGCTTATCTCTTTCCTAACCAGACAACAATGTTCAAGGTGAGTCTTAAGAAAATCCTTCTCTGAAAGATTCACAATCTAAAACAAAAAACAGGAGGAGAGGGGAAGCAGGATACTAGCAAAGTAGGAGAGCAAAGGGGACACTTAGTCATTGCAGTAATAGGAAAATAATGTTAATTATTAAACATTCCTTGGAGAAAAATGTGGAGTCTGGTTCTCAAAATTACCAGACTCACTTAATCTCATTCCCTCTTTGGCTTAATGTAGTCTTTTGATTTTATAAAGAGTGGAACCACTTTAACTGTAAAGATTATTTTACCATATAGCTAAGCATGTAACACATTCTTCTGGGAAGGGGAGATCTGGGTTTACATCTCTCCTCCAAATCATGCAGTTGAAGATTCATTTACATTCCAAGCAAGCCTCCAAAACTGTCACACTAGGAGTGTCACGGAGAAAGACAGGAATGGGACACAGGAGCAGTTACTCATGTCATCAGGCTTTTGCCTGCCCTTTGGCCATGGAAAACTATCCTGCTACCTCTACTATCAGAAAGGGAAAGGAAAAAAAAAAAAAAAGTGTGATGTGGGCAGCTCTGGCTGAAAAATACGATGATCCCACCAATTGCAACTCCTTTATTCCTGCCTCTACATATAACAACAGCAAGCACGATACTTGAGGAATGTCGTTTCCTTCCGACCTCCTTCCAATTCCACAAAAGGAACAACTTGGCTAAAGCCAGTCCTTATCACTTTGTCACTGGGGTGACAGAATTTAATTTTACATATGCTCCCAGGAAAGCCTCAGTCTCTACCTTGTACAGTGTTCATCATGCTGTGGGCCTACATATTAGACCACTGTGTTTGTCCTAGCAGAGTACGCATCCTGCCTGGACTTTGGTGTGGGATAAGGGCCAAATAATTTGATACCAGTAAAACTCAGGGAATTCTTCATATGTCCTTCAGAAGAAACATAAGGACTTTTACCAGCAAAAAGCAAGGTGAATAAATGCTAATGCTATTTCTTGCTAAAGAAGATATTTAATTTCACCTTCAATTATTGTGCTGTCTGTGAATGTGGTACTATGTAGTTAATGTGAAGATACAAACGTATTTCATTATATTCATCCTTTCCACCTCCCTCTGATGGAAAGGAGTGAAATACACAGAACTCCGTTTTAATGGGAAACGCTTTGTCTCTGCACAGTGGTCAAAATACTAGAGGTGACAGGAGATACTAGTGTCCCTTCCAATAGACAGAAACAAATAGGTACAATTCAGAGCACTCAAGGCAGAAGCCCAGCTACTATTTACTGTAGCTGCTCTGAGTCACAGTCTAGAAACTTCTCTCCCTGTGGCTGTTACATATGTAAGTTAAATGTGTATTAATCCGGACATATTTAGTATTAGTTTGCCTTGAACCTAAATATAAGCATACCAAAATGGTTTAACTAGCAGCGGTATGTAAGTACTTTTTAACACTGTGATGGCACAGCCAGACACAACATATAAGCATTTTGCATAACCATGTGAACAAAGTGACCACCAAAAGGGCAATGACAGGTGCAGTTGCAAGTAGAAGGCATCCAAGTAGCAAAAGTTGCCAAAGGACAGGATAAGCACAAGGGACTGCGGATAGGCAGAACATCCTCCTGAATACACAAGGATGACTGGCAAGACAAAAAAGAACAAGGTAAGTAATACCAGGAGAAGGAGAGACCTCCCTTTTTTGGGGGGGCGGGGGGGGGGAAGTAGGAGAATAGCTTAAAAGCATCAAGAAAAAGCAAGGAAAATCAGAGAAGAAGACAAGCCCACTGCAGTTCGACTAATCTCATCAAAGAGAAGCTTGACCATGTTGATCTTGGTGACCAAGAACCACCAAGGACCGCAGCCATCAGTGCTCTCCGTACGACATCGGCTGGTATATAGGAAGTTAGCATATGCATATTAAAGACTAAGTTTTGTATACTTGATGATGATGATGATGATTAATATGTAAGATATAACCATTAACGCAAAGTGTGCTGTTAACAAATTTAGTAAAGCTTAGTTTTAACAATTTAAAACCAACCTAATTTGTCAGTCCTCTAAACACTCCCATTGCATACCCTGACTAATCTATATACATATATATTCAGCTGCAATGCTTCATTTGAAAAGCAATCTAAACACCTAAATTAGGCATTCATAGCTATGTAATTTTTTTTTAAAGATGTCTTATATTACCATAATGTCCTTTTTATACATACCTCTTAAACTGTATGTTGAAAACAAAACACACATGCAAATATATATATAAAATATTATTACTCACTGTTATAAGTAATGTTAAATCCACGTCCTGACATTGAATGGTCAGCTTGAAATTCCAGGCGCAAAATATGTCCATTACTGGTGAGATGGGAAGGAACTTCAGCACCAGTAAATGTTCCTATTATGGGAGAATCTGGAGAGTCACCATCTTTAACTGCAAGGAAGTCAAACTGAGATTCCAAGTCAAAATCATTAAAGGAGAGATGGATTCGGCTCCCTGGATCTGAAATTATTGTCCAGATACAGTTTAAATTATTTCCGTATCCCTCTGGATAATCAGGTGAAAGAACTGTTCCCATTGGTGCAGTGAAATTAGAAAGGCAGGGAACTGCCAAAAAAGAGAGAAAGAAATTAGATAATAGAATAAAGCATGTTTTTAAGAGTGAAATTTTATTACTAAGTGTTTGTAGGAGGTCCTTAAACTGTTTTATTATCTCAGTTGAGTAATTCAGTATTCTGTACAATCAAGTGTGAAGCCAGAAAGGAAGTTCTTCTTTTTTTTTTTTTTCCTTTGGTATCTACTTATTCCCTTTCCCATAATAAAATTACATCCTCCCAAGCACAGTCCCCCAGGTAATAAAGAACATCCCTGCTTCATTGGAAACCCATAGCAGTCCTTACAATTTACCCTTGTTGAACTGTCCTTAATCACTTGGCACCGCTTATTTTCTCCTTTATGAACTGTTTAGATGAACAGATCTCTCACTAAGTACATTAAAGAGTCAGAAGGCTGATAGTTATCATTTGTTCACACAGAAACACAAGAACTTAACTAGCCTCAAAGAGACAAAAGAGTTTTGCTATTATCAGGATGATGTTTCATATTCAACCATTTCAGCTAAGCAATATTAAATTAAGTTGCAAGGATGAACACAACTGATTGCGCTCTTAATATATATGGTCTATAATATTTTAGTGTAAATGTTAAGTAGTATGTTGCCACAAATGTATATGACAACTTTCACTTTTACTTATGCTATATGGTATAACTGGTAGACAACTATACATGTCTATGTAAATACACCTGTCTATGAACATTTAAGTTCTAAAATATATTCATACATAATGCATAGGAAAAATTGTAAATAATTTAAATGCCCTTAATTGCAATTCAGCAACTATTAACCTGAAGAAATAAATTAACTTATAATAGTAGCCATAAAAAGTGTATCATACATATAAAATCTACAGCTTCCTACAAAAAATGTCCCCAATAAAATGTTATATGGAGTCACATAATGACAGCTATTTTGATACTCGTTAGTAAACGAAAAAAATATTTTAGCAGTTCTAGAGTTTCTATTGGATATAAGCTTTTAGCAAATCTATCACCGACCAAAAGTAAATTCACCCTATCAGCAAAATGTATTACATTGTACTAACTTTTCAATTAGTCACACACATCATTACATGTGAGGTAAAATGTAGCATGATATTATGCATTAAAAAAAAATCAGTACATACAAATACAAATTGGTATGTTTGCAGACCACTGGTTGTTTTCTTGGCAAACGATAGATTTCTCTCCAATTAGTTCAAATCCGAACTGACACTCAAATCTTAAAACATCCCGGTTGGAAAATCCATCCCCTTCTCTGATACCATATAATGGTGTTCCAGGATCCCCACAGCTTTCCTTTTCAATTTCTATTGGGAAAAAAAAAAAAAAAGAATTCATTTCTAGAAGAAGAAAACATATTCTACATGGGCATATGCTTACATCTAGAACATAAGTACATATTATAAACAAATGAAGATCATCTGCATAATAACAACTGCTGAAACACACCATTGAGTCTGATTCTATACTCTAACTTCTTAAGGATTCTCTGTGAGTTTTGTGTAAGGACCTTGGAAAGATCAGAGCTCTTTTTCTTATTATGTTACTCAAAATTAGAAAGATCAGAGGAAAATTATTCCTATTTTATTTTATTTTGTAAGATTTCTGGCAATAGTATGAAGCAAAATATCACTTGTAGTATGTGAGTGTTTAAAACTAACAACAAAGATCAGTATCCCACTGTGTCAAACATAGTCCGTATTCAGATACAGCTTAAACTGGTGAACTAGGGAAAAGGAAAGAAAAAGGGAGTAATGATACAAAAAGAATTCTCCAAAGTCAAAAAGGAGGCTGCACATATATATACACATATATACATATATACACACACACACACACGTGTACAGAACACACATGCAGAAATTGTCTATATTCCTCTATTCAGTAACATTTTACATAAAATAGACCTAACTGCAAAATAGTTGAATGATCATCTATATCTACAATTGTTGTAGTTTTAGTTTATAAAACTATACATTTTCTTGAATTTTCACTGGAAGTTACAATCATGGAGGGATCTTCTAAATTGCATTTCTCAATCGTATGCATTTCACAGACTCATAGGATAATTCAGGTTACAAGGGACCTCAAGAAGACTCCAGTCCAACCTGCTGCTCAAAGCACGGTCAGGTTTGAGGTCAGACCAGTTTGCTCAAGGCTTTATTCAGTTGGGTCTTGGAAACCTCCCAGGATGGAGCCTGCACAACTTCTCTGCGCAACCTGTTCTGCTGCTTGACTGTCCACATGGGGAAGAAGTTTCTCTTTATTTCCAGTCTGAACCTCTCTTGTTTTAACATCTACTCATTGTCTTCCCATCCTCCTACCATGGACCACTGTAAAGAGACTAGCTCTGTCTTCCTGATAACTTGTAGGTACTGGCTGGCTAGGTGCTGGAAGACTGGTAGGTACTCTTAGGCCCCACCAAAGCCTCCTCTTCTCCAGGTTAAACAAGCCCAGCTCCCTCAGCCTCTCCTCACTGGGAAAATGCTCCAGTCCCCTGAATACCTTGGTGGCTCTCTGCTCAACTCACTCCAATATATTGATTTCTGTCTTGTATTACGGTGCTCAAAACTGGATGCACTATTCTAGATATGGCCTAATGAGTGCCAAGTAAAGGGGTATAATCATTTCCATCAGTCTACTGGCTGAGCTTCTGTTAATGCAGCCCAGGATGCTCTTGGCCCTCTTTGCTGCCAGGGTACACTGCTGGCTTATGTTCTTGCTGTCCACCAGGACGCCGGAGGCCTTTTCTGCAGAGCCATTCCCCAGACTTTACTGTTACCAGGGGTTCTTCATTCCCAGGTGCAGAACTTCGCATTTCCCCTTGCTGAATTGCACAGGGCTTCTGTTTGCTTCAAATTGCTTCAATTTGATGTTAGCATGTTTTTGTGTCTTAGTTCTGGCAAGAAGCAGAAATGATACTTATTTTTGTTGGTTTGAAATAGAAGTAGCTTTTAGACTTGTTTAGACAATGGTATCAAACTTTCTTCAAAACAGACAGGAATGAAAAATACTGCTTACTGGGCTCCTGTCAGACGATCACATTTTCAATACCAGGGTTTTAGGAAAGAGTGCTATTTCAGCTTTGTTTGGAGTCACAAAAGGGGCTAATGATATTCATATTCCAATTCAATTCTCTTATTGCTCACCCCACCACTCTGTTGATTGCTTCAGCTTCCTTGCATTGCATATCTGTTTCGATGACTCATAAGAAGCTAGATTCAGAGACCAACAAAGACTCCTTCCTTGATAAACTCACACTAGTCCCTCCTGGTGAATATTTCTGATTAGCAGAACACAAACAGCAGTTGAACTAGTTAAGTTGCAATCTTTGTTATTTTTTCATAAAACTTTAAAAATTAAAACCTTAATCAAGTTAAATGAAAATACCAGATCTGTAAGAGTAATGACTTTGTCTCCTATCTTCAATATTATTTATTTATTTTTAATTTAACCACTAATTCTAGGCCCAGGCAATCTTAGATTCCCTGTGGGGGATACTATCAATTACTTTTATACAAGTACTCTAACTGAAGATCACAAGATTAAAACAGTTCATAAGCTTATATGAGACTGATGCTGAACATCAAAAAAGGATAAGAATTACAGCAGAGGATAAGGTGCCTCAGATCTGAATTCCAACAGTGACCCTTAATTTTCTCAGCATGACCTTGACCAGGATACTTAAATGCAAAAAGATTTGTAAGACTAATTATTAGACATATAGAAATCTAATTAAGACTGATACTCTAATAAAATGAATACAAAACAGTACCACAATAATGTTCGCACCCCTTCTTAATAGATTAATAATTCCAGATAACAGCTACTTTAACAAGCATTAGGATTTACTATAAGGAAAAAAAACAAGTTTTAAAATAGGTGTAGCAAATATATTATATACTAAAAAGTAGGGAAACCAATCACCATGATATAATTCATAAATTGAGATTTTCAGTAAATTCATCATAATCACAGTAGAAGAATGCTTGTAATAAGATGAAGAAGTTTTCCATCAGCTCACTGGTAGTAACTTACTGCTAGGATGTTAAGCAAAGTATGAATTCAGCCTATGTCACACCACATTCAAAAAGTCTTTACTTAGAAGTACATATCTTTAAAATATGACTGTCAGAATAAATATAGCAGTGTTTTACTGTCAACACTCCTCTTCAGAACAGACATGAAACTGGGTGGGGGAGAGGGGGGAGAGAAAAAAAAGAAAAAAAGACAGCAGTGTCTCAGATTAGAACATCAGTTCACAGTGCCTTGGGGGAACTGAGGATCTACTGGCATTTTTTTGAAGAAACGTGTTTTTTGTTGTTTTCTTTTTAAGTAAAATAGAACAGAGTCATCTAATATTGCCTTTAAAATTAGGGTATGCAACATAAATTGTATCAATGGTCCACATTGATTTTACTCTGTCTTCACAGTCTCACAATATGACAGCAGTACTCCATTTTGGCAATTAGATTTTACTTTAACTTCTATCGAAGACTACTCATGTACTAGTAATCCTCATATGAAAATGTGTTTCTTTCCTCACCAATCCACTTTTTTCTCCCCCCATGACTGTACTTCTTAATCGTTCTACTCATCCGCTGCTAAATGCAGTGTGAGCTCCTGTAAAACATTGCAGGGCGATACTTTTAAGATATTATACAGATAGTATGTCTTTTTGTTGGCATGTAAGAGGAAAGCATGCTGGCAGACGTGCTGGGGGGTATCAGCCAACACAGAACCAGCTGAAAAGAGTCAAAAAGTGTGTGTGGAGGGGCGGAAGGAAATGGCTAGAACATTCCTTACCTAGTAAACAGGAGAGGGAAGAGGACTGTTTGGAGCACTCAGCAGGTTCTTTTTTTTTTTCAAACAATTTTTTTCTGAAGTAAATAAAATTGTGAAAGCAGCCTATTTCCTCCAAGACTTGGGAAAATTAAGATATAAAGAGAGAAAATGAGTATAAGACCCTTTTTCTCATTAAATCCTAGAGTGATCACAAAAGCTATCACAAGTGTATAGGAAGCTGCTGATTATAGAGTAACAAATAGGTATCTTTGGAAGTAAATTTATGGTCGTTGAAGACTAGCAGGAGAAAAAATAAGTTTCTACAGCTCAGTTAGTAATGTCATCATTAAAGCATTTTCTCCTACAGAATAATTATGGGAAAAATATTCTGATTTGCGAAATCTCAGCGTTAAGTATGATTCGCCAAATAGCCAAGAGAAATAAAAAAGTATTATGAGCTACCCTCCCAGAATATAGCCTCAGTTCCTATCAACAAAGCCGCACATAAGAGTCTTCCACTATAACATTTTTTTTTTAGTTTGATTAAAAATGTAACTAATGATAATACACATTTTCATATAATGAACATATATAACAAAATTGCAATTTGCAGTAGAAGTGATTATAGAGTAGTATATATTAGTGTAAACACTACATCTATAGCATATTACATAGATTAAGTCTTTGGAAGAAGTCATTTCTATATAGGACTACCTTTAAAATTCAAAAATCACCTTATAGCTTAAGCATATTTTTGTTTTGTATTTAACATTCTGGTTACTTTATATTTTTACATTTTGATTTATTCATATCTTTTTTTATGATTTTTTTTTGGGGGGGAGGATTTGCCATTCATGTTATATACAGTAAGAAATGGTGAGGATGGAGCTTTCTTTTAATGTGGTCACTACCCCTGACTTATAATTCCCTGACACAAAAGACCAGTATTGCCACTTGTGCCTGAGAGAAACAAACATAAGCTAATAGTATTTCCATTAGCACCCCCCCCCTTTTTTTTTTTGTAGAGTCCTCTAGAAGAAGGACCTCTGAGCACAATTTGTTAAAGGTGTTGTAAATGAATCCTGCAAGATCTTTTCAGGTTTAAGGCTTTTGAGATGAGGGGGGGAAAAAAAAAAGGCAGCCCATTTTTGTCTTCAAACATTATTTCCCAACTCGGTAGGTAGTATGGAAATCAAAGGGCACAAGCTGTTAGAAATTCTATGGACATTATAACACGCGGAGACGTGCCAGCGCTTTCAGCATAAACCCTTCCCTCCCTGCCATTCCCACCCCGGTTCCTCTCCGAAGGGCAACATTTTGCTTAGGGAAAGGAGAAGGGGGAGGGGAGTCAACAGTGGCCAAAATATTCCGTGACTTCACATTTTCCTTCAAACTCCTCTGTATCACGAGAGCGCTGACATGAAAGGACAGCAACAGTGCAGAGAGGCAGGAATTCTGCTGAGGGTAATGTTCTGACTCTTTGCAGAAAGACTTTAACTCGCTGAGCTTGTTTGGGACGCGTATTATTTTGGAAATTTTGTTCATACAAAACTGTTAAGTAGCTAGTCCCAATGCACTGAATGAAGCTTAAAATTACCAACATATTTTCTAACAAGAAATACCTGAAAGCCATTGAAGTCATATATGACTTTTCCGAGCTCCAAATGAATTGAGAAAGCCATGCAAGGAATATTTAAGTGTCTGTATCATATAAAGAGAAGGCAAGACAGTATGTTTTAAAGAGCTATGCATATTTTTACTGAGAAAACTGTTCCCAGTTTATTGTGCAGTGATTTACATAAGTTATAATTACAAGGAACTATTCATCTGAAAGCTGTACAACATGGTTTTACCACTTTGGGGGATTAAAGTACCTCACATATATAAAGATCATGGTGTGCTACTTGTTTTTATTCTGTTAAAACAAAGGAAATACACTAGCTTGATGGTTTGGCATTTTGTTGTAGATAATTATTTGGATAGACATTATGCAATCAAAGCCTGATTTCCCAACAGCAACAAAAATCATATGTACTTGATGCTAAATAGGACATGCTTGAAGTTAATACTGTTCCTGACACATATATAATTATTTGTTCCTGTAGTTTTCATTATTTTAGAGAGAATTAATATGAGAGTAACCTTGTGGTAGGGTTTTATTTGTCGAAGAAGAAAGGAAGATAACGTAGGTGTTTTGTTCCATTTAAAATTATTCTTTTATTTCTGTGCAGCTTACTTAAGAGTTCTGCAGATTTTCTATCTATCAGTGATGCACTGAAGGGCCAACTCAAAGTTGCAGTCGGTACCAAACAGGGCCACCAATACAGGGATGTTCTTGTTCTCTTTTTTCTCTGCCTTTGTGAAGGACAGACATATTCTGGAGGTGACTAAATGGGCCTTGGGGAAAAGAAACGGTCACTTACTACACAAATGCATTCTGACAGAGTGGCACTGGAGTCAGTGCTTGGAGAGGAAACTTGTCAATCGAAACCTCCTATCATTCAAGGGAAAATAAAAGTTGAGACTGTGAATCTTAGAAGGGAAATAATTTTAAAGGAAAAGATCATTGCCGCACAGGGGAAAAGTACTTACTGAAGACTTAACATCCCCTTTCTGGGACTTTCTTATTCAAAGAGCTATGAAAAGAAATAATTATGTATTTATACAACTTTTAGTCAAATAGTACCAGCAACCAGCAGTAATATAATTATGTATCTTATTGTGAACATCAGAACATAAATCATAATGAGAAAAAGCACTCACAAAGCAGCAAGCAGGAAAAATTTAAAAAATAATAGAAATTAAGTTATGAATCAAGAGCACATACTTCTTAGGGTCAATTAGGACGATAGACAATGCAGGCCATAGGTAAACCATGTAATGGTTCAACAAGAAGAGCAATCTTAAAGATACATAGCAGATAAACAGTTACGGAACTATTTTGGCAAGATCTTAGACTATGTTTTCTAGCTTACATGGGCAAAGTTTCAATGAGGTTTGGTCATATTTACACATAACAGAGTTTAGATATTTCTATGATCAGTAAACAAAATAGAAAGCAACTTGAATGACCTTACGGATGACACCATCTCCTTAATATCACCATGTTTATATGCTACTTCATATAAAAGAAATAGTTAACTGCTACTAACTATCAACTGCAACTATTGAAGTATGTGTCCTTTTACAAAGAAAGGATGCGAGTCATTTCCAAACGAGCAAACAGCACAGCACCATGAGCTTATCTGCACCCTTGCTTCATTCAGACATCGCAGATTATGCGGCACATTGCATGTCTGGGGAATTCCTGAGAGAGAACAGAATCGCCACCTTAATCACTACTATTATCCAGAACAGCAAGTGTAATTCATTTAGCCTCTGTTACGATCACAGTAGGTTTTAACAATCCCTCTCCGAAAGGTAGGAAAGAGCCACACTTACCTGTGGCATGGCTATTTTTCTAGCAGATAGCAAATTTAAGGATAGGGAATGAATCTTCCATCGAGTAACTAAAAGCCATTAGCATGGACCAAAACAGTGAAGTGTGGCAGCCCAGGTAGAAATGGGCCAGGACAATGTCTATAGCAAAACCAGGAGAAGGTGCAGTCCACATATTTCATGAGAATTATAGTCTATTATATATTGTAGATATTCATGGACTTTATGGATATACATACTTCCTTCTTTTTATTATTCGGGACCATGTTCTTTCTTTTAAATTTGAGTTATTTACTAGTCAGCTAGCAATACACTGGCCCAGCTAATGAATAAGCCCTGTGGGGCTTTACATAATAATCTGCACCTCCAACAAAATAAGTTACTCTTTTGATTTAGGTTTAGAAAATGAACTGCTCTCTGTAGAACTCTACACACACAAATAGTTTAACAGAACCATGGGATGACTTATTTGTCTAAAAGTCTGCAGACACTGGGGTCTAAGTACACATACTTTGGAGAAAAATGAGAAGATATCTGTACATAAAAACTGAAAGAGGAATTATGCATAATTATTGAAAATAAATAAATGACATTCATCTGTAACTCAAATTAAATGTTCAAATGTTCTCCATTGTAAGTTACATCTTTCTGCTTTTTATACAATAGCCTTTAGAATTTAGAATAGTCTTTAGGATGATTTAAAACTTCTATTAGCACAACAGTATTTTCTAAGTTTGCAGTATCATTTATATAACATTCTAATTGATACTACCTTCCAGGCATCACCTACAATTCACCTTGGACAAAAACTATTTACAGTGTTCAAAGGTCCACTGAGCTGAACAGTTGTGGCGTTAAATATAACTTCAGACAAAAGCATAAACACAGATATTTGAATCCCAAGAGAAAGAAGTAAGAACCCACCTTTTACTGACGTCTATCAGCATGCTCAGCGGTATTTAGAACCCACAAAAAGATACAGTTCTTGACAGGAGCATATAGGACTACTTTTACCTTTGCATACATGCTTTAAGACCAAAGTAAATTTTAAATACTTTCCAAAATAAAAATCACTGACTTGATGCCTGATCTAATGAGAAAATACAGCTTATTATGCTGAGAAATGAAGGCTCCTGCATCTGCACTTCTTTTTATCTTCCACAACATGGACTGTCAGAGATATTTTAGTTAATCAACACATTATTATTTTCAAGTTCTTTGTATCAAATGTGATCTTCTCTACTGCCTCAATCAACAAGCATAAAGCATGAAGGATTCTAATTGTTCCTGTAGAATATTTTTAGTAGAATAGTTAGTGGCATTAAAACAACCTACTAAGAATAATTACATTATGTAATTTATTTAAACATGCAATTACTGTAAAACTTCGTTTATTATTTGGATTGTTGATTTTATCAGTTTTAAAGATCATGACTTTGCCGAGTTTCCAAAAAAACTAAAATGAATGTGGGTCCAGTTCAGCAAACAGATAATAATTTATATAAATTATTTTATACATTACTGAAGAACATAAGTTTCAGTTTTACCCTTTACTGTTTTCGAAGCTGAAAGCCCCTCTGCTGCACTAGCACCAGTTTCAAACTAATTCTTTTAATAATAGTTTCATTAATTTGCAGACACCTTCCTTAATTTTACTTGTTAATCACTAAATAATAAAATCCATAGTCACCCAAGAGCTTTATAGTTGTCTCTAAGTTGCACTCTATTACTGAGATTCTGGTCCATAAGCACAAAGTGCTTTCTCTTGAAGCACAAAAAAGAACCACGTAGTTGAATCACTACTGCGCAGTTTCAGTTCAGCATCAGGATTTAAAGAGCTTTCATTTCCTACACTGTCATGAAGGAACCTACAATTTCTGTATTTTTTGTTCTTGTCCAAAAATATGTAGTGAAGATGTTGGTGCACATATTCATGTTTATGTCACTTTGAAATTTCAGCTATTTTAACTTGATATTCTGGAAGGGTTTAATTCTTACACTCTGGTTTCTGATAGAAATACACAACTCCTTACAGGAAATATTTAGCCACATTCATTTAGATTCCATCAGTAAATGTGCTAACTACAAACAGAGCAGGACAAAAACACAGGAATGTTCTCAGAAAAACCTCAAATCTAAACTTAAGTACCAATCATCTTTTTAATCCAATGATCAATCTGCCCTGGGATCATTAAATTCACTGAAGGAAAGCAAAGTATCTAGAGGCCAGTAGCTATTTATAGCTACGCACTATTATTAGAATAGGTCAAAGAAGTCAGAGAAGTGAACAGACAGATATTTCCTATTTCTTCTCTTCCAAATGCCTCCTGCATCTAGTATTTCCTTAAATTTCTGTAGAAATATCCCTAAATCCCACTGCCTCATTAATTCTACATTTCCTTGCATAAAACAGCAGATATTTTATCTAAATCATTTGATAAAATTTCACTTAAAATTGTGAAAATCAGCAGCAAGGTTTGTCTCATTCCTGAGTTGCACTCAGGAGACTTCTGTTGCCTGCACAGCTTCACTGCCCCCACGCCTATCGACACGGTCTTCTTCCTTCAGCCTTCTCTTGCCAACGCCTGCTTTGCCTCACTCTGGTCTTGTTTGATGTGAAGGCAAGATGCATGTCAGCGGAGACCTGCTTATTCCTCCCACTATTTCCTCTTAAGTTGTGGTGTGCATGTACATCTTTATATCCCCATTTGCCTATTGAATCCTTTCAGCTCCCCAGCCCCTACAGCTCTGAGTCAGCTGCACGCTGCCTCCTCTTCACGTAACTCCCCTGCAGCAGGGTTGTAGAGAATGGGCATAAAGCAGGTATAGTACATTCACTGTCCTTAATACAGCTGTTCCAGCCTGGAGGAACTGCTTTGGGGCACAGTTAACTAATTCCTGGAAGCTTTTACTGGATGTATGTGACTTTTAGTTGAACTAAAGATGCATTACTGGAGTTTAAAGGAAATTTCATGCAACTATCGATGTTCTTATTTTAAAGGTTGAAATACATTTCCACATTCTGGAGCACTATATGTACAGTAACGCCTCAGAAATAAAATGGTTCTGGATAAACAGAGAAATCATCTATGAATTTCAACAGCTCTCCCTTAATATAACTTTTAAGAACAGGCAATTATGCTGTTAATTTTCCACATGGAACTATAAAAACTAGCCATTAGCAAGAAATAATACCAAAAAATCCTATCTAAATGCCCTACCCTTTACAATAGAAATTCCAATGAAAACAGATAAAATATCGCACAGACCACACAATACTGCTGGGCCCGTCAAAAAGAAGCAATAATGTGAATGGAAGCTGAACAACTGCCCTTAATTAATAAAATATTTGCAGGAGAACTGACAAAAACAAAGAATCATTCCAAGAAGAAAGATGATTACAAAAACCACATAGTTTCTTCTGAATGTTTCTTTCTAAACCTCCAATGTGAAGATCTTTTTTCAGGAAAGAAAGTGGTCGGAAGGAACAGCTGTGGCTGCATTTGCAATCTATACACTTTGAAAATGGCAATAATCACTATGTGCAGAAATGACTTAAATCATTTATAAGCTTGTGTCAAGCTTGAAATCTATTTACTAGAAGTTACAGAAATTATATGATTTCTATGTTTGAACCCTCTTTAAGTGGATGGGAGATTCTCTGTATCACATGGTGATTCATATTCCTTATTTTAAGAGAAGAGTAGTTTCTTTCACAAACTAAATACCTTAATTTCAATGAGGAAAAAAATGTAAGCATGTTGTAATCAACATGAATAGGCTGAAGAGAATATGGTCTTCAATGTTCATAAAACACTCTAAGATTTGATAAAAACATGCAATATGGTATTGTATGAGAAGCCACAGGAAACTCATGTGTCATTGATGATTTGACTAAGGCATTTCAGTTTGTCAGCTTTCGAAAATCTTCAGGAAAATGAGATGCTTTGATAGATTGACTGTCTTCATCAACATCTTTCAGGATGGTTTAGAAGACCATATAAACGAAAATGGACAATTTTAGGGGATTTTTTGGTACTATGGGAGTCAAGCAGACCTTGTACATACACCATTCAGCCTTCCGTTCTCAAAAGTGCTGTCTTTTCCTTCTTCAATGGCAAGTATATGTAGATCAAGGTCTAAATCCAAGATGACTGAAGCTATCATCCAGAAATTCTTATCTGTTGACAACTATGAATTAATTTGCAGTCAATATATCATCTGTAGGACCTTTTAATAACCTGTTGATGTTGTTCTTACTAACAGGAAGAAGACAGATAACATTTTCAACCTGCAACAACTCTGCAGCTCTTCTTTAAAAGCAATTTAAAAAATCTTATCTTCCAACACCTTGAATGAATCCATGAGTTATCTGCCTCAGATTCTGAATATACTTGAGTATGACCATACTACACCACCAAGGTTTTAATTTAGTAGCAATATCATCATTATTAAAACCTTCCAATTTTGCTGAGCTAAATATCGAGTCAGGATGCAAGAGAGATGGCTTGTTATTGTCTAAGGTATATGTGAACATTACACAAAAATTTAAAGGACACCCTAAAATTTCCCTAGCACCTTGTCAGATAAGTGTCAATAGGAAGAGGAAGAAAAGAGGCTTTAAGGTGAGACATTTGGTCACAAATCTATTATGAAGGTGTCATACTTTTTTTGGATGAAGCACCCAGTCAGCTGAAGGTCACAAAACAGAAAAAAGAAAAGCTTATAAAGAAACAATTAGCAACTTCCATTAAACAAACATTTATATGCTGAACCTGTAACCACAGCTTTTTCTTGTATGTTCATCTCCTCCCACAGGAGTAACATGAATGGTGAAAGTAAATACCTACAAAATAAAAAACAGTAGTTGTGAGAAATAATAGACCACCTTGAATTTGTCAACTATAGTTAGGCAACACAAATTAAGCAGAGAAAGCCAGGCAATTATCAGTTACAATTTTCTTCCCCTCACTATTAACTTTCTTTTTAGCTGTATCTTTTGATTGTCTTTTGACATTTCCCTAGAAAGTAAACACACTACTGCAGAATGTGTCTATTCTGGGTCTATATTAGCACAATTCTCTACTCTATGATTCATGTCCCTAGCCAGTATTTTGCTATGTTATGCCAAATTATAATACAATATGGTATATCACAGCCCATGCCAAAATTATTAATTCATTATATATTCTTTATACACAGTTTAGCTTCTGTATGTCACTTATGTGAGTGATAAACTTCTTCCATTCTGCACCTGTTTTGCAGCGCTCTATCTCTTTCCATTCAGACCTTAGGCTTCAGTTGGGTTTAGACTATCAATTTGGCTTGCTTACTTTCCCATACTGGAGTCTGGTCCCATGGTCCCTCATCTGCACCTGTCTGGTTTGGCCACTTACTCCCATCTGGAGCCAGACACCTAGTTCTTTCCAAAAGGAAATTAGGGCAGAGTAAAAAGAACAGTTCATTCCCAGGTCTACTCTAAAACCACGGAGCAGGCTTAAAAAATCATCATTTGATGAGTTCTAAAAATATAGTTTAAAATGCATCTAAAGTAGTTGTTAAAAGTAGATTATTTTTAAAGTTGAAATTAAAGATGGATGTCTCCCTGCTTCCTCCCCTCCCCAAAAAAGGAAAGAAGTATCGCTAGAAGCTCTGATTAGGCTACAGCTCAGATAAGGATAAAGCTCTCAGGGATTTTAGCTTCTATAACCTAAATCCTCTTAAATGAGTAAGCATGTGCAAATTGGAATTTTACAAACTGAATCTGATTAGATATTCATCCCCCTGCCAAATTTCAGGTCACTGGATCTAACATACAGGAATTCTAGAACTTTTCAGAAAGGTTTCCAGATGAGTATTTTCAATGTGTACAAAAGAATGCATTTTCCTGAAGCCTCTTCTTCGAAGCTGCTGGAGTGTTTTGCCGAATTTGCACATAACCATTTTAAATAAGACAGCCAGCCAATACAGCTAATTTCAGCCCCAACAATTAAAGCTCAGAATTTCTAAAATGGTAAAACAAACAATAATTAAACTGGGTTTTATCTTAGGAATACAACCTCAAAATAAGTAATGCAAGGAGCCTCACCAATAATATGCCTTATTGTTTCACTGTTTTGGTTGAAATACACAAATGAGAGTGAAAGCATTATTTATATATTGACAGGAAAAAAGTAAAAGTAGGAAAGTTACTTACCCACTATATAAAATATGAGCAAGATCACTCTATGACTGTGTATATTGCTGGTCAGGCTGAACTGATAATAGCAAAAGCAGAATTTATAAGTCCTGACTTATGATAAAAAGCAAACTCTATTCATCTCAATAAACCATTATAAGCAGGGTTTAAAAAGCTAGGTATAGATACTCACAACTTAAAACCCACAAAACTACAATGTTATATTACAGAAATGTAACTCTGTATGAACAGGGAAAAACTTAGTGATGTTGCACATCTACTCAATGCAATATAAGTTACAAAAATGACTTGTAAAAAAAGTTCAATATAAGTACTGAAGAAAAGGAGACAGTGTTTGATAAAATGTGACATAATGTCCCATCTAAGCCGTAAGTATATGAAGGTCCTTAGTCACCTTTATTGCTTTGTGTATGGACAGAATGCATCTCAAATACCATGACTGCATACATACTGTTAATGGTTCTGCTACAGCAGGACAGTTTAGACTGCCTGAATATATGTATTTGCAGTACTGTTGAAGTCTGTCTGGATTACCACTTGCGAGCTACCTTAGGAATTCATGTCCTCTGCCTGATTAACTAACCCCATGGAAATGCAACTTTTGATGTGTTCTGATCATTCTATACTGGATGAAGGAGCAGGACCCCAGTCTACCCCAGCTTTGCATTAATGCTCTACTTCTTGCATTAATGCTCAATTTTTTTGCAAACTAAAACTTATGCAGCATAAATGACTGGAAAATAAAATCTTGGAATGAAACAGACAGTGCACAAAAATAACAATATGGGTACAGTAATTTCATACAAGCCGAGTT
This sequence comes from Apteryx mantelli, assembly GCF_036417845.1. NCBI lineage: Eukaryota > Metazoa > Chordata > Aves > Apterygiformes > Apterygidae > Apteryx > Apteryx mantelli. Next base: position 17,670,542 of record NC_089979.1, on the reverse strand, counting down.
CTGTACTATGTATACGATAAATAATTAACGTGTATTGTTTCAAAATTACCAAAAACTGGTGCAAGAGGCTTCAGTTTTATTATTCTAAAAGTTGCCAGCAACAAATATGTTCTCAAAATCAAAACTTGACCTACTGGGATATTTATGCTGCTGCTGCTGCTGCACCATTTGACTTGACAAATATCATATACCTTTAAAAGCTATTCAAGATGGCATTATTAAAAACCGTGAGTCTTCTGAGAGTTGATCTCATCAATATCAGTGACAAAGCTGAAGAGCAGGAATATTCATCTTCGTGTGGATTTAAGAGAATCAGGTAAATATCTGACAGCATGTAAGATTATTCGGTAAATACAGAGACTGCACTTCAGTCGTACAGCCATTGTTTAACCATACAGAAGCACTGTGTTGTGGAACCTCAAAGCTGTCCTGATCAGACGGGCCACACATTATTTCTGAACCCATACAAAGTACTGATCCCAAATAGTCAAACACTTACACTGCAGTTACTATAATGTGAAAACTGATATCTCTGACTCTGCACCTGAGGCAGTTCTTCCTTCAGCCCATGAGAACAATGCTGAAAAAACCCTGCATCTAGAAAAATTACCCTGTTGAAAGGATTCAAGCAAATGACAGTGTGAGGCTAGAAAGATTACTTTTACTTACCTATTACTATTTTAATCACCAATTACATGATATATAAATGATGAACTGGAAAAGTGAAGCTGACTCCTTGTTTGGACATCTGTTCTCTTTATCAGAAGCTCAGATGATGTAGAATCAGGGCCATAGACTACAAGTAGATTCAGGAGAGCAATTATAGCTGCTTGGTCACTGTTTCTGATTCAACAGAAATTACATGATTTCCTGACATGATGGCCTAACAATCTCAAACACTAGAATACAGCACAAATTTTCCCAACAAAGTAGCTGGAGGTAATTATAGATTTATTATTCCAAATAATCTACAGGCAAATATAATACACCTGGGCTATGACAGAAATCAACAAACTGTTAGAACAAAACAGCAATTATGCAGCAATTACCTCTACTGTCAGAGCTGGATATTCAAACTGAAGCTGAAAGAAAGCTTTGCTTACTTTTCAGTCTCATGACAACACCCCAGTGACTGCACTGCCTTTATAACCTGCTCCTTTAGCCTGTTCATAATTAGGCAAAGCTTACAACTGGCACTCTACAATTTGATTATTCAACACTTGATTACTGCCTTGCCGTAAATGGCCAGAAGTAGCATTTGTGTCACAACTGCTACTGCACACGTTTACTCTTCTGAGAGTTGTTTTCAAAAGAGACCGAAACTCGAAGGATTTAGTTGCCAACAATGGTTCCTTAGAACTGGAAACTTTTCTGAAGAGGAGATATGTTCCCAGAAGATCATCGGTATGTTCCTCTCAAGATAATGGAGAAATTGAACACCTCAAAAGAGATCTGAAAGACAGTTTGCTAAATGAAACTCAGAGGGAAAAGCCTGAAAGACACTCACCATGAACTTTCTTCAATGTTCTACATCATCAGAGGTTTCTTGCTAAATTACTGCCAGTGGAAATCAGCAGCAGAGATTATTTATTAAAAAGAATGTACTGAATAATTAATAAAGGTGAATCATATCTCCTTCCAACCTCAGACATTTAACCACAATAGAGTTAGGCTGCTGATAGCCAACAGATCCATCTAACATTCAAGGTAAAGCCATAAAAAAAGCTAACAGTAGGCTAAGGTTACAGGTGTCCATTGTCAGGATAAAAATCTTACAATGTTACCTGAAGCACAGCTTAACATAAAAATAGTTAAATGTTATCCTAAATTAATAGAAAAGAGGTCAAGCAAGTTTTAGGATGGGCTTCTCTGAGTAAGTGCTACAAGACTGTAAAGGCCATTTTAAAGTCTTCCCCCCCACTCCCTAAAATACCAAGTAACATGATCTCACCTGCAGAGATTAATAACCACTAGAAACAAAAGTAGGAACACCAGCAGTATGTTTCTCTCTCCTCTTCTGATAGATATCCATCAGAAAAGGATTTGCTTCCCCCGTGAGTTTGCATTTTTCAGAGTGATGAAAATGTTGCCTGTACGCCTCTCTGCTAGAAAGGAATTAAATTCTCTCTTAGACATCACTTTGATGCACAAACTCCAAGAGAATTGTTTAAGAATGTAATTTGGGGACAGCTGTTATTTTCTAATGCAAAGAGTAAACCACTCCCTGTATAGACAAAGAAAAATCTCAGGAGAAAACAGTACAAGACAGATACTCTAGAGAAACAAAAGGTGACAGAGACAAGGAAAATAAAAAGAGAGATAGTTAACTGAGTAAACAGAGGAGTAAAACAAGCAAGGAACAAAAATGTAGAGTGAATATTATGATTTGTCCACTAGGCAATGGGGTGGTTGCTTCACGCTGCTATTGAAGTTACAGCATTGGTAAAGTTGATCAGTGATCACCTGCATATAATCAATAAATGATACAATAATTCTAAGGCTTGGCAAGTATTTTGCTTATTTTGTGCATATTTTGTACAATTCTGTATGATTTATAAATTGGATTTTTTAATAAATTGATATCTGGTGCTTAAGAAGTTTATTAAAAAGCCTTGAATAACATACCTTACACACAGGGTTCTGAGACTTAAAATATTCTTAGGCTTTGGAGTAATTCTAGACACTGATTACAGGGCTGTCTATTTGCATACAATTAACATCTATTTCAGGGCCACTCTTCTCACCCAGATTTACTCAGTATATCACACCGGTTAGCATGGTTGACTACAGCGGAGCATAGACTGTTTATAAATTTTTTGTGATTTCCTGTGAACACAGAGGAGAAACACAAATGTATGCTGGCAACAACGGTAAGGCAGCACGGCCTAACCGTGCCTGAGAGCAGGCTAAGCAGCTAGCAGACAGTCATAAGAAAGGCTGTTCCTTTCCGGGCTACAGCTGTATTCGTAGCCTGGCCCCAAGCCCAGGGCCTCGGCCAAGCAAGGTTTGGGCCAGTGAGCCCTCCTCATCGCCGCTCTCGTATCTGAATTAAGGACGCAAGTCAGCACGTATGGTGGAAAGCCCCAATTTCTGCTGAGAGGCAGCACAAATCTGTCTCAGCCCCGTGAGAAACAGGAATGTACAAACCATATCCAGGTTGAATATACTTTTTATCACACATAAACATCATAAGGAAACGCAGCGGGATTAAAGAGGTGTTGGATTAGCAGGCCAGTTCACTTTCCTGTCACAAAGGATATCTTTATGACAATAACAGAATTTTGCACTTGCTGTGGCAGTTGTGGCTATATAGCGTTGTGTTTGAACTGCAGAATAGCTGTGTTATTTAAATAATATCATTCTTTGATAATAATTTGGATACTCTACAATATTGTCTGCATGACTAAATTTAGGGATCTTCTAGATCAAGTGTCTTGAGGATCTCTTCCAGATCTGTTAGGTATGAAGTGCAGTGTTCCGCTTTCTAAACACAATGTTAAGAAATATTCCTTGATAGTTGTGCTAAAGCTTGCATTAAAGAAAAAAAAAAGTGTCAGACTGAATTTTGATAAACTGGGTCTAATTTGACAGAAATTCTCCTGGCACTGTATCCTAATTTATTTATTGCACTTCAGAAATGACTAGAAACCAATATAAACACCTTCCAAACCAAACTACATTATAAATTGATTGTCTAATTTCTTAGTTAAATACAGTGCTCATTAAGAAGTCTTTCATTTGACGACAGAAAAGGGGCAAGAGATTATGTTATTGATATAATCGACAAATTATTTGTTAAGGTACCAAATAATAGAAATAATAGGAAAAACAAGGCCTCAGCTGCTTTATGAAGCTGTGTCTCAGCACTGAACTTAAACTGTTCATTCTGAAGTCTAAGGCTGAGGGAACTAGTATAACCCAACAGAAAAAATTAAAGTGATGACATACTTCTAGAAGTTTCTGAAGAATGCAGCAAGATTTTTTTTTTCCATTTTTTTAACCACATCTAATCTTTGGAATTAGAGTTTTATTAAAAGAATTAGCTATTTTATGTTCTTAGACAACATTTGACTTTTTAAGAAATTACAAAGGTAACCTGCATTCCTATTACTTAGAATGAATGAATGAATGAATGCATGAATTAATAAATAAATAAATAAATAGCTTTTCCAATTCAAAATACAAGAAGTTAATCAGAATTCAATACAAGACACCTATGATTAAATCAAAATTAGGATTAAAAAGCAAAGCATGCAGCTGTTCAGACCTAAAGAATAAATACCTATAACCATCATTTAAAAAACATTCAACTCTGCCAGAGTTGTTTGCTATTTGAAATTCTTATTTATAATTACTACAATTACTGCAGAAGTTTCTCTCTGCAGTGAATATTGCTGAATTGTGTCCATATGTATCAACTTAATAGGAGAGAATAACACATTGTATTGTAAAGTTGTTAATGAATCCCTTTATCACAGTGTCTTCTTTTCTTAGCCTTCATCAGAGTGCACTGTTTGTAGAATAATAGGAATTAATGGTCCTTAGATCCCACAGGCTAAATGTTTTAAATATAGAAATGTAAATTGATAGTCAAATTGGTAACATTCAGCCTTAATAAAATGATTATGAGGAAACAAGACAAATATTTGATATCGGTGTTTGCCTCTGTTTCCTGTGTTTCATAGTCAGCCCATCTTCTCCATATCATCCGTTATACTTTAGGTTATGCCTCCCTTATATAGAACCATATCTCTGTAGAACAGATTGCTTCCCTGATACTTCGATATGGGCACAGAGTATATTTTGTTCTTGTTACGTAAAGGCTGTAATTTGGAGAAAAACATGTCTAGACATTCATGTAGCTCTCTTCACACCTTTCCTTCACACGTCCCCACCGACCACAAGAACTTGGACCCTCTTATCGTCTCTTAAATCCGCTACTTCTAAACCTCCATCATTATTAGGAGAAATTATTGTTTTGTTTCCTCCTTTTTGTTTTTGCTGTTTTCTGTGCCTATCACATTCTCTCGTCTCTTTGTAAGCAGCTAAAAGATTTATTACGCTTGTTTTCTTTTTCTGATTCTCCATCCCCCTGACAATCTCCTGCTCATCTCTCAGCTCTCCAAGGTAAAGGAAAAAAAGTACATGGCTATTAAATAACCAGACTGGTATTCCATCAAACTCTGGAAGATCTGGAGCTATGTCCTGTGATACTAAAATGCTCTATATTATTCATCTGGAGTGATGTAAAGTAAGTGGGTTTTGATCCCACAAACAACAAAGAAACTATGAGATTATTCAAGCTACTTTTAGGCCAGTGCAATGGAAATAATGGATTCAACTGAAACTGGATATTGAAAATATCATCAACGTAAAACTCTTCTGATCTCCTCATAACTTCATTTAGTTGGACCTTGTCATCCTCTCTGCTGAAGCACATACGTTTTGGAAGGAAAAAAAAAAGAAAAAAAAGAAAGAAAACTTTGGAATAGAAACTTGTATGGCTTATTATTATTTCGGCAAAAATCTTTGGAAAAATTTCACAGGAAAAGTTCAGGAATTCCCATATGAAGAATGACAGACAAAGCATTTAAGAAGAAAATCAAAATTCCACTATACCAAAAACAAACATCCAACCAAAATGAAGCAAACAGCAAAAGCATTCTGAAACATTCAGAGAGCTCTACTAACACTTGTTTTGATGATTCTGACCTCTTTTTTTTTTTTTTTAAATCAGAGGTATACTACAGCAGAAATCAGGATGCAAAATTAAAGATAATCAAAAGAACACTTTTATAAAGCAAACTGTCATTGGCAGTTGCTCTAACTTTTAAAACTGCTGCCTTTATAAAGCAACAAAGTAGTAGAAGATAAAGTTATCTTGTGAAACACTAGCTTCACGTGTAATATATGATTTTTACATTGTTTCATCTATTTTATATTTTTCTTTGACATTATCTAAATACAATTATACACTATTTTTGATTAAATGATATCCCAATTTTTTTTTACATATACATCATATCTACCTGATCACAGTACCTCCCAAGTATCTTATCCCAAGTATCAGAACCCCATGGGACAGAACAGTCCAGCTCATAAACGTCTTATCAACGTACCCTCATAACCAATGCAGAAATGTTCCCACAGCCCAGTGCAAATGCCTCCTCTTGAAACAGACTGACATATCACATTTACTGCTCTATTAATGACTTATCAAGGAAGAAAACCTACTACACACATCTCCCTTTACACAGCCTTTTGCGATGACTACTAATGCTCTCTACCAACAAAATACACTGGCATATTTAACTGCTAAAAACAATGAAAACACAGAGAAATACTTTGAAAGAAAACTCAGCCCCTGAGTAGTTTATATCACTTGTATAATTCCTTCCACCACTGTGGCTATCACACCTACTGAAAACTTGTAAGCACTGAAAATTAATTAGTGAAATGGTTCCTGCCCCCACCCAACTAGTAAAAGCAAATAAAAAACAACTTTGGTAATTAGTAAGGGAAATAAAGGGTCAACGCTTCCTTTAAAAAAACACACACCTAAAAATCCATTGAAGGATATAAAATCTTACAAGTTACTTCAAAAAAAAATTACTATTCTGTCTTGTGGTAAAATAACTGAAAAAAAAATATTAATCACTAGCCAGAAATCTCCTAATATGCAAATATGAGATCTAGGAAATTGCTTTGAGATCGGTATTACTGTACTGTAGGTACTATTGTACTGTAGGTACTACTGTACTGAAAACTTCTTCCAGCAAAAAACTAGCAAAAGAGTATGATTCTCTGAAACATGTAGTAAGACTTTTTTCTTACTGCTCATTCCACAGAAGCATACTCTCCGGTGTAAAGCTCATTAGCTTGCTTAGGGAGTTGAAGACATCCATCTGATGTTGGATCATCAGATGGGTGTTTGTTTATACTGTAGTGTACTGAGGAGACCAGGACTTCATGCACATTTTCCTTGTTAAATACACATCTACACACACATTATCACGCCTTTGGCTCAAAGCAATGCTTTTTTCTTATCATCTATGAGAAATAGATATTTTCAGGAGTGAGACAGCTAACAGCCCAGAACAACTACTTCATAAGGTAATAACTTTTAACTGGAAAGGGATGCTAAATGGCTATGTACCCTATGAAGTGTAGGAAAGCAGATAAAGATTAAAAATCACACTGAAAAATGAAATTTGTTTGAGACCATACGTTGCAGTAATATATCATTAAATAATGAAATCCATATTCTTAGCTCAGTTTTATTAACAGCGGACAAAATAAAATACGCGTGAAGAATATATGCCATGTAGAGTAACAGAAAGTTCTTTCGGAAGAACTAAGTTTACACTATAAAAAAATCCTTTTTCCAGGAAATTAAGTTGTTAAAAATAATTAAAAATCTTGAAGCTTTTATTCTCAGCTTTTGCTAGTCAAACATAAATGCAGGATACCACTACCATCTCCTGTATAGTTTAAATAATTCTGGTTTTTTTGCTTCTACTTGTGAAAAATAACTACTGGCAAATGAATGCTGTGGCTAAGGACAACAAGGAGAGGAAATTGTGTCACCGAATCCTCAGGAGTTTGCCATTCTATCCAAAACTATGCAAAATATAATTTTCCTCTCAATGAAAGGCATGGCAGATTAGTACTTGCAATCCAGCATTGATACTTTCCCAGGAGAACACTGAAAACCATTTTGTTTTTTTGCTCATCTCATTTTTTCCCCACGCTATTCTTTTGTTGAAAAATACACAAAGGTAAATCACATGAAATCCAATTGCTCTTGGTGTAAAGTTACTATTTTTTTCTTTTTCTCTACATTTAATTAACTGTTCTTCACTTTTATGTTCTAATGGCAAATGATCAAGGTCTATAAAATTATATACAACTTTACATTTTAGCGCATTGCAGCATTAAGGCAATACAAAGGAAGTCTTCAACACAATTTGGAATCTAAGAAATGTGTTTCTTCTCCGTGCTTGTTTGCATTTTTTTTCCCCATTGATACCATATAGCCTGGATGTTCTTATAAAAGGATTTTATTTCATATTTATACTCCTTTTACATGATTGAAAGGGAAAACATCTCATGATTTAAAAAAAAAAAGAGGTAAAAAGCTAACTGGCAAAAAGGTCTCAACAAAGAGCAGTCATTTTGAGTCACGCAGACGATCCCTCTAGTATAGAGTCGTGTCTCTAACAGTGGCCATAAGCCTAGACAAGTTTAAAGGCACAGAAGGCATGTATGATACTCCCCCATTACTCTTCCAAACAGTTACCATTTTTGGCTCAGGGGACTTCCAGAGAGAGGGGTTTTTTTGTTTTGTTTTTTTTCCCCCCTTTCCCTGTGTCTGGTAATCCTCAATGGATCCCTCTCCTGCATCCAGTTTCCCTCTTAACTCTTGTAAAGCACATGCAAGTCCAGCATTTGGTATTATACCCTCCTGTTCACTTTTTTTGTTTTTAATATGACTCCTAGTTGCTTCATTTGCCGACTTACATTTCTTTTACTGGAACAGATGGGGGAAAAATCAATTTCTACCCGCCCTTCACAATTTTGTTATAGCTCTTCAGGCTGTTTTGCACATCAGAGCATCTTAGCCTAATCATTCGATGCTTGTACTGAAGAAATTATATACTTTTGATCATTCTTGCTAGCCTTCCCCCAATATTCTCTAGTGGGGCAGAGTGCATAGGATGTGGAAGGATGCGGAAGGATGAACTATGGGTTTATAATAATGATGTTCTCTGTACCATTCCCAATAGCTCTTGTTTGTTCTTCTGACTGTTACTGAACGCTGATCTGATACTTTCATGGAACTATCTATTGTAGCCCCAAGATCTTGCTTCTGGCTGTCACGTAGCACTGGTTTGGGTTTTTTATTTTTCCCCCCACAAAAGCATCATGCTACATTTATCTGCCATTTTATTACCGAGTCACTCATTTCATGCAGCAACTGCAAAACACTGCTTTTGTCCTCATGACCCTCCAGCAAACTTCTCGTCACAGTGCTGTCCCACTTTTTCAGGTCATCAGTGAGTACGCTGAACAGCACAGGTCCAAGAAGAAACACTGCTGAACACCCTCCATTGCAAGAGTTATTTACATTCATGCTCTTTCCTGTTTTTTAGGCACTTACTTATCCATAAACTAGCATATTCCCTGTTATTCTATGGATACTTAATGTCTTAAAAGTTTATTTTAGAGACATTGACACTGTCTTTTTGAAATCCAAATAGATTGTCTCAAACAGATCGCCATTACCCAAGCTCTTGCTGATCCTTTCAAAGAACTCCAAAAGGTGTTCAAGGGATGCCTTCAATTTTAAAAGCCTTGCTGGCTTTCCACATAGATCAAGTTCATTTAAGTATCCACTAATTCTGTTCTTAATCTCAGCTACTTTGCATGGTAGAGATGTGAGGTTTACAGGTTATTGTTGCCCAAATCCTGTGATATTTGCTTTTTATCGGCATCCCATTCTTCCACACTCAGGTATCACAGCAGTTGGAAGTGACAAACTACACACCATTGTTAGTAACGTACATCTTTCATTATGAGACTACCTGGATAAATACTGTATGTTTCCATTTATTCTTCGATGGTGGTTTTCTTGTTGTTTAATGGTTCCACACCTCTTCTACAGGGATTACATGATCACAGAATGAATGATCTGTTAGCTTTTTTTTTTTTTTTTTAAGTCCCCCCTCTCGCCGCCCCTCCCCCCCAAAAAAAAGATCTAGCATGGAAATCTTCCACAGTGAATACTAATATAAAAAAGTTATTTAGGTTCTCTGAAAAACAGTTTTCTTCTTTGGATGCTTCTTATTATACTCTGATCATCAGCTGACCTTGGAGACTTACCTGGCAGACTTTCTGCTCCTGATCTGTTTAAAGAAAAATTACTTGTAGTTTTAATTTTTTTCTATACTCTTCAAATAACACTTTGGTCTACACTATGTTAAAGACCAAATGAAGAAACCAAAGCACGCTTGCAAACTTAAAGAGAGAAACTGCTTCAGAGAGGGCTACAATGATAATTAGCAGTGTTTTGGTTTCTGGATTTGCTACAGGTGTGAACTTAAAGCTGCTAACTTATTACATACTCCTCCTTGGTTTCTGTATTGGTGGCTTTGCTGGGAACAAGCAAAGGCAACAAGAATATCACTAAGCAAACAGGGAGTGGGAAAACAGGAATTTAGACTTTCTCTGAGATAACATTAAATTATCCTTCAATATTTTTAAAATTCTTAACTTTTCCTCCACAGGCAACACTGAATTTGTGGGCTAATAATTATTGAATTGAAAACTGAATGTTATGATTCAGTTACTCGTTGTATGCATCTATAGCTGCTTTGTAGCTTTCACATGGTTTTCCCAGTGTGAAAAAACAGTCTTGTTCCATACAAAAACAAGGTCTGATGAAAACACAATAGCAAATTAATATAACATGCCTATATTTTAAGAGAATTAATATAATGAACATATATTTATTTAAATAATTTTAACGCAAATACACATAATGATACCATATCCTTAAGAATCTGTAAAAAATAAAAAACAAAATATTGAGCATATTTTTGCAACTATTATTCTTCCAAGAAAGATATAGAATGATATAGAATGTAAAGACTGACAGATCAGAATAATAACAAAAAAAGAACTTTCCTCTTTTCAAAAACGTCAGTCTTGAACAGTGGCTGTCAGTCATAAAATAATCATGTAGCAAACTTTGGCTTCTAGAAAGAAGCATTGCAACATTTACATTTAAAAATCAGTTAGCTTGGATTAAACAAGGTTGTACATAGGTACTGTCCTATTTCGGACAGTCTGGCAAATCCTCTCCTGAATTCAGCATTTTCTGAATAAACTAGGTTAAACTGACTCTAGTCTCATTTTTACAGAAGTAAACTAGAAAAAACTAGTTCTCATAATCTGAAGGAACAGAGACAAACTCAGAGAAATTCTACTAAGCTCCAGACATGACGACACAGATTCCCAACCCTCACGTGATGTTTCAATTATTTTTAAACATGAAGATAAAAATTAGATGCCTATACCAACTGCAAAAATAGAAGCCCTGTTCTGCCTCCTTACATATATTAATAACAATGTCACTTTTAAGAGAAGCTGCATGTCCATCAAGCACCAAAATGTTAAGGAGGCTACAACAAAGAAGATAAGAAGATACAGATTGATTTACAGAATGTTTGCATAGAAAATACAAAATCTGTCTTTCTCTCACAAGAGAAGATATATGTTCTGTATTGTCTAAAATGGTTTAATCCTGCTCTAATAATCAGCAGCTAAAAATATCTTCTAAAATCCAGGAAATGGGATAGTATTTCATCATGGATAGAATCAGGTTTAGTAAAGCAAGCAGCAGAATGCATATTTTGGCTAACATAAAACTCCAAGTCTACAGTGGGCAGTAATCTCATATGGTACAAGAGAAACTTTTCCGTGAGGAATTAAGTAATAGAAAGAAGGAAGGAGCTGACAAACAGCTGTTCACTATCCCAGCTAAACCTAACAAATAAGGCCATAAAGAAGGCCATTTTCATAGAGAGCAGAAGACTTAAGAGCTTAATCAAAGTGTTTTTTTTTTTTCAATAACAGCATATTCAATAGCAGCATATTTATATGACCTAAGACTGTAGGCAAGGCAGGATTTGGAAAAACAACTGAAAATAGTTGGGGGGAAAAAAGAAAGAAAGAAACAAACAAACAAAAGATCTTTCAACAGCCAACAGCTTGCTGCAGTCTAGCAAGAAGCTTCTTAGTACTTAGATCACGTAATAGGGGCTGTTTTTCACAGTCATAATGAGATCTCTATAGGCCTTTCCTCCTATGAAGAGGTGAACTTATTAACTTCAACCACAGACAGCTTAGGGAAGACTCATAGATTTTAATGCCAATATGTAGTCTAATATGCTGGGTAAATATGTTCTTTGCAGACATTTTTCTGTTCCTGACTGAAATGGACTGAACTTGAAATGCATTTTTTTTCTCCTGTAAATCTGAGATGTTTCCAAACATTGTGCAGTTAAAAGCATGGAAAGAAGGTTCAGAAGATGCGTTACTCTTTTCTTATGGAGTTATAGGCTCAGTTCGTGAAATAAGGATATAAGAGAAGAGACAAATACTTAAATCACAGATGCAGAAAGCAGAATTTTTTTGGCCCTGAGGGGTACTGCTAGGCAAGGAGATCAGTATATTGTAAAATAGTTTGCTTAAAAAAAAAAAAAAATCAGAAAGGGTTCAGAAAGCATTCAGAAAAATGATGATGGACAAAGTTTATTAATGGGAGTTGCTCAGAAAATGGTTTTAGGGTTGAACTTATTTAACTTATTTATTGCTTACATCAGTGATGGCAGTTTAAAAAGCTGGAGTATGTTTATAAAGCAGCCTGTGATGTCACTTTTTGAGTCACTGTCAATACAGAACAGAGAGCAATGCGCATAAATGGCCAGCTGAGCTAGCTGAAGACCAGAGCATGCTGTCACAGTTTAAATGTAGTGAGAAGGACCTAAGAAGTTGCAGTTTGTGATGTATTATATATGATGCATGATAGTAGTTAAGGTATATGCCCAGAGTGAATGAAAACCACAATTAGGACATCTGGCCACTTCCTAAATGAGTGTAATTTTTGGGATATCTAGGTTCAGATCCTGCTGCCTGATAAGCAAAAAAACGGGAGCAATCTCAAATATTAGGGAAGTCAATGGTAGATGCAGCAGATCAACAACCAACTTAAAAATGCAGTATGGTTGGCAGCAATGAAATCTGTGCTGAGTACCTAAAAGTAGTTTTGCCACTATCTCATAAATAGTTTCAGTCTTACTCTCAACTCATTTTCTCCATATATAATACTATAATAATTATGATTTTTTTGATCTTTAAGTGGAGATAAATGCATTATGGTTTGTGTGGTGATTAGAAAATAAGACCATAAGAGTAGTAAAAATGAGACAGAATCACTGTCTGTTCATTGCAGGCTTTGAAGAGTGTGCAGTAAAAAAGGCAGAAGCCAACACTTGAATGATGAGGTTAAAAATATTAGACAGCTGCTATGTTTCCCAGACACCATTCATCCAATGCAACGAATGAGGCAGGGAGCCTCAGGGAAATACTGGGCGACTGTACAATTACAGACTGTACAATAATGATTGTGCACACAGAGGCTGGATTATGGTTTCAGGGGCAACTTAAATTCCAGCACTTCCTAATTTTCAAACCATCAGCTTCACACACACACAAAAATCAGTTCTTGAATGCAATCCACTCTACTTCATACCTAGCTAAAGCAAAAGCTAAAAATACTATATTATTTAGATAAACTTATAGCCTCCAACATACCACGTTTCGTTAGCAGTTTTTGAAAATGAACTACTGCAGCACAGACTGAACCACAGATCTAATGTTAAATAAATGTTAAAGCCTAATCCCAGCACAGTGGAAAAGGACTGCTGGGACCTGTCCTAGTGCTTCTCCCAAACACCATCCATCACAGATGTCAAAATAAGATGCAAGTCTTGAGAGACTAAACAGGTCACTGATTCATGCTTTCGTTTCTACATAAACATCTCTACCGATATTTAAATATTACTGTAGTCTTCACTACAAATGAAGACATCCCTTCAAATACCACAAATCTGTAATCATGGACTCAGTCAGAATTTACAATATTAATTCTATCTGAGCCATTCTTTCTGGACAGAAAGATAAAAAAAATAATAATCCAAGAGAGAAATATTCACCTACTATTCTAGAAACACCAAGATTTTTAAGAGAATGTTATATGAGCAAACAGCCAACCCCATCCACATTTAAAAGCAGGTGTTTTCTTTTGATAGTTATTAAATAAAGAAATAGTCTTGCTTTCAGAACATTGCTATTCAATTATGTTTGGTTTTGTTCATGTTAGCATAACAGGTATTAGGCAGTCATCTAATAAAAGATGCAAATGAATGACTCCAATTTGGGGGAAGAAAAAAAAAATAGTAGGCCAGCAAGGCTATTCCCATGTGTAAAGCCTATCAAAGAGCAACCACATCCTTTAATTTTAGTCACTTTTAGGCATTCTAAGATAAGATGATCCCTTTTTAACAAGGACAAAGGACGATAGATGTATGATATAATTAGGAAATTATGCAGCTTACAAATATTCTTCAGCTGCTAGAAAAAAAAAGTATAATTATGAATCACATTTTTCAAAAAGAAAACTGAATCAAAATTATGCCTAATTTTTTGAAAGAGAAGATACTTCATAACAGAAAAATCACTTAGAACTACAGTAGGGATCATAGTTGGATAAAAATGTGATGTAGTTAGCTTCATATTAGTCCTGCAATTTCCAACTCAGCCTGTTATTCTTATTGCAGTCATGGCAAAGAAAATAAAAGCAGGTAACTGCATCAGTGACAATCTAGGGAAAAAGCATATAAACCACACAATCCCAATGGATAGTCCATTGTCTTCCTCTTCACCACCCACAAAGAAAACTATTCCCTCCACCATCCCAAGGCAGATATTTAAATTCAGAGAAGTCAGACTGCCTAGAATTCCTTGGAACTCTCTAAACTCAATTTACACCTTCTAAAGGATGCAAACACATGCATAAGAACAGTCTAAACCAAAACAACACATTCAAAAACAGCCAGAGTAAGTGCTAAATATTAATATTAAATTTTAAAATATGCCTTAACACATCTATTGTATTGAGTTTTATGTTTGAACTTCTAGGCATGCAAGCTAAATAAACTGGGATTCCTAAGCCTTGGTGAATTAAATTCACTGATCATGTGCAAGAGGCTGAATATAAACTGCATGCTATGTATGCAGAGATCAGTAAGAAGATACAGTGCATACATCCACTGGAGTCTAAAGGGAGACTGAAAATGAACTAGAGGTATATAACATGTGATCTTATATATATTGATGAGAAGAAGGGCAAATTATACCACCATAGGTTGTTCCTCGATACCACTTACAAATTTTGCCCAGAGATACTTCCACTACCTATATGATGACAAACAGAAAGAAATATGCCTTACAAGAGCTGAATTTTAACTAAACTGGCAAAAGAAATGTCTAGTTAATTGTCTATCCTGAGGAGCCTCTGTGGGGAAAGAGGAATCACAGCTGAAGGTCTTGGTTTGAGTTCTACAGCTAGGAACGGTTTTTCCTACTTGAAGATTGATTGGCATTAGAGAAAAAGAAAAAAAAAGAGCATTCCTAGCAGATGCTATTTACTCAAAAGCACGTTCAACAAATCTTGCTGACAAAAGTATATTCCTACATGCTTATTTAAATTTATAAATGTTAGTGTCAAATGCAAATTCACAATGGCAGTATTGGAAAGGCTAAACTTTCACAAGAAAGACCAGAGTAATGAAAATGCAATGGAATCTCCAACAAGATTTGGAACCAGCCAGCAAGAAAAATGTTCAGAATTTAAGTATTCACTTTATCATCAATCACCTGACTACAACCACTACAGTAAAGTAACAAAAATGAGATAATAATAGAAAGCATGAAATATAAAAAGTCTAAAATGTGGGAAGAGATGTTTATTCTTGGATCAGTCCCTGCAACATCGCTGGACATGAATCACTTCTTAGTATAACACTCTTTGCAATCCGCCTTTCACTGATAACTCACCTTGCCTCTAAAATTTTCCATTCCATGTTCACAGAAAGATTTGCAGCAGCCATGCTTTAGCATGAGGTACCACCCATGCCTCTGAAGAAGGCAATCCTGGAAAACTGCCCCACATCCAATTTTGGTTGTTCACATCAATACCATTGCTTTGTCAGGACTTTGACTTTCTTTTGCACTGCCCCTACCAATGATTTTCATGAAATTACAGTAACCTGAAATTAGATTTTAAGTCAAATGGGGCAAGACTGTACCTAATTTAAACGTCTGCCACCAGACATTTACTCACACAGAAAAATTCTTTAGACTAGAGTTCCCATAAAAAGCCCAAAATAAGCTTAAAAGAAAATTACATAATTTTCTTCTACAATAAAGTAGCTGAAGGTCTAAAGAACCTATCCCAACATACCGAAACTGTATGCATCCATGTATTTCATTGAACAAATGACTCTTGGATACAAAGCAAAAGCCTACTTGAAATATGCTATGCGATCTGCTCAAGAGGAGGTTTCTGTGGTAACAAATAGCATAGTTCTTGAACTACATGCATTTGTCAAGTATGGCAAGTAGTAGGAACACAATACATTAGTAGTAGTTCGGTTGTCTTGGCAGAGAGACTGGAGTAATGTGGAGTGGCACTGGGCCCAGGACACCCTATGACCAAATGACCTAACTTCAAATTCAGCTCATGCCACAACACAGAACCAAGATCCTTGGTAACCTCTGTTACCTTCCCCCTTAGTGAATCAGTCATTGACAATCAGTCCAGTGATTTAAGAAACACCACAGTTTTGCTGCTTTTAATGAAATGTAATTTTAATGACATGCCTAGTCAGGGTGTCCTAAATATAGCTATTGTTAGATTACCGCAAAGTGCACTCAAGGGACCTAGAGAACCTGTGGAAGTGATGAAAAAATCCAGGAAACAGTCAGCTGAGTAATAAGGCCATGTAAAAGCCAATTAAGATTATAGCCCTTGATAAGTTGTTGAAGAGATCAAAATTGGCAAGCTTCCTATATATGCTGCACATCTTTATAGGATTATTTTTAGCTTACTACAGCTTTTTGGAGAAATAAAAGGGAGGGGGAGGAGAGCTTTAAATACTTCTAAAAGCAATGGAGGGAAAATAATGAAAGCAAGCAGCTTGAAAAAAACATTGGTAATCTTTCTTAACCTCCCCACCAGGTAATAGGAGTATATCACCAATAGGTGTGGAGCCTAAAAATGTTGAAAGTGAATAAAATTTGACCCACCATCTGTCTTTCTCAAAAACAGTCAATTAGCAATTTAATTGACTTGGCACACTATACATTACTGTACATATGTCCCACTGGAACAAGTGATTTGGTTTGTAAAAAGTTGTATAAAAGGAGCCTTGAAGCTTTCAGTTTATTCTTTTTTTTTTTTTTTGGTGAGGGTTGCATTTTAGAGACATTTTGTATTTTTTTTTCAAAACTATGCCCAGGGGTTAAATTCTTCCATGTGTAGCTTTTAGTCTTTTTAAATGTAGTGCTAAAGTAGGAAATAATGCACCATACCAGTATGCCAAATGTTATTTATTATTTATTACATTGTGTCTAGGCTTTCATTTTGTGAAGCCTGGGGCTGGACTGTCAGATTCCAGGTGTCCTTTAAGATGGTGTAGAAAGTTAACTACAGAGATGGGGATGTTAACAGAATACATGATAACTGCCTACTGTCCACGGAGAAGTTATTTTCCCAGTTTATATGTACATTAGCACAAGGTAAATTTTCAGGATTATCTTCCATTTAATGCCTCCATTTATTCCTATATATTTATATGGTTATGCATGCTGGGATTTGCAATATAGGTAAAAAATAAGCAATTTTGATTGAAAATAACATTAGCAAAGTAAGCTTTAATAAACTAGTTTCCACTGCAATACAGTACCTTTAGATAGCCATAGTGCTCAAAGATTTTGCTCATCATATATGAAATCACTGTAGAACATAAACATGACCTAAGAACGTCACGTAGAAAGCAACCATAGCACTTATCTCAGTTTACTTCCTACTTTTTTACAGTTAAACTTATTTTAAGATTTATTTTTAATTAATGCTATTTTTCTCTAGCATCACACTGCCAGTATGAATTTAGAAGATTTAAAAACAAGCCTGCAAAATTATTGCAGCTATGTACATAACCTATAGGAGCCATTTTCATATCTATTTTAAACAACTGCAAGGTAACTGTCAAAAAGGAATGCACCGTTGAAGATAATATTGTTTGCAAGATCAAAACCTTACGACTGAAGCTGAAATTTGCTTTTATATTTTGAAATATTCTGCCATTATGAGAGATTTTCCCTCAACTAAAATGGGGGGGAAAAATGGAAAAAAAAATACTGTTAGACTTTGCAATTTTCCTCAAATCAGGAGAAAACTTAACTGGGCATTATTTGAAACACTATTCTTCATGAATATCTTTTGAAAAATTAATACTAGAAGTTACAGAGTTGGTTTGAATAAACAAGCCTGCTTTGCATTGAGGACCATCCCATTTAATGATTTTCCCGCTGCTCACCGTGAACTTGCGTCAGAAGGCTGTGCTGACTTACAGGCACACATGTTGCCATAAAAAGGGGAGCAAACCTGCCTATAATTATAAACAACAGAAACTGCATCAGCTAAGCATTCATCTGGAGAGAATTCTGGGCTCTGGATACCAAATTAATGAAAATATTTAAATTTAAGTCTTGCTTTAGGCATATTATGTAGCCCAGTAAACATGATTTATGCCCCATGGCTCTAAAGCGGCCACAAGGGTGGCGGGCGCCTGCCAGGGCCAGGCCGGGCCGGTCTGATCCGGTCTGATCCGGCTCCCGCTGGCTCCAACGGCTGCCAGGGAGCCGGCGCTGCCGCCTCCGGTGGTGGCAGACAGCCCGCGAGAAGGAAGCAGGCGGCGGTGAGAGAAGGTATTAAAATAACCCCAAGCAGATCCCAAAATGGGGGAGGAAGGAAGCCCCCACCATGTACACCATACGCCTGAATGGAGGACTTGGGATGCTGGTGCCTCACTGTAATCCCTTTACCTCCCCCCAATCTTTATGGGAAAGACAGACGCCACCCTTGAGACCCAGAGAACCGTCAGAAGAGTGAACATAACACCACAGATATAGGGGAAGGTGAGATAAAGGTAAGATCATGTAAAACTTCAAATGTATTAATAAGGATTAACAAGATCCAGCTCTGTCCAGACACCAGGTCTTTTCCAGCTTTTCTGCATGGAGCAGGATTCCTGAAGGTTTCCAGGTGTGAAGGCCCTTGGTTCCTTAACCCTAACACTCTTAGCAGAGGGCAGGACGCGGCACAAGCCCACCCAGCTCCGTCCAGACACCAGCCCCTTGCTCTGAGTGGAGAAGGCTCTGGTGGGAGTCCAGCTCAGAAAGCCCTCAGGTCTTAGTTTTAGTCCCCTTGTCTCGCCTAACCCTAGCCACAACCTTGCATCTAGCAGAGGACAGGACTCCTAGCTCCCAGCATGCATTGAAATTCTAGCTCAGTATTTATGATTTTTGCCCCTACTACCAGTAAACGGCCACAGGCTTTGCACTGGCCTGACAGCGCTGTGACGTTCTCTCAGGACTCGCCTGGGCTTGCCTTGGCTAGAGCTGCGATCAGCTGGTCTGAGCTCTGACAACACCTGTTTGGTAGCGGAGTGACCAGACTTACCCCGTCAGAGCTTAAGCTCTGTGACAATCATATACAGTAAAGATGCGACAAATGTAGGAAGACACTGCATAACAAGCAATAGCCCTGGGTGGCCACTGGGACTGGGGGAGGCTATAGTGCAACTTCAGACCTGGGAATCAACAAGAAGAAAGCTGGCCATTTTCAGAATAAGCTCCTGGGCAGACCCAAAGACCCACGGTGAACCTCCTCCTCCAAACGACGAGCTCAAGGTGCTGGTGACTCGTCACACGTCTCCCCCCCTCCATCCTCATTACATAGCAGACGCGGTAGATACTAGGGAGGTTACATACAACATTAGAAGGTCATGTGTTACACGTACATGGTTATGTACATCAACTGTGTTGTTAATGAGCCCTCTCTGTATTAATTAGATAATTAAATTGTAAAAACATGAACTGGTCTAACAATAAATTCTTAGTTCTTTTTGTATTGTATTTCCTTTCGCTCATAACCAAATTCTGAGTGCAGGTTCCACTACAGCACGAGTTAAAACTTACTCCCATTCACATCATTCCTGTGGCTAGGTTGGGCTGGCACAGACTCGACATCCTGGTTTCTTCAGCTCATCTCTCTGAAATGCCTCGTCCTGGGCAAAGAAGTCCAAGGCTCGTCTTTTGGATTTGAAGATCATTTCAGGGATCAGGCCTCCAAAACTTCACTTTGTATCATTTTCCAAAGTTCTTCAAATTTGGAGTTTGGCTAGTTTGTATCCCTGACTACTTCCAAGAACTCGATTCATTTTTAAACAGCTTCACCAATAGATCTCCTACTAATGCACAGATTATTATATGCCCAGTAAAGTTCATTTTTCTAGGATTTTATTCTATTTAGCCTGTGCATTTTTTTGAGTAATGTCATCTAATTAATTCCATCAAGTTAATTCCCGTATTTGCTTGGTATTTTGTATTAGTACTCAGAGAAAGTTATCATATCTTCTCTTTAATTATCATTTAATAATGTTATTGGATATAGTGCCTATTTAATAGAACTCATTTTCTTCTCAAATTAGTCTCTCTAGCAACTGAAACACATCAAGGATTAAGTGAAAATTCTTAAGTGACTAACGATAGCAATAACCAAAATTAGTTTGCAGGCACATGCTCACATCTCCATATTTCCTTTCCAGTGTCATTTAATATGATGACTAAATTAATATTCTACCTTCTGATTTCATAAGAAAATATTTTCCATTTGTTGCTTTGTTAATCATTTTATTAAAAAAAAAATTGCTAATGTCTCTCCAGTTGCATTAAAAAAAAAGAAGCATAATTTGTTGAAATGAAAAAGATTACCTTAATTGCCTTTCTATACCATCAATTAAATGGCAAAGATCCATAAAACATTAAGTTTCCTGGAACAACTTAAAATTTCCAGGACACAGTAATCTCAAATACTTTTTTCCTGAGTTATTTATAACAAGGACTTAGAACAGTTTCTCTAGACAACTTAGCTGAGAAGTCAGCTGTGGCCTTCTTTCATTAACTGTCTCCATCACCTGTCAATCAGCGTTAATAAAGTGTTTGCCACAGAATTATTGACTTCATGCATTACCATTATAAGTAAAGATCCTGAACTGCAGGGTACAGATTCAGCAACTGGCTCCCAAGCACTCATTCTATGCACAAACTAGGCAAAAATGGTACATTGCTGACAATCTGTCAAATAAGTAAACTAAGAACTTTAGCTGAAAGTGCACGTACATGTAATTCTTGTAGAAAATTCAGTTGAAAGAAGTTAGCCACTTTTTTTTTTTTTTAATTTTGGAAGGTATTACAACATGAGTAGTTTCTTATGCTGTGGTAAAGGAAAAAAATATAGCACCCTGATTATAACATAACATAAAGAAACATGTATTTTCCAGGCAGCTCTCAGTATGTCTCCATACTAAATCACAGAAAGAATTTCAATGTCTTCAGGGGGCACTGGATTGCAATAAAAGAGGTTTTCATTGCCAGTCATATATAATAATGACAAGCAAGTTAGAATCAGTAGAGATTTCACACAATTGAGAGAAGAACTACACAAACAAAAGAGCAAATGTGCAAATTTCCAGTTCAAAAAGTCAAAGTTTTTCCCTGCTTAGGAAAAAAAGAAAATTATAGCAAAAAAAAAAAATATATATATATATATAAAAAACATTTTTCCTGGATTATTTGCAAAATGATACAACTGATAAATGTTGACAACTGTATAGAAACCTTGAATGTTTGTGAAACTCAGCTATAAAGAAAATGAAAAACTGCATTTTTGCATGTATTCATGGAAAGCGCAGGGAAAATATAATTTACTTTCCTATTAATATTTTACTTAATATTCCACATTTAAATGACAAAAAGACTTCTCCTTCATTTTTTATAGCATGTTACAAGAATTCCTGCATATGCAGATGTAGAATTATTTTCAGAAATCACATAACAGTCCACCAAATTGGGAGGGGAAAAGAGAGCTTCAGCTTTCAAATTACATACCACAGTATATGTTTTGTACATGTAAGTATACACAGATAAATTATTCATATATGTATATATCATTATTTTTTAATCAGAGGACAATGAAATTTTATCATTATTTTAAATATTAATAAAAGTGATAATGAGCAAGGCACCCTAAAAAAAATTCCCCTGTTTGTTCTCAATTTACAGTTGGCCTATATAATTAATGGTTGTGCCATAATTAATATGAACTACTTCTGTAAATTATTCTGACAGGTAATGTTAAATTCTCAATCTGAATTTATCTTTGTCAATCTTACCAATCTCTTAATGTCAGTTCCTAAAAGTACAACATGCAAGCTTGTACTTGAACTTTACAGATTTTAGCATGCAATTTCCATTTTGAATATTCATCACCACCTTTTAGACTGAATGGAAGCAAATATTGCAATGAAAGCACTAAATTCCACAGCAACATTTCTGGAAAATCATCAGGTCTCCTAGTCATTATCAGCTTAGAATTTCTTAGGGCTTTTTGACACCCACTTTTTTAGGTATTTTTTCAAACAGATTTCATAAATGCAGCTAAAGCTAAAAGGCATGTTAGATCATCTACTCTCATTTTTTGATACTGAGGCTAATCAAAAGCTAACTCTTTAAGAGATCTGCAAGACTTCTGAAATGCAAAATATTTCAGTCTGTGGGAAAAAAAAAGTGCCCTGGTAAACAGACCTTCTCATGTAAATGCAAGGACTTCTTTACAGCTGGACACAGTTGTTGCAACAATTAGCTGCCAAGATGTGACCAGCTTATCCCATTGCTACCTTTGCCTTATGTTGCATATAAAGCATTAAAGCAAGCAAAATGAAATAAAACAAGAAAGTACCAATACAAAACACCTGCCAATTTTACATTAAGGAAAAGCTCAGCAGTCAGACACCTTGGCACTATCTCTGAGCGCTCATCAGTCCATCCAATATTTTGTTTTCTGATAAACCAACACCTTTCAGCATTTTGCAAATGCTGCAGAGGAGCTGAAAAAACAACCACAAAACCAAAAACTAATCCCAAAACCAGATGCACCCCTCTTCCCCTCCACTCACAATGAGAACAGGAAGCTATGATATATTTCAGGGGAAAAATTCCTTTCCATCAACATCAAGTGACCAGATGATAGTTACATAAGGTAACAGTCAAAAGCAGTTCTTTTAATATTGAGCTGCAAATTAATCAAAATGAAATAAATCCCTTCCTAATTCCCAGAATGGATAAAAAAGAAAAAGGTCAGACTTAGAATTCAAGGAGAGAATACAACGGTCGTATATTTTTTTGATTTGACAATGCAGATAAAAAGACACTGTCTCTCATGATATCAGAGACTAGGTTCTTTTCTCAGTTCTACAGAACTGAACATGTCACTCATTTCACAAATACTTTAAAAATAAATTTGGGGCATCATAGGGTTGTTCTTCAATTTGTTACTTTGGCACTTTTCATTCAGCATAAAATATTTTATGCTTAGAAATATTTACACCATGCAGGAATGAAAGAGAGAGGAGAAGGAAAAACAAAACAAACAAACAAAACAACACCTTTCCACAGTCTTTCTGAGAGAGATCACAACAGCAGCTAATTCAAAAGCTTAAGCCATTAGCTGAACGTAACTGGAACATGGCTTTTGATGTAAAGATATAACCGTTTATTTGTATTCCGCATGCACCCCCTAATAGATGCACTAAAACACATATTCAGTGTTCCATTTCTTATGTATTATGTTTATCATGCTGCCACATTCTTATAGAAATTAATAGTCTTATTTTAGATATAATGATGAAAAGGAGGCATTTAACATATATTTTAGATATTAAACAGGAACTATGAGCATATTTGAGCCTAAACAGATGCTGCAAGTTAAAAAAAAAAAAAGTTAGTCTGCAGATATTCTAGATATACAACAAAAAAGGCGTTCTGAACACATATTGATGGTATCAGTATCCTAGAAACTGTTGTTTCAGCACTAGCAAAAATCTATGAGAATTCAATCATACTGAAAAGTTGGCAATAATACCAATTAAAGCTAAAGTACTGACTCAACAGTCCATAAAACATTAATGAGTTTAATGCAAGGAAGTTTTATGTTTAAGACAAGGAAATTTTATGTTTAATGCACTACTTGCATCATCTTTTGAAGCACTATCATACAGTAAGCTGGGCAAACCTACAGCTTTATAGCTCCTAAGAGCTTTATTTCTCTGGAAATACATTACAGAAAGTGTCAACCAAGAGCAACCCAAAACAAAGTATCACCAATAGACATAAATTACTCTAATATAATAAAATTAATTAATGATGGTTTCTGGGAAGGTGAAAATATATGATGAAAGGGCACTGCTGATCTAGTTGTTTTCTAGCATAACAGCGCTTACAAAAATTAATTATTGACTTTAAAATAAAAGGGCATTCTCTTGGCATAGGCTTGGCAATATGGCAAACTCATAATGCAAGTCCAAGCAAGTGCAGGACTTTGGTTATACCAATCATTTTTCTGAGTTTTCTTGCTCTTCATGCGAGCAAGTTAAATAAATTTCTGGCTCTCTGTTCTATGAAATGCCAATGGCTGAAGAAATCTAGCAATTACATGACATGATGTTACTTAAATAGACTGGTGGAAATCTTGCTTCCGACTGCCTGTCACCTGCTGTTGTAGCAGGAAATGCATTAGAATATTTTGAAAGATGACATCTCCAGAGACTGCCACACACAGACCCTTCCCCTTTCTGAGACACCGCAGCTCCTTAGTACAACGCGGGCCCTGAGTGGGACCTCTGCCAACTCCATTTTAATTCAGTGTGGTAAAAGGAGACTAATGAAGCATACCAAATTCGGACTGTTAAAATACAAGACAGAAAGAACCCAGCTTGAACTAAGAGCTCATGGTTAGTTAACAGAGAAGACAAAAGCATATGTATCCCAAATATTGACGTAGAGTCCTCCAGAGATAAATAATACATGATAAAAAATGCAGACACACAAGCTTGTATTCAAGAGCTCAACAGCACTAAGGTATTCTAGAGTGCTATTCTGTTATGCTGGGCTTTCAAATTCTATCCTTTGCCCAGCGGGATCTTTCCAAAACTATGAATTGTTTTAACACCTGTCTCAGGGTTCATGATTATAATTAAAAAGAGAAAGTCCAGAAGTGCTCATAAGAAAATTTTTACTTTATTCCCACAAATAAACAGGCAGTTTCAAGTATATTTTTTCTCTAAAATATAGACGTAAATAGTTAGTGTCTTTTGTAACAAATATGATTAATACATAAGACAATTGGATTGAATGCAACTAAATACACATTGAACTGGTGAGGGGGATGAGTCAGACTAATACCCACTTAGCCTCCTGTCCTAGCTCAAGCAGTAACTAACGTTAAAGATAAAGCAAGATGACCTTTCCACATGTAATGCACTCATATTGCTTAGCAGAGTAATGTCAGAACACAGAAAATCCTCCCTCTCTTCTTTGTAGATAATAATATCACAGAGGTTTGATTGCTAAATATTTTTAATTAAACATTATAGAGGGTGACCTACATTTTTACTGAAAAAAATGAAAAAATTGCAGAAGTCACCTTCAAAAAAACAATTTCTCTGACCAGCTCTCTACCGACATGAGGAAAGTTGTGGAAAAAGGATCATAAGTTGTATCTCATAGAAATAATTGCCTTTTAACCAAATAAAACCATGAAGTAAAAATATTAATATTAAATTAGAACTTGTTGAAGACAATCTCACTTCATAGATTAACTTTAAGAATATAGTATTTGATGAGTACTAACACACAGATAAATCAAAATTAAAATCAATAAACAAAAAGAAGCAGCAAGCATCAGCAAATAAATATTTCAGGGAAGCACAGAGATGAAATAGAGATTAAATGCACTATTTTGCTTCCTAAGAACATCCTTTTAGGCTGAAGAATGGTTTTCACCAATTTGGCAAAGTTAATGGAAATGTATGCTTCTCCATACAGACTATACTCCATCCAGAAATTATAAAAAGAACAAAATAAACAAAACACTAAACGCCTTCTGATGTAACAGCTCCTTTAGGAGCAATGGACCCTTATTATTAATTCCAACATGATCACAGCCAGAGAGCCAGAACCCAATATATTTCTAGTGAAAGATTACATAGTTATAAGCAATACAAGAAAAAATATATATATTGAAATGCTGAATTCCAGTAGCTACATAAAATGTTCTTTTTTTAACCTTCTACTATATTAACTTGTTAAGGCCTTAATTTTAAATGTAACTTATGCAGACTTTAATCTACTCAGCAATATCACTTTTTCAGGAAGCTATGAAAGGCAAAATGTGAGGTAACATAAATATATTTAATTTACATACTTTATATATAGGAATATTTGTGTTTTGTAGATTTATGAATTCCAAGTTATGTACTAACATTTGACTTTTCATTTGATCCTAAGTATTTATGTGTATGTGTACATATATACATACATAGTCAAGTTGCTGCATACAGTGTTGACCAAGAGTAGACAGCAGGTGGGGAAAAGAGCATTAATCTTTTCATCAAACTCAAATGCAAAACAGATTATTTTGAGATAGGTAGAGATACTGTATTTCCTATCTCAGCAGTACAAGAAACACAGTTCTTCATCTTTACTATTAGAAAAAATTCTATCAAAGACTGAGATATCAAAAGACCTACTGGAACAAACTATTAATTAAAAACTAAGTCACCTGTCCCGATGGTATGCATCTTAAAGTTTCAAAAGAACATCGCTTCTAGCAACAATACAAGAACAGCTGCAAAAAAATAGGTCTCCATCACCCCAGCAGAAGACAGAAGGACAGAAATATCTTGTCTAGCTGTTTCTGTGAGCACCATAAAGCAATAGCAGAAAGCCTGAATCATTTTAGGATCTATGTTCACAGAAAAAGAGCTTGGGAAGGGGTATACATATCATTCGTTACGGGGCCTCTTTAGATGATCTGGCTCAAAGTGAAGTGTTGGTAAAAAAGCTTAAGGAAGATGTGACGTCGTGCTTTAAATAACCTTGGTCCTACAGGACAGAGGGGCAAACACAGTGTCTGTTTTTATAAAGAGTTCCAAGGGGAATTTGAAAAGCTAAAGAGATATAAACCTGAGATCTGTACCAAGTTTTTAGAGATTATAATCAAGAATAGATTTCACTGACACATGGATAAAAATGACATCCAAGAAGCAGCATAGTTTGTCTAAAGGAAAGTACTGCTTTACAAGCCCATCAAGGTTTTCCAAAGAGATTAGTAAACTCGAAGACAAAGGAGATTCAGCTGATGTGGACTACTTGCACTTCCAAAGGCACTTGAGGAAGTGCCTCATCAAGGGCTCTTACAAAAACTGCAAGCTCTGTCACAACAGGAAAGGCTTCTGATGGATACTTGTTTAAAATATAGTTAATAGATGGTAAATGTAAAGGCTCAGTGCTTCCAGAGGACAGAAGCCACCATGGGACTCCTGCAGTTCTTCACGCTGTTTGACAGCATATTCATAAATATGATGGACAAGAAGGTAAGCAGGGAGATGGCAAAGTTTGCTGAAGATACTAGCTGACACCAAGCAGCAATGACGACAGCCACTTGCAAAGAACTAAAGTAAGTTCCTGCAAAACTGAGTAAACAGTACAATGGTAGATAAAATGCACTGTTTCTTCTACTAAAGGAATGAAAAGGCATCAGATGAAGCTGGTAAAATTAAAGTGAGAGGAAATGCTTCTTCACCAGAACCTCATTGCCATGAAATATTCTGAATACTAAAAGTGAACATGGGTTGGAAAGGGAAAGTGGAAAAAAATGAGGAAGAAAAAAATCTGTCAAGATCTACTTAATACAAACAGATCTGACTCAGGAAGTCTCTGTGCCACAAACTGTTGGAGTCTAAGAAAGCATTCTGAGGAAGTATCACTATATGGTTGCTTGCACTCTTCTGCATACATGATACTCAGCTAAGTGGATTTTTGGTCCGAATCTGTAGAGCTGTTTTTATGTTCTTAAAATCTAGAGATTATACACAGCAATTATTGTATCTTCTGCCCAGTACACTGCTTGATATATAGATTAATAAGACATTTGGATAATACTGAGAGAGTAGGGTTTATTATTGAAAAAGCTTGCAGTGAGACTGCAGGCTACAAAGCAGGAGGAGCAAAGCAAGTAAAATGTAACACCAAGTTTCATGTTGGCAAAAAGTTAACCAGGAAGGCATCCCAGGTTTCTGTACTGCATCCTGTTTTGCTTAATACATCGAAAAGAGATCTGAAATAGCTGTGAGCTTTCAGTACAAAACTTGTAGATAACATACTTTTAACAAAGACTGAATCAGATACAGAGAAAGTTGTGTTGTATTTGTGAAGCTCTGTACCTTGTATCTGAATATTTGAACTAATCATGGGATTTACAATGTTTAAAATCTAATTTAAATTTAAATTTGTACTAGCTTAGGAAAGGGAATTTGCCATTACTGTGAACCTCAGCTTGCTTTGCTGCACAAAGAACAGCATGGAAGATATTAGAATCCCATTACATAAATCACTGACATGATCCCATGTAGTTACTGCACCACAAAACACACACACACACACACACACACACACACACACACACACACACAAAAACCCTACACATGAAGTACACAGAAGAGAATGTTACAAAGAATGAATAGATATTACCAGAAGAGTGGAAGTAATTCAAGAACAGAAGCTGAAATACATAAGACTGAACAGTTTAGAAGGGAGAGTTTTGACATAGCTTTCATTCCTGACTTTACAGTGCAGGAAAAACAACAACAACAACAACAACAAAAACCCTTCTTTCTCCTTCCTAATAAAACAATATAATATTAAAAAAAAGTACTGTAAGACCCCAAATTACACAATGAAACTGATGACAACACAATCTCACCAAGTTCAATAACCTACTTCGTAAAAATTAGCCTGTAATATAAACAACAAGAATTAAAGCTATGTTTTTTAAAAAGAAAAAGATATAAAGAGGTATGGTTCATAGATAAGCTCTTCCCATAACTAGTCTAGAACAGATGAGACCTTTCTGAAGCCTGTATTATCCCATATATACCTTTCTTTGTCCACACTGCTGAAATACATGGTTCTAGATGTTGTTAAAGGACTAACACTGGATTAAGCTATCTGCCTAATTCAGACCATTCAGTATCCTGTCGCCAACAGAAAAGCAAGTGCTGTTGAGCAGTCAGTCACAGAAAAAAATACCTCCATGCCACCTGTGACAAAGCTCAAATGCATCTGCAGGTTAGTGCTTACTGCTAGGAAAATAGGCTGAAATATGGATGAGAAACTCCAGAAGGCTACCCCAGGCTCCAGTAGTACTCCCAGCACGCAGGCACAAAAACTGAAGTCACACTGGTTGAAGCAAGATGAAAGTTACGCTTTAAGCAGAAAAATCTTCCTAAATACTGGGTGCCAGAGTATAAATCTCACACCCTCGAATGACCTAATTTATACAGGAAATTTAATAAGCAAATCTATTTTGGTTTAAATTCAGTTTTTACCTCAATCCTACCTAGCTGGTGCAAAATTTACCATCATACTCTAAGTAAACTTCCTCAACATGATTCTCTCTCATGCAATTAAAATTAACTATGGGTAAAACAACAACAACAACAAAAATGCATAGAATTTGTCCTGCTAGGAGGCAGAGCTCTCAGAAGACCCTGCTTGGAAGATAAAAGGTTTTCATTAGTGTGTAGTTAGTTACTGGGCATAGGGGAGAGCACACAACCGTCAGGTCTGGCCACTGCTCAGAAACTGAGGGTGTGACATGAGGACCTCACAGAAACACACTACCCTAAAGCTTAAATATGTATTTAGAAGCAAGAAGCTCAGCTTGTCCATCCTAAGCTAATACAGGATGTATTTGTACTGTACATTTACACGAATTTGATTTCTTTCCTTTTTCCTATGAGCTAAAACTATGATTATGTATTTTTATTCTGCAACCCATGAATTCCGCGATAACCCTTTGGAAAAGTGTATAATGTGCTTTTACTAGTCTGTCTATCCTTTCACATATGTCCAAGGTTATAAAAGGAAGCTGTTGTATATGAACGTTGTTACAGTTAAAGAGCTTTCACATATAATTTTCCAAGTACTACAGTACTCCACTGCTAATTATATTCTGTTTTTGAGAAATGAAATAAAATTAACAAACACACAATTCTTCAAAACCTTATGATCTTCACAAAAATGAGACTATTTCTAGTCTTTGAATACTATTTCTTTTTTTAAAACTATGCGATACTTCTAACAGTATGTTTTCTATTTTGCGCAGTTGGCTTTTTCCCCTCAATTTTAGATTAACAGAACTCAGTTGCAGTGTTTAAATATGTTGAGGACTGTCAGCTTCTTCACTACCTTTTAGACGGAAACTTCCTTCCTCTTCATCACAGCTTTAGGAATACAAGTGCCAGTGTACAAATATGGCATAATTTTCTGAAATACTGAATGATGTGAAATATTAATAATTACTACTGGTAATAAGATTAATTAATTTGTAGCATTTCCTTTCATAGCACTGATCCATAAAGCCTACAAAACTCCATTATTTAATTATTTGCTGACTGTATGACCACCACAGTCTGATCCCATATCCAGAGGAAAGACTAGGTAGTCAAATAATCAAAATTATGAACTGGAAACAATACACTTGAGATTTCAGAATCTTGAGTATTCCATATGTTCCATCAAAATATACAAGAAATACAAAATCTATACACATAGATTTGAAACATGAAAACACCTTACACAACAGTGAGAGAATAAGTAAAAAATATATATGCCTCTACTGAGCCAGGGCTTATATTTCTCTCCTGCCCATTCCTGATATTTATTGTTCTACTTTCCTCAGTAGGTTTCTAATTAGGGATGTTGCTACAGGAAATTAAAAAAAAAAAGTATTTATTTTTTAAAAAAACTTCTCTCTTAAATGTTTGAATCATTATTTTACATTTAAATAACAGTAACGAGATCTACAGATTAAAACCATAAAATGACTCTATATGCAACACTGTTAAGTCTAGAAGAGGCCAAAGACTTTTATTATTTCACAAATACTTACTAGGTTCTCTCAAATGGCAGAAACAAAAGAGAATAAATTGTTAGTTCCTGTAATAACATAGATTTGAAATAATTTTTCAGCTGAAAACCTCCTAAATTAGAGAATGCAAAAGAATTAAAGAATTCACCTTCAGCTGCTAGTTCTGAGTCTTTCCACTTACCTAACATGAAGTGTATTTGAAAGGGAGAAAGCATACAGGAATAATACTTGGTGGGTCACACATTCATGACAAATGATATGGTGCATTCGATCTTATTCCGGTTGGAAAGGATCTGACCTTCTATCTCACACCTTGGGCAAGTACACTGTTTTGGGGACAACGGGTAAAAGGGCCCTGGGTAACAACAGCCCACAGCCTTCTGCTCCTCCTCTCATGTTCCATGTAGGACTCGGGACAATCTATATTCTTGAAAGTGTTTGCCAAGCTCAGATCTAAACATCAGCTACATTGAAGTATTCTTCAATTTTTACAAATCCTCACAAATCCTTTTACAAATCCATCACAAATCTTGATGGGATGAGACAGGCATGACTCTGCTACCTCTGCAGTTAGTTGAGATTTGGGATGCACAGATACAGACATTTAGGCATCAAAACATTTTAATGGGCAAGTATTCTGGTTATTAACAAGTACTGTATCAAGTATATTAATAAGTAATTTTCTCCAATACATGACAATTTTTAGAGTGAAATAATAGAAGATACAGTATCCATACTATATATAAAAGTTTCAGTGTGTTTTAGTGTTTTATTTTGGACAAGTTTTAGTCTGATCCTGTGGACTGAATGTCCATTAGCAGCTGTAGCACATTGGGAACGCTGTTCAAGTGCATCCTCTGAATTACCTCACAGCAATCTGTTTGGTGCATTTCAAGATTGCTCCATGATGAAAACCAAAGCAAGGGGAGTTGGGATGACCAGAAGCTTCACTCCAAAAGCACACTGCTGGGTCTAGTCTAAAATGCTAATGTAGATGCACTTTTATGTAAGCAGAAACTTTCAAGATCTAAATATGTAATATATAAAAACAGATACAGTATCAGAAGCCGTAGTTAGGTTTCTGAATCTTGGAATGGATAGTGGGAATTGTGAGGTGGAAGGAACCAAGCTCTAGGAATAGAATTTGATCTAGTCTATTAAAAAGAAATACAAACAGGTTGGGGATGCACTGTTAATAATTCATGTAGTCACTTAAATTGTCCTTTGATCTGGACTCCTAGAAATCACACTTCTTTTAAGAAATTCTCAACATTTTTGGAGAGAAAGTCCTTCCAATTTCTTGATCCTAGTAAAGGAGTCAGAGATAGGTCATAGTCTTGAATGTACTCATCTAGTTTAATTACACAGTTTTTCCCCTCTGTACAAATAAAACGTCCACTTTAGCTCTTTCTGCTGTTCAGGAAAAAATATATATATATCCAATTCATATAAGCTAGTTCCAAAACTTCAGTAAAAATAATGCTTACTTTGTAAACCAGCTTCTTATACAAAATACTATCCATTTAGACATCCCTGTTCAGAGTCTACCATTATTACCAGAAAGGACTTCAAATAAAAGCATTTTATTTAAGGGAATATTGGCCCGTTGCTGGCATCTCTAATGAATAAATATGCCCTCTCAGGAATCAAATCAAAGGCAACTGAAAAAAATCTAATCCCATACTCCAGATTAAAAAAGGAAACAAAAAGAACAGTGCCTATCTGTTGAAAGCTTGATTCATTCAAATGCTATTTGGTGAGCTAGGGTAAAGTATCAGTGTAGGGAGAGAGATAAATACAGCCTCAGTATTTAGAGAGATATGCAATCATACAGATAGCTGATTATACAGAGATGAGACTGTGCGAGTGTTCACCCTTTCTGTCTCCTTCTACCTTTTCAAATTCAATTAATTTTATTCTTGCAGAACCATTGTTTCTAAGTATAACTCATGAATAAAACAAGACATAGCAGTACATAGTAAGATACTAGCCAATAATCCTCTGCACTCTGCAAACTAGAATTGTTGTGAGTAAAATTAATTTTACTAGAAAAGAATCGTGTAAATAAAGGAAACAACTACTTCAGCTGTGCAAATTATTTCAAATTCAGATCTAAAAGAACTCCCTCTCCCACTTAGCCATGGTTCAAGGTTTGCTATAGTCACAACTTGCAGGTCACATCTCTATTGATTTTTAAATGCCTTTCTACTAACCATTTCTCTTGCCCCTTTCAACAATTGCTAGGATTACCCTGGAATGTGGCAGTCCTGGGTTTTAATGACTATCATACTAAGAGGTAATAAACTCTTTCAATCTTAGTCCATTACATCTGAATAGCAAGAATACATAAGTATGCTTGCACTTGTGTCATGTCATTGCAGAACTCAATATACCCAAACAGTCAAAAGGAACTTATGGACAGAAAGAAACAGCAATTCTTCACTGTCTTAAAATGTGGTAGGCATGATTAATTTTCAAAATAATATAAGACATATGTCTTTTCTTTATGCATTTAGCTTTAAATAGTCACAGAATTATTTCATTTTAATATTTTTCAACATGAAACAAATAACAGAAGCGAATGTAAAACTTCATGCCAGGAACTCGATTGCTTTAAGGACACTAAATACAAATTATGCAATTTCACAGGACATAAGACCTTTGAAGAGAACAAGTTTATTTTGAGTATTATTTCCTACTCAAAGACCTTGCATTCTCTTGTTTTTAAAACCAACGGAACTGGGAAAAGAATGCATCTTCTAGTACAAAAGAAAAACACTTCATAATATTGCCTTATTTTGGTATACTGTTAAATTTGCTTCCAATAATATATTGTTACCTTTGTAGTTAACCTTGAAACCAATTGAACCCACACTTTCATCCGTTTGAAGATGCAACCACATCTGATTGCTCATGCTCACAATTAAATCTGGTACAAAGCTTCCAGTTAACCTAGAGAAAGAAAAATTGCTGTAAAGCCATTGCACTCTAGATGGTTTTCTTAACAGAGATAAAAGCCAAGAAGGAAACTTTAATTATAGTCTCAAAAGACAACCATATCATAAACAAGTACAATTACAGGAAAAATCATGTTAAATATTAAGTAGCCAGATTAATTTTTGCTTTCTGTAAGTGTTACTGGCACTTTGGTCTATGACAGAAGGAATCTAAATAACTGTTGAAGAATTCTTTTTTTCATAGACCTTTTCTGTAATTCCTCCTATTCAGCTCACCCAAATTAGATACCTAGTGGCTGGTTAGCTGATATAGCTCTAAAAGTTCCACTAGCTGCAGGTTGGATAGAAATCCATAAATACAAGCCAAGCACTATTTGAAACATACTGAAGGACCTCGCCTCACCTTCAGTTAGTGGTCCAGAAAGGCATGTGTCTCCCCTGACCCTGAATCTTTTCTGGCAGTCCTGCATGCATGACTCAAATACTCGCAGGTATATCAAACAGCACCAGGAGCTGATAATAAGGCACTGAATCTATTCTTCAGGAACAGGGTTTCTCTGGTACACAACTATCCCACTTTGGAATATATGCATCCCATATTCAAGATGAGGTCACTATTCTTAAATAAAAATATTGCTATGAAGACCCCTGTATTCCCTACACTCTCTCACCTCCTCTCATCACCTCTTTCACAACGATGGAAGAAAGTGTGTGACAGTCTCAGCTGCTACTCATTCCTTTAGTAACAAGAATACCAGATGTCAGGACTTTAAGACTTCCCGGTGTTGTCAGACACTGAGTAATTAATAATAACTATAATTCAACCTGATACCTTTTTTCTTTTTCAATAAAAGGAAACAATCTGCAGTTAATTTAGTTGTTCAGATACAGAGTTCTATAGTGTTACATATAGTTATAGAGATAGCTGGCCTCCAGCTCCTGTTCCAGTAGGACACAAGACTTCTACAACTTCTGTGTCTGCAGGACTTGTGGATAAGTTTCAAAGCCCATAAGGTATCTCAGGTGGTACAGGGCATCCACAGAGAGGCACACAAATTGCACCTTTTTTCTACTTGCCATTTTGTTATAATATAAAAATTTGAAAGTCAGTACAATCCCACATGTTCATGTGGTTTCCTGAATGACTCTTAAATACTGTGACAGCAAAAACAAAGCATTCTGAAACCTGCAGTCTTACAAGTTACATTCTTTTTTTTTTCCCCAAAAAAACCCTTTGTCTCTGATTTGCTAAGAGTTTAGCGTCTCTTTAATCAACAGAATGGTGGAAAGTAGCAACGTTTCCCATCCTGCAACACATTTCCCATGCTTGTGAAGTTAGGATCACAAGCACAAGATCGTTTAAGAGTAAAAATAGTTTTGTTTTTTCTTCCCCAGTTCTAATCATTCTTTAAAGCTAGCTGAAACTTCAAATAGTCTATTTAAAATATATTTTGTAATAATTTTAGCTCTCCCCTCTGGTCTTTTTTAGCTTGTAACTGTATCAAATAATCTGCTGGGGGAAAAATCCATGTCAGCTTCTCACATCTGCGCTCACAGATGGAGCTACTACAAGGACTGTTGCCAGAGCTGAACAAGTAACCGCTCAGCCAAAATAAAATAATGTACTAGCTGCTCATTCCTGCACTAAAGGGAAGTGTCTTTGGTGATTTCAGACTTTGCCAAATTAATAGATTAACAGACTGTCCCTCCATTAGAAACAACACTGATGTAATGGCCAGCAGAGCTATGTAATTGTCACTGGTGAGTGATGGTAGATTTGGCCATGGCCATTGGGAATATTAATCTCTAAATTAAGTCATAGAGAATAATTCCTACGATATACAGGAGAGAAATGCTCATCATTTCTGCTTTGTTAAGTCAGTTATAAATATCTGTTTGTGATTTTTTTTTAAATCTTTTTAAACACAGTTCTCAGAAACTATATTTTTTAACAAAATAAATACTCCGTCAGGAAAGAATACCTCTCTCCTGCCCTCCATCTCCCATTCTGAAAGGACATGAGTTATCTCTAATTTCTGCATCTGCAAGACCTGTGAAGCATCCTGCAGAGTCCTGATTTAAGTTTTTAGGGCTCCCTGTACAATATGTGGGGAGACTTTGGGGCTGTAAAGCAATAAGATCCAGAAAAAGCAGTATTATATAAAGGAAGCTACTTAAGATAATAAAGAGTGAAACTGAGGTTGTGAATCATCCTTTCTTTTCTCATGGGGTCTATCAGACTTATTCTGCTCTGGATTCATTACCTAGATTCCACTCCTGGAGGTAGGTTCTTATACCTTCCTTTTAAAAAGCTGAGCAGCCAACACTGTCAAGATGCCGTAAATGGATAGATAATGATTATGAGACCTCCTTTTTTTATTAAACAGTTTATCAGTTATGTCACTCAGCAGGGTGTTTTCAAATTCCAGCTCTTCTACAAGGGCTCCAAAACTACCTCTCCCCCATAGTAGTGAGACATATTTCCGCTGAGACAGTACACCCAAGAGTGGGTTAGAGGATATTCAAAAGCCTGGCACACTCTCCTTCCCTTTTGCTAAAAATGATCTGTAATAAGGAAGAGAGAGTGCATACATGTATACACCAATATAGCGTGCATACCAAAAGCGTAAGAATGAGCTTCATGCCTTGCTGACTGGATTTTCCAAATGTGTGTTATAGGAACCAGTGCCAAGGTGCACCTTACATGAAGAGTCACCTGCAACAACTGCCAGTGCAAGCTACTGAAACCAGATCTCCCAACATCCTGAAAAAGCACTGTGACTGCTGTATGAGGCAGGAACCACTATTTCTTCCTCCGTTTCCCCCTTTATCCCTTGGTATTAAAACTTCTCACTGCTCCATCTTGTGAAAGTCTTGGTTTCATGGGCAAGCACTAGGAATGGCTTCATATCAGTCACCTTGTCAAACACACAAAAGTGTTTTCCGATCAGATGCAAGTTCCGTTAGGTGCTGAGCTCACTAGTCTTGAGTGACTTCTCATGTTCCTGAGTGCATGTATATAAGCACCCAGGGAAATGTAATAACAAGTACTGAAATGGCTTTGGAGTTTATCTACTTCCATGCCTAGCACCAGCAGAGGAGGAATTATCAGGTCTGCAATCTGGATTTAGGAAGCATAATTCTATCTAAATGCCGCTTAAATTCAGTTTTTGGTTCTGAACTTTCTGATCCAGCAGCACCCAGTAAACGTAGTGGATTAAACGTTTGGATAGGGTTCCTGATTAATTTTGATAACCTGAAAGATAAATAAGTGTTTTCATATGATTCACAACTAAAGCAGACATATTCAAAACAATTGTCTTATCAATTTGCTGGAGGAAAGATAATTATTTTAAAATTTACAATCCAAAACTACATCATACAATAGATTATTTATTTGAGATGCCTGATATCCCAGACAATGTTTGTATGGCTCAGAGGAGAAAATTTTTACAAGATTTTAAACAGTCTTCAATTATTTTTTGCCTTCTATGTAATTTTTTTTGAAAAATTATTTGCCTAGTTCTTTACAGAACAGATTCCCTTATCATATAAACACTTAACTGAGTCTCACGACAATTTTAAGTAACTCCTTGATAAAAAAAAAAGATATAGAATTCCATTATATTCATAACAAGCTTAACACTGTAATTACATCATTTCTCCCCAGTATAGGTCAGGCATCATCAGGTATATTTTCTATAAAATATTAACACCTTTAAAGAAACCAAATCTGGACAGAGTGGTTTACTATATTGGTCAAAATTGTAAATATTGCTGTACTGTGTCCCAGTGTGTTACTGTAATTTAAATGTCAGTTAAAACCATGTCAATACTTTATCTGAATGTTAATAGGACCTGGTGAATTGGTGGATAACAAATGTTCTTTCCACATGAGAGAATAGTCAATACAGTCTAGGAATCTAAGAAAATCTGAACTTGAATCCCAGCTCCATGATAAGTACATTTTGAGGGTCTGCTATTGTCACGTAAGTCTTCATTACTATTACCCTGTTCATAAAATGTAGATTATAGTATTTCCCCACTTTTTAAAGTTATTAATAATAATAATTAGCACATCTTCAATCTGATGAAGAAACTTTGCACTACACTAATGTAATCGCACCTGAAATACTTGGCCATATACTAGTCTTCTAATTAACAAGAAAGGCTTGAAGGACTACAAAAAATAATTAAAAAATAGTAGGTCAGAGAGGTTTATCCTTCAGAGACTAACAGAATTCATGATGAAAATCTGTAAATCCTGGAACAAGACTTTTTTTCTGCTCAAAGTTTTGGGATTAATAACATTAATGACATAAAATTAGGAAAGGAGAAGATAAGGTAAACATTGATTTTAGATTATCCAAAGCAAACAGGTCCTGGATATCATTCCTATGGTGAATAATGGAGAGTTTATTACTACAATACAAAAGAACAGTATGAATAAATTTGCATTTAAATAAACTGGAGGGAATATCATTCCAAGGAATCCTAATTTTGTTATTTTTGATTAAATATAGGTCGTAGTAAACATTTATCCCATCTGTTTCTGCTATATGAGCTGTTGCTTCTGTTTTTAACTCATTTGAAATTTATTTATAGAACTGACAATAAAATAAGGTACTTACTGAGAAGCCATTTTATTTAAAAATAACACACAAATATTATTTGGCCTTTTCCAAAAATCTTTTCTAAATAGCACACAATTCTTTATGGATTAAAGATGGTTTCTAAGCAATGAAGTGCTTTTTTTTCCATAAAATTGATCAGATATGAAAAAATAAACATAATGTATTTTAAGGGGCATTCATTTCTCATAAAAGCCATATTAAATTATTTACTCAGAATGGAACTGGAACTACACAGAATGAAGGAATGAAAGTAATACTTAATTGCAGTGTTCTGCATATTGTCCAAACGAGAAGGAATTAAACATAATCACTGGATTACATTGCTGTCTTCAAAAATTTACAAACTAAATAATAGGGTTCTGCATTTGTCTTCTTGGGACTGTTATTGTAAGACCAGTTCCCATCACAAGTTAAGTAGTTGAGAAATATGAATTCAAAGTTAATCAATAATTGTTAAAAAAACATACCGGGACTCACATTCTAGAAGGATGGTAATGATAATGGATGGTAAAATCCTTTGATGATCCTCAGTGCTTTCTGACATGTAATTGTAAGTGGTTTAGGTAATATCCTACCCAGATTTTCTCTGTAGTCATTTCTTCACCATACTAACTCATTTTCTGGGTCTATCTACCATAGTCAATAAGCACTTAAAGGTCAAGGCCCTACAGCACCTCTTTTGCACAGAAAGCTTGCTAGGAGAGAGACTAAAAGCTCATGTATAAGCAGTCCACTCACCTGTTTTCCATCACTTTCTGATAACTGTTTAATATGACAACCCATTTACAAAGCAAGCACAGTAGAGCCTACAAATTTACATGGATACACATGAATACAGAGATTGAATATGTATTTTTGAAAATCTGATGTTAGTTTATCTTCTTCTTTTCTCTTGTCCAATCCATCTCTTTCGGATATTACACCAGTAAACGCATAATAAAATAATGTATCTAACCTGCCAGGGTTAAGTAATTTCAGAAGCTCAGTAAGATTAGTTTTTATTAGGATTTAGCTCTTTCTCATCCTTATTCACTGTCATCAAACAATCACATGAACAATATTCTGTAATACATACAAAGTGTAAATGCAAGACTTACACTTGAAGCACAGTTTTAGGATCACCCACTTCTCCTCCATCACCAATTGTCAGTGTGTCATAGCCAATCTCCAGATCAAATTCTTCAAAATTTATCTGAATAACCTAGTAAAAAATAAGTAAATAAATACTTTTAAATAAAGAAAAGTTGCTGTGAGATGACCCTGTAAATAAGCTTTTCAGCAGTAAAAATAAACCAGAATTTCAAAAAATAATAATTACATGTAGCTTTAGTATATTTTTAAAGAAATTATTGTAATTAACCAACAGCTCTGGTTCAAGAAATATAGAATGACAGTAACTATAAGGTGCCATCACTCTGCTGAGCTACTCAGAGAACTGACATTTCACTTATTTATGCAGGCGTTGCATGTTTAATACAGTACCAAATAATTGCATTACATTTTGGTAAGATATCCTCAAAGGACAACTTAATTGATTGCACTTCATGCAATACAATTGTCTTCAAATAGCAACTGAAGAGCTGAACTTCACCGAGTAAATGCAGTGAAGGTGAGGAACATCATTTACTCTTGACATCTATAATCTGGCTCAAGTAGGATAAAGCCACACCAAAGGTAAAAGTCATTTTCTTATTTTATGAAGCTGAGTAAAATGCAACTATCAGAAACATGAGTCTATTTTATACCCCGTAATCTAAACTGCAGTGTGCATATTTAATGCTTAAGGACAGCAATGTCAGCTCCATTTCAAGAACACAATGAATTTTTCACTTAGAGCAAAATTCAACCATATTGTTACAAAAGAAAATAAAGCATTTTTTTCCCACCAATGTATTAATCATATTAACTGTTTCTTTATGAAAATAACAGATTCCTCAAATTTCCATGTAGATAACAGAATACCTGTGCATAACAATTATTATTTATATCTTTAATTAATGGTCTTTAATTATTGTTATGATTCAGAAGTGAGAGTACTAATGTTTAAAGCTGTGGATGTCATTTTGCTGCATAAATATCATGTCCTTGAAAGCTCTCTTTACTTGGTTACCCTGGGCTTCCAATAATTGTTTTGAAAAAGGACATATTTTTATGAGTTTTCTGAAAAACTATTTTTAATCACGCATTTTTTTTTCCATTTTTGGCCCCAGCGTATTATGGGGCACGACACTAGGAACCGGGAAACTAATGAACATATGTGAATGGAAAACAAAAGTCAGTACAGGAAAGCTGGAGAAACTGGTGCACACTCAGAGGAAGGCCTTTTTTTTTTTTTTTTCCCCCCCCTTCAGAAGGAGGCGCACTTCTCCTAGTACGGGCAAACGGCTGCGTCCGGCGCCGAGGGTGCTCCCGGCCCCCCTGTCCCGGCCCCGGCCCCGGCCCCGGCCCCATCTCAGCGCAGCCCGGGGCCCTGGGTCGCTGCCCCGCGACGCCGCAGCGGCGCCGGCTCCAGCCCCGCCACGGCCCTGCGGCCCCGGCGCGGCCACGGGAGCCCCCGGCCCCGGCCCCGGCCCCGGCCCCGGCCCCGTTGCGGCCCCGCTGCGGCGGTGCCCGACGCCCCCGGGCTGGGGCTGCCCCGGCCGCCTCGGGAGCAGCCGGCCCGTGCGGCGCCCTGACACACAGAATCTCACATTAATCTTTTTTAATGTAAAAAGAATATTCTTGCTAGCTTGTGTTGTTCCAGCCCGGGCACAAGAGTTTAAACGGAGACCCATAACCAGATTGAAGGCTGATAAATATTTGATTCACTTTTTTAAAAAAGCTTCTTCATTTCTGGCCCACATTTTAATTAAGTGGAACTGTATGTGCAATTACATCAGAACAGGAAAAAGGCTCCACAATAAAACGTGAGAGTTTCTAGGGAGTAATATTAGTATTGAATTGAATTTGAAAGTATATTTTAGTTACTAACAGTAAAATACGTTTTGCAATCAATATTGATACTTCAGTGGTATAGCACAGAAAACTTACATTTATAATCATAACAACAAGAAATCCAAGATGTTAAGAAAAATTGCTTAATTAAGCCATCCACTAAACTCTAATTCTGTATTCCATTAAAGACAAGAAGGAACCTACTCTCATTCCTATTTTCATATTACTTTCTAGGTGCAACAATAACTGATTTTTTAGAATTAATATCCTTCAAGATATTTTCTATTAATCGAGTAAAACCAAATTAATAAAAAGCATCTGATTTTTTGTAACTGATGTACTTGGCTCTATAAGGAAAAGCACCACATCTCAAATACACCCAAAATAGCCTTTCTTTAGCACAGTGCAATATCCTATTATACGCACATGTCTCTGGAGAGGAATAAGACATGGAGAGGAGGGGATAAGGAAAGTATCAGAAGTTCCTTTACAAGTGTTACAGGATATCTTTTTTTTTCTTTTTTTCTTTTTTTTTTTAACTAGGACTGACCAGGAATCAAGGAAACAAATACATTTCTTTACCAAAACCACTAAGGTTCAAAACATTTCCTTCTTTCACTGAAGAAGAAAAGTAAGATCTCTTTCATTATTTTATAACATTGCTCACAAATAAAAAAAGAATGGGAACAGCAATCACCAAATTGGATTATATTTTACTAATTGGAAAAACAGAAAAATTACAGCTCTAGTCAGAACACCATATTCAGTACCAGGAATCCTTCTTCTGGAAGAGGATAAGAAATGGCTACCAGTAACTGTCCCTGCCATGTTACAGCGTTAAATGAAGTATTTCATATCTCCAAATCATAGAAGTGTCTCAGAAGCACCTGACTGTAACCTACTAACAAATCACCCATTTCAACCTAGGTTTAACATACAACACCTGAATTGATTTACAGTACTTGGCAAATATGCTTGTTGACTGAAACTCAAAGTTCCTAATCAAAGGAATTTGCACAAACAGACCAAGAGTAACAAACAGCCGCAGCACAGCTTGCAATATCTGATATTCAAGAGGCAGCACACTCCTTAACTAGATAGGCAGTACACAAGCATTTATGTGTTGCAACTGTAAAGAACCGTGTTATGTTTTCTGGGAACTTACCCTCTGCTGTTTATCTTTGAAATGCCAAGTGGGA
Source organism: Apteryx mantelli (assembly GCF_036417845.1). Taxonomy (NCBI): domain Eukaryota; kingdom Metazoa; phylum Chordata; class Aves; order Apterygiformes; family Apterygidae; genus Apteryx; species Apteryx mantelli. Next base: position 17,627,860 of record NC_089979.1, on the reverse strand, counting down.
AAAGCAATGTGCTTGAAAACTATGCAAATACGCCTGAATGCAAGAAAACAACTACTCTTACCAATAGGAGACATTTTCACAGTTTTTGTTTTACAGTGTCTGATTTAGTTTGATCAGACTCAAAACCAAAGATGGCTGGCCTCAGCAGTGCTCGTTATATTGATTAGTCCTTTTAGAATGCTGAACAGGCATTTTGATGACTTCAGCATTTAGAAGCAGAGATTTAGGTAAGATGAGAGAATAACTTCAAAACTGACAAAATGATAGATGATTTGTAAAAGTAGAATTTTTGGCAGGTGTATCACAAAGTTTTGTGTTTTGAATAAGGGATAGAGCTGTAAATGAAAGACTGAAGATAAGTGGCATCCTTGAATCAGTTTAACATGACAGTAAAATCACAAGGTAATTCTAGATTTGTCTGCTATTTTTAAGAATAAATAAGGGCTACAGGGAAATATATGCTGATTTATTTCTATAATCTACACATTTAAAACCAGATCAGCATCTGTGCTATTGATCTGGTTACTAAATGCACAGTAATCAGAGACATAGGGACTGATATTCTTTAGGAATAAATTCTGTGTGAAACCAGTTTAAGTCTTTTTCCCAGTTTTCCAGAGCAAGATATGTCATTACTATAAATAAGATATGACCCAGTGGTTTTTATTGATTCATATCAACAGTGATCTTGTTTGGCATGAACATCTATTTAGGATTCAAAGAAACTAATATCCCAAAATTTATTTATGTATTTACTGTATTTATGCCCAAAATAAAAATCTCATTTGAAACTGTAAAAAAAAAAAAGAAAGAAAGAAAAAAGGAGAAGGGAACATAAAATATTCCAAAATGGTGTCAGATCCAGCTATACTTTTAAAAGGAAACAGTACTGTAAACCACTATTTCACAAAAGATTTGCCTGATGTGTAAGATTCTGGGTAGGAGGATGATACTGTCAACTGTGGGGTCTGGAAAGCAGCCAGAAGAAGGAATTTTCAAAGATGTGGAAATCCAACTGAAACTGTTCACCACACCATAGTCAAGCATCATCTATTATTTCATACATTATAAGTTAACTGGTGATAATGGATTGGGTATCTGTATGGTTTCAGAACAGAAAGAATTTATTTATTTAAAATTTAGCAATATATTAATTACTATTCTTTTTCAAAACAAGCTATTAAATAGTCCCTGAAATTTTGGACCTTTATAATAGCTTTTGTGATGTACCCACAAGCTGACAGACTACACAGACTAATCATATTTTGAATTTTATTTCACATAAATAGATTCTTCTAGGATATTATTCAACATTTTCCAAGTGGCTGCTGTCATGGAAAAAAAAAATCTCTTCCTTCTTGTCCCTCCATACACATATATATGAACACATAGATAAAAACACCTTTTTTTTTAATTTGCATATGATGAGATGTGCAGTCCATATTCACAAAAATAAATAGAATTCTAGCAAAAGGAAGGCCATATTCTGTCTTCATCCTGGCATGCTTCTGCTGTTTATAAACCCAGAAGCAATAAACAAATTAAGAAGACTAACTATTGCCACCCAATCTCTAAAGAAAAAAACAAACAACTCTATTTGAAAAAGAACTTTCTGAAAATGATGGTGATATACTTTGATCTCTAACAAATTTTCAAGTTCTTTTCCAAAGGAAGAAATGGAGAAATCAAATTTCTAATGGATTTCAGTAGATTTGTATCCCCTTTTTTGCTTTGGAAGACAACATTTGGAACCCACCCCTTGGGCAAAAATTGTCTGCTGCCCATCTCAGAAGTAACACAGGAAAAGACTTTACTGAAAAGCTAATGGCTAACTTGAAACTGTCTTACATGTTTTCAGACAGGTTTTCAGAGTACCTGTTTAGGTGACTATGTTCCAGAGAGCAACTGCTCCAGACAACTGTTGACTGCGTGTCTAGTTCCTGGTGGAAATAGCTCCCCAAATATCAAGATTTTATATGGAAAACAGGGTTCCAGATGAAATACTCAACTTTTTTAAATTTCAAAACACACTAAAAAACATGATGTAAAAAGAATGATGCTTAACAGAAGCAAGTATGTGCTTCAGAACTGCTTCTGAAGTAGAAGTGTAAAGATTTAAAGTTGTATATTTCCATATGTGCATCTGTTATCCTAAAGCTTCCAATGCAAATGTAATCTAAAAATATTTTTGGATATATAGTCATGTTTTCATTCCATAAAATTTGACATTTTACCAGTAAAATAACTATGAAGATTTTTTTTTAAATGCTGTGAATCTATTTTCCTCAGATAAGTACTTAAAAAATCCAAAAGGTAAGGACGTGAGCTGTGTCTTAGATGATATGAATAGTGAGGAACAATTCTGCCAATAATGCAATCTAATGACACATTATTTTGTTGCATGTTGCATATAATTCAATATGATTCAAAATATCCATGAGCAGGTAGCAGATCTGTAGCATGCCAATAGTTTCACTGGCTCCTTTGCAGCGAACTGTTACATGAACAAAAAGAAAAAAAAAACAAAAAACAGCCTAACCATCGAGCACTTCATCTTCTTCTTCTTCTTCTTTTTTTTTTTTTTTTAAGTATTGGAGGGAAAGAGAAAAGGAAAAAAGAGAGAAAACTTAGAATATTGGAGATCTGTAGAAAAAAGACCAGGTGACACTCAAAGGTGCAGAAAGTTACAGGAGATAAATACTCACTACCTGGACTGGGAAGTTCCCTCTACATTTCTGAGTTCATTCATTGGCATTAGGATTCCTCACATTCAACTGTAGACATCTTAAGTGTAAACATCTACAGTTGATGTAGGCTTACTAATCAGGAGGCTTACTCATAATAAGAAAAAAACATTTCTAGGATGTATTCCATCTTGTCAAATGGTAGATAACACACAGGAGATCAATCATCTTCTAAAAGTACCTATTTCTCTTCAGCGAGAGAAAGTGAAACCATGGACATCTAAAATGGAATGCACTTGTCTAAATGTATGTATGCAGTGCCCTCTGAGATACCCTAAAGCAGCCAAAAGATCCACACAAAGCTGGCAGATAGGGAATTTTCAGAACTGAGCCCTTTTGGACAGACAGCTGAAGACCAGATGGGATATCCCAGAGCATCATGTCAATGGCTGCCAATAATCTCAGCCCTACAGATAGGAGATGAATTCTGCTCTCAGCATCATAGACTAATCCTGCAATCCGTTATTTAAAAAAAAACATTCAGAATTATTTGCTTTTGGAACACATTTGAAAATAAATGTGAAGTCCTTTCCCACCCCCCAGAATGAATATTACCTGAAAGTTTTACAATAGCAGGACACCACATTAAAATAAGAAAAAAATGAGATTATAATTTTGTTTTGCATGTTATAGTTTTCTGTTTGCATAAAATTTTAACCTTTATTAACTTGGTTTGCATTCATAATAAGAGCTTGTGACATTGATTAATCTGAAAAGTACAGCCTCAATATTTAATGATCCTCTGTAACTCCAATACAAAGTATTTTAGAAAACAGAAATCATCTTTTAAATACAGCTGTCTACAAAACAAACGAAAATGAATAATAATAATGAATTATACAGGTGAACTAAACTGTCAATATAGCATCCATTTTGAGAAATAAAGGAATGCAAATAAATAATTAAGCAAACACATTGCCTTTTACTTAAGTCAGTATGTTTGTTCATCATGTTTTTCTCGACAACATAAATTTGTCTACTAACTTGCACCTTTTAGCATATATATCAGTGTTGAGTGAGACCATGGATTTATTGTGTATCACAAATATTCTCACAACACTTAAAGACAGTTGCACAGTTGTATACAGCTCAAAGGTCTCCCCGCTGTCACAACAAAATATGTTTATCTAAGTCCTCTGTACCTGAGCTATGAATATCCCTAACTCATGAGCTCTGTTCAGACACTTGCCTCTGAACTATAATCACTATGGTCAGATTCTGCCATATTTTCTCACATTAGATATTGTAACCTTTCCATATGTTGCCACATTATGCCTCTGAAAAGTTACTCTCAATGATAAGTACAAGGAACTTATTTTCACTTATTTTTATTCAGCCACTAGAGAAGAAGACAGAATTTTTGATCCAGGCACTGAAGAAAGTGACTGATTAGTAACTGAAATTTAAGGTGGTGTGGGAATGACATCTGTACCTAAAAGATAAGAAGACAGGGAAAGGTTGGACTTGGAAATTCCTGCCACCTCCCTCATACCAGAACACTTATTACTGATCTACAAGGAAATCAATTTCTGCAACAACCACAACATTATCTTGCAAAAAACACAGTATGAGCAGTCCAAACATACTAGAAACAGCATAAAATCCACTCCAGTGAAACTTAGCCACAAGATATCTACTTCCATCAATTTCCACTATTAACTCTAGAAAAAAATACCTATAAACTGTTGAAAATTTCGTGCCCACCCTTTGCTCATCAATCAAAAGGAATTCTCTGGTTGCCTTCTTCATTGGTGGAAGATAAAAGAAAACATGTCTGTAGTCCTTATATGCCCGCAGGTTGGTTAATTGCTTTTCTGCTGAGGATGACTGACTACTTCCCTGTTAGTAAATGATATGCGTTTGTATCAGATTATAAAACCTAATGAAATCCTGCCATCTGATTGATAGGCTTTACCTCCATAATTTTCCATAGAATCACAGTTCCCTCTGTCAAAATAATTGTATTATTAATATATTTGATTATGGAAGAATAGTTTCAGTAGGAAAATATATTGAATTCATCATTCATTATAAGACTGAGGTATAATTTTATGTACTATTAATATTAGCAAAATATAGTCATCTAAATATTAGGCATCTAGTCAAAAATTTTCACTTATACTACCTTCACAGCTAGTGCTTTTCTGAAGATAAGCTATTTGAGAGAGAAATTCATCTTGTCTATTTTGAACATACCTCTTAGGATAAATAATTAAACAGTAAATTAGGATCTGAAACTCTAGTGATACCAATATGTCTTCATTAACTTTAGAGAGAGTCTAATACACAAAGTCTATTGACTGTGTCACTTAACCTATTGTTGACTCAAGTTAGACGAGACTGATCCACATAAAATATCTCTCTTTAAAATTGTCCCTCTACGTCTTCTTTATTGCAGTTGTGGAAAAGGTGGAAATGACTGAACCCAGCATAATGTTCTAATTATTTCCCATTACATCTAACTGAATATGACTCCTTGTCTGGGTAAGACTGGCTACTGCATCATGAGAAGCAAATGAAAGGAAAGGTAGATTTTAGAGAAAGGTGAGTGAAGATGAGATTGATTACCACTTATGGGCACAGTCACAAAAGGTTTTCTGCTTAAAAAGAAACGTAAGTCCAAACCAGAAAGTTGCACTTAACGAAGCTAGGACAATATTTGTTATCTTAAGATTCCAGGATTCAGAATGGCAACAAGGTTAGCTGTAAACACAAAGGAGAAAACAGTTTTGAAATGTCTCCAAAGAGTTAACATATAACAAAGGAAAAATCTATACTGGAGAGCAAGATACTACTAAATTCTGGTAAAGTCACCACTCAACCCCAAGGCACTTGATCTCACAACATATGTCTCTTTCGACATGGATATTCCTCAGATGTACCAAAGCTATGAAACAATGCATTAGCATATTTGGATTTTTTTTTTTCTTGGTAATGTCATTTGTACAGTACCTGCCCGTTCAGTTGATCAGACAACCGTTAATATTCCAAAATCCCAACCCAGTTTCTCTTCTCTAATACAGCCTTTTGACTACGCTTCCTATGTCTTAGAAAAAAGTCTCTCCATGATACTTTGAAAAACCTATGGATGGATGTCACTCCCAAATGAACATAAGTTTAAACAGCAATGAGATACAAACATTCTGGCTTTTTCATAAAGAGCTTTTCCCTTTCTCATACTAAAAAGGATTTGTACTTTCTCTTAATTAGATCATTTTCCAGGAAGATTTTGGCACGCAATTACTCACTGATTTTTTGTAGTATTGAGCACTTAATGCTATGTCTCTCTGATAAAATGTCAATCTTAAGGCACTCAGGTTTATCCTTTGTGTATTTGTGCCAATGTCCCATGCTTCAACTTACAATAAGTTTGTTAGCTTAACTCAGTAATAGATATTAGGTCATATTGACTCTATGAGTTATTTTTTATTCATAATTTTGAGTCAAACAATAAAAAAAATCTCTACTTTTATAGCATATACAGGCATAATTCGGAGATATTGCGGGTTCGGTTCCAGACCACCGCAATAAAGTGAATATTGCAATAAAGCGAGTCACACAAATTTTTTGGTTTCCCAGTGTATATAAAAGTTATGTTTACACTATACTGTAGTCTATTAAGTGTACAATTAGCATTATGTCTAAAAAAACAATGTACATACCTTAATTAAAAATACTTTTATTGCTAAAAAATGCTAACCATCATCTGAGCCTTCAGGAGTCAGAATCTTTTTGCTAATGGAGGGTCTTGCCTCGATGTTGATGGCTGCTGACTGATCAGGGTGGTGGTTGCTGAAGGTTGGGGTGGCTGTGGCAGTTTCTTAAAATAAGACAGCAATGAAGTTTGCCGCATCAATTGACTCTTCCTTTCACAAAGGATTTCTCTGTAGCACGCGACGCTGTTTGATAGCATTTTACCCACAACAGAACTTCTTTCAAAATTGGAGTCAGTCCTCTCAAATCCTGCCACTGCTTTATCAACTAAGTTTATGTCATATTCTAAATCCTTTGTTGTCATTTCAACAATGTTCGCAGCATCTTCACCAGGAGTAGATTCCATCTCAAGAAACCACTTTCTTTGCTCATCCATAAGAAGCAACTCCTCATCCATTAAAGTTTCATCATGAGATTGCAGCAATTCAGTCACATTTTCAGGTTCCATTTCTAATTCTAGTTCTCTTGCTGTCAGCCTGTCCTTTGAAGCTTTGAAGTCAGGCATTGACTTCTCCTCTCTAGGTAGGAAAGTCCTAGATGGCATCTTCTTCCAATAGAAGGCTGTTTCGTCTACATTGAAAATCTGTTGTTTAGGGTAGCCACCTTCATCAATTCTCTTAGCTAGATCTTCTAGATAACTTGCTGCAGCTTCTACCTCAGCACTTGCTGCTTCACCTTGCACTTTTATGTCATGGAGACAGCTTCTTTCCTTAAACCTCATGAACCAACCTCTGCTAGCTTCAAACTTTTCTTCTGCAGCTTCCTCACCTCTCAGCCTTCATAGTACTGAAGAGAGTTAGGGCCTTGCTCTGGATTAGGCTTTGGCTTAAGGAAATGTTGTGGCTGGTTTGATCTTCTACCCAGACCACTGAAACTTTCTCCATATCAGCAAGAAGGCCGTTTCACTTTCTTATCATCCGTGTGTTCTCCGGAGTAGCACTTTGAATTTCCTTCAAGACCTTTTCCTTTGCATTCACAACTTGGCTCACTGTTTGGCGCAAGAGGCCCAGCTTTCGGCCTGTCTCGGCTTCGACATGCCTTCCTCACTAAGCTTCATCATTTCTAGCTTTTGATTTAAAGTGAGTGACGTGCGACTCTCCCTTTCACTTGAACACTTGGAGGCCATTGTAGGGTTATGAATTGCCCTAATTTCACTATTGTTGTGTCTCAGGGAATAGGGAGGCTTGAGGAGAGGGAGAGAGATGGGGGAACGGCCAGTCGGTGGAGCAGTCAGAACACACACAACATCTATTAATTAAGTTTGCCGTCTTACATGGGCACGGTTCATGGCACCCCAAAACAATTACAATAGTAACATCAAAGATCATTGATCACAGATCACCATAACAGATATCATAATAATGAAAAAGTTTGAAATATTGCGAGAATTACCAAAACGTGACACAGAGACACAATATGGCACTGATAGACTTGCTCGACGCAGGGTTGCCACAAACCTTCAATTTGTGAAAAACACAGTATCCGCGAAGCACAATAAAGCGAAGCGCAATAAAACGAGGTATGCCTGTAGTTCCACATCTTAATTATGGAATGATTATATAGTCACAGGAAACATTTTAAAGATTGTTTCCATTATCACAATTTCCGTATTAAGACTATATGCCTTATTTTACATAGACACTCAACAGGTAATTTTAGTCATTTGTCTCTGATTTTCTTGTCTTTGCTCATTATTTTTCTGTCACAGAATTGAAAGGTACACTTACATCTCTAAGTTGTAGGCTATTTAACTACCTAGGTTAATAAAAGGAAATATAATTAAATGTAAATAATAAGTGTTAGCACAAAGAGTCATACATCTAAAAGGGCTTCTTGGGAAGAGAAGGGTGTTGTAGAATATAAACCAGAAAAAAAGAGTTCTGGCAGATTGTGAAGAAAAATTCATAAAGCTTTCAGACTATTCAGCAGCAATAATAAAAATAAAATAAAATTAAATTAAATTAAAAAATATATATAAAATAGGCCAAAAAGGACAATAAATTATATTATGAGAGGTTAAAAAAGATGCAAAGATCTAGATTGAAGAAAAAAGAGGTTTTGTAGCAATTTAGCTAAGCTTCTGATATTATAAAAAAAGATGAAATCAATGTTTCATTAGTAACCTCAATTCAGTAAATAATAAATAAAAAGATATGAACTGAGACTCATAAAGGATCATACAGTACAGTTAGTAGCAAAAGGCTACTAGAGTAAGACTGAAATGTAGAAATATTTCAAAAGAAAACAAAAGTCATCTTAAAACATTTTATTTAAATTATTTTAAACATGTTATGTTCCATGAGTTTTATGTCCTGGTATTATTTCCTGGCACTTCAAAAGCTACTTTTGTTGTAAAATCCATCAGTCCATTTCACTGCTCTCCAAGTAAATCTTTTAGGAAAACTTTATGTACTTTTTGAGCCATTTTGCCACAAATACATTTTTTTGAATCAACAGATACACTGACAAGGGTATACTCTAGAGAGCCAGAAAAGTATGATTAGCCAAGTCCACTGTAGACAAAAGGTAGTAGGTCTAAGTAGCAAAATCCTATTTCAAAAAAAACTATAAAACAATAAAAAAATTCTGAACATCCTTTTTTCCTTCATAAAAGTAAGTTTGCTGTCAGAAGAAAAATACAAGTTCTTAAAGAGCAAGATGACTCCAATCACAGGAAGGGGATGAAGAATTCTATTTGACTTGTCCCTGCTTCCGTTCTCCCGTTCAGTAGGTAGTTAAAATAGACGTCCCTGCACTCAGCACAAAAGGTCTGCCCTTTCCTGTCTTTCTGAGAGAAGAAAACAGAGAGGTCACTGATTGATGCCAACTTAGCCTACATGATAAGCTAGACATCCTGAAGGGAGCACAAGTATGGGAGTGGTATTAGTGACTTCAGTCTCAATGGATGTTCCTGCAAGCATCACTTTCAGTTCACAAGGAAAATGGTATCGTGAACCTCTAAAGGAGTCACCTCCTAGAAAACAAACACTAAGCCATATCACACTATGTGTAGCTCCACTTCTCAGTAAGATGTCAGAAAAAGGCATATATTGAGCAGAACAATTTACTATAAAAGATCACTCACAAGAGCAACCAAGTGGACCTAAGTGTGGAAGAAAGTGGCAAGTCTCTGTGCCAAAAATTCCTCAAACAAAAAGGACTAAAACGTATCAGCAGCTTTTACACTGCAAACTTCCCATGGAAGTCTCTGGGCCATATTCTTTGATGTCTTTTAAAAAGTTCTAGCTTGGGTGTGCATATTCATCAATAAATACATATAAGAAAATATGTATTCAAAATGTCAAAGGGAGACATATTTCAGATCAATCTTAGGAACTTACAGAATGTCAAATAGAACTAAAACTGAAGTTCAGCCTTTAAGTCTACCTACATTTTTAATCAAAGGTGAATCTAGTCCTAGAAGGCAGGTTGTGGCTAGCATCCAAAATGTCTGATGGCTAAAATAGGAGCAATTTTTCCTATTCCAATGATTGCAATAAGAGCAATCTCTCACTCATTCCCTAGAGGTAGATCATATTTACAAAGTGTAAAACATGGATGTTACAGTCAGGCAAACTGCAGGAAAATACTTAGTTAGACATAATCTATGACAACTGAGAAAAGGGATCTGTCCTCCCTTAAGAATGAAAATGGAGATACAGTAAAAATGCAGAAGGGGAGCACAAATCACTAATTGCTCTGCAATTAACAATACTCTCTTTGTTTCCCCCTTTCTTTCATTTTATTATTTCTCTCCAACCCTTAACCTGTGGCCCATGCACACAGCTCCTGACTCCAGTTCCTCTGTCACCAATTCATTCCAGTCCCTCATTGCTGAATCTGCTCATCTTCTGTCTTAGAAATAGCTAGATTCCCTTCTACGCTGAGACACTACTGTGCTGAGACACTCTCCTCCACATACTTTTGAGAGTTTTTAAAACCGCAGTGTGCACATCATGGGTTCTGAGCAGAATTAAAACATTTTTATGTTGAAGAAATGCCAACTACCTTCTATTGATAAATGTAGCACTGGCTCTCTTAATCTGCAATAACACAGATGAAAACCAGGATTATGTTTGAAATACTTTATGCTTGGAGTATGCTTAAGTATGCTCATATTTTCTAATTATGTCACTGGCTATAAAACCTGCAGTAAGTGCTTACACGGGGGCTTCAGAAGCACCGGGCTTTGGACATCTGCTTGTAAAACAAGTTGTAGTGCACTTTCTTGTGACAGGCCTGACCAAAACAGGCTTCATGAAACGAGGTACCCAGCCCGCTTGAGCTTTATACTGTCAGTATGAATTAATCTGGATGGCAACTGGACTTAGGCTTGACAGCAAGTTCAGGAAATGTTCCACTGACAGTTTTGCCATAGCTGATGAGATAACACAGCTCTAGCAAATTAAATGTGAGCACTCAGGTTTTGCTGAATTTGTTTCACTTACTTTTTGGCTTGGCCTAAAAAGCACAAGAACCCAGAGGCAAAAAGATGAAATAAGAGGGGTGGGAGGGGGGCAGCAGGGTGGAGAGTAACAACGACATGAGGTAGAGAAAGAGGAGGAAAAGAACAGAAACATAAATACAGCAATAGCTAAATATGTATAGATAAAATGAGAGCCAAATTTAACAGAAACATATTAAGAGTTGCAAATAATTTCCTCAATAAACCACTTTAGAGTTTCAGTAAATATCATGTGAGGAGCTTCCCTGATATTTCAAACTATTTCAACAGTTTCTGGGAAAGGGAAGTGCTACAGCAAGTGGAAACAGATGCCACATTTCCAACAGGCCCAGCCACTGCTACAAAATTCAGATTACTGATTTTCCAACAGATATTTGACATCCAAAGAAAAGTCTCTTTGCAGTTACACTATCAAAATAAATATGGACAGCCTAAAGATTTTTGATGCAATCTCTTAAGTAAGAAGATTAAGTAGATTAATTTCAGTTTACATTTTGAAAGTAATGTTTCTAACATAGAGACCATTTTTGTCTTTAATTCAAAAAAAACCCCTCCAATTTTCTTTTAGAACAGAGTTTATGCATGAACTGTCACAGAAGAGAAGATATGTAAGCTTTCAGAGAAAAAAAAAGATTTTTTTTATGATTTGAGAGAGCTACTGATACACAGAGCATAGGAAAGTTCTGTTTGTGCCAGTTTTAACATTAGGTCATTCCCTATCATCTTCTTATTACGACCTACATGCAATTGATACTAAATGTTGTTAAACTAACACTCCAAATTGCTAAATGAACAATAGTTCTTCAAAATTTTAATAAAGTTTTATAGTTTTTTTTATGAAAGAGATATTTAAGAGCATAACAAAAATAAAACCTAGCAAAAATAAAAATAAAACATTCTCTCTCATCTCTCAGATGCAAATCTTTATTGATTTCAAAATTATCTCAATATACAATAAATAAAAAGATAAGAATGTCAACACCAGCAAAACTTTCAAAACGTTCTATAAAACATCATTTATCTGCTTATCTAGATATTAAGAATACTTTTAGGCTTGTAATACACAGAATGTAAAGTCTAAAATATGATGGTGGCAAAGAGGCAATAGCATAAGATGCAATTATGTAAAATTTCTGGTTGTAAAATTCATACCATGTAAAAAAAATGGAAGCAGAACATAGTTTTCTAATCCATCTAAATTTAACAACAAGCTTAGATATTTAATTTCTCCTTACAGTTTTGGAAAACAACTTAATCTTTCTGAAAAGGATCCCCTTTTGTTTATTTATTTCCTTCTTAATGCATGGTGGGGTACGGTATGTGGGGGAATATGGCTGAGATCTAGCAGAAGGGCTGTCATTCCAGCACTGACATTTTCCACAGCATTTCTGTTGCTGTGGATTAAAAAAAAAAAAAATCAGTAAACATAATTCATAAGACTTGAACTCTGGTTAACCCTAGCCCTAATTCTGATTCAATTTCACTGAAGTTTCAGCCTGTTGTCAAATCCAGACTGAGCATTACCTAGTCCATGCCTTTGAAGGGCAATATTAACAGTCTTAATTGCAATTTTCTTTTCCCACGTGCTACTTAAGCCAAGCAAACAATGTGAACTAGGTTTTAACGCAAATGGGATTTTTGCCATTACTAGTAAAAGGCCACAGGATCTATACTGACCTGACATTGATGGGTCTCAGCATTATCTGGCCTTGTCTTGGCCTGAGCTGGTTTTAGCATGCTCAGGCTGTACTAACAATTGCCTAGCAATTATCGCCTAATGTGTTTCCTTTAGCTCCGGGAAAACTGCACATGGCAAAAAAGGCTGGCAAACCAAGGCATTCACTGGGTAGCAAACAGTAGCTCTTTATATTAACTGGGTCTGAGGCAATTGTGCAGCCTTCAAATTTTAGCTTGGAATCAATGAAAAGAAAGCCGGTGTCATAAGAAAACGTACGGAAATAAACTCTGCCTTGGCACACTGCTGGAAACAGTCTTCCTACCTCATTAGCAATGAGGCCAATGAATTTTGCAAAGTCAAAGCAGAGGAATACAACAAACTAATATGACTGCATACAATACAGAAATTTTGCATTTTTCTAGGTAGTAGCCAAGAATACAATAAGTAAATTCATCATTCTTATATTGACAAGATCTCTAGAATATTTGAAGCACCGTAAGTTAAGAACACCTGTAATGAAGAATTGCCATTGGTCATGCTCTCTCTCCACCTGTCAAACATGTACTTTGCAGAGTTATAATCTCCAAGATTATGTATCACATCTTTTATTTTATTTTGTTGTTTTTATACAATATTTGTATTAACAGCAGAAAATAATTTTTTTCCTCAGTATCTGGAAATTTACCATGCACATCATTCGTTCTGTGTTTTAAAATCACAGAATCACAGAATCACAGAATCACTGAGGTTGGAAGGGACCTCTGGAGATCATCTAGTCCAACCCCCCTGCTCAAGCAGGGTCACCTAGAGCACATTGCACAGGATTGCATCCAGGCGCATTTTGAATATCTCCAGAGAAGCAGACTCCACCACCTCTCGGGGCAACCTGTTCCAGTGCTCTGTCACCCTCACAGTGAAAAAGTTTTTCCTCATGTTAAGATGGAAGTGTCTGTGTTTCAGTTTGTGCCCATTGCCTCGCGTCCTGTCGCTCGTCACCACTGAAAAGAGTCTGGCCCCATCCTCTCGACACCCTCCCTTCAGATACTTGTACACATTGATAAGATCTCCTCTCAGCCTTCTCTTCTCCAAGCTAAACAGGCCCAGCTCTCTCAGCCTTTCCTCATAAGAGAGATGCTCCAGTCCCCTAATCATCTTTGTGGCCCTTCGCTGGACTTGCTCCAGTAGTGCCACATCCCTCTTGTACTGGGGAGCCCAGAACTGGACGCAGTACTCTAGATGTGGCCTCACCAGGGCTGAGTAGAGGGGGAGAATCACCTCCCTCAACCTGCTGGCAACACTCTTCCTGATGCACCCCAGGATACCATTGGCCTTCTTGGCCACAAGGGCACATTGCTGCCTCATGCTTAACTTGGTGTCCACCAGCACTCCCAGGTCCTTCTCAGCAGAGCTGCTTTCCAGCAGGTCAACCCCCAGCCTGTACTGGTGCATGGGGTTATTCCTCCCCAGGTGCAGGACCCTGCACTTCCCTTTGTTGAATTTCATGAGGTTCCTCTCTGCCCACCTCTCCAGCCTGTCCAAGTCTCTTTGAATGGCAGCACAGCCCTCTGGCGTATCGGCCACTCCTCCCAGTTTTGTATCGTCAGCAAACTTGCTGAGGGTGCACTCTGTGCCTTCATCCAGGTCATTGATGAAGAAGTTGAACAAGACTGGACCCAGGACTGACCCCTGGGGGACACCGCTAGCTACAGGCCTCCAACTAGACTCTGTGCCACTGAGCACAACTCTCTGAGCTCTGCCATTCAGCCAGTTCTCAATCCACCTCACTGTCCACTCATCTAACCCACACTTCCTGAGCTTGTCTATGAGGATGCTATGGGAGACAGTGTCAAAAGCCTTGCTGAAGTCTAGGTAGACAACATCCACTGCTCTCCCCTCATCTACCCAGCCAGTCATTCCATCATAGAAGGCTATCAGATTGGTTAGGCATGATTTCCCCTTGGTGAAGCCATGCTGACTACTCCTGATCACCTTCTTTTCCTCCACATGCGTGGAGATGGCTTCCAGGATGAGCTGCTCCATCACCTTTCCAGGGATGGAGGTGAGGCTGACTGGCCTGTAGTTCCCTGGGTCCTCCTTCTTGCCCTTTTTAAAGACTGGGGTGACATTGGCTTTCTTCCAGTCCTCGGGCACCTCTCCTGTTCTCCATGACCTTTCAAAGATGATGGAGAGTGGCTTAGCAATAATGTCCGCCAGCTCCCTCAGCACTCGTGGGTGCATCCCATCAGGGCCCATGGATTTGTGGGTGTCAAGTTTGCTTAAATGATCTCTAACCCACTCCTCCTCCACCAAGGGAAAGTCTTCCTCTCTCCAGACTTTCTCTCTTGCCTCCAGGATCTGGGGTTCCTGAGGGCTGGCCTGAGCAGTAAAGACTGAAGCAAAGGCGGCATTCAGTAACTCTGCCTTCTCTGCATCCTTCGTCACCAGGGCACCCACCCCATTCAGCAAAGGGCCCACATTTTCCCTAGTCTTCCTCTTGCTGCTGATGTATTTGAAGAAGCCCTTCTTGTTGTCCTTGACATCTCTAGCCATATTTAATTCCAAACGGGCCTTAGCCTTCCTCGTCGCATCCCTGCATACTCTGACAACATTCCTATATTCATCCCAAGTGGCCTGTCCCCCTTTCCACTTTCTGTAGACTTCCTTCTTCTGGTTGAGTTTTGCCAGGAGCTCCTTGCTCATCCATGCAGGTCTCCTACCTCCTTTGCTTGACATCATCAACATAAAGATTTTCTGAAAAAAGTCAAAGAATAGCTGCAGAAATTGTGTCACCAGAAGCAGCAGTAGATACTTCTAGCTCTTCATTTATGAAAGCAATAAAACATATGAAGTGAGATTTTGTCATCAGACAACACAATACAGAAAGTCTTTCAATGTTTATAGTAATGTGAAACTGCTTTCATGATGATAATTCTGTAAGTTCAAGAAATGGCATTTAATGTCATAGGACATTAAATTGTGATGGTTGCCAGGCTTAGCAAAGAGAAATGCCTTTGCACATGAGTTCAATCGATCCAGTGTTTACTCTGGTAATGTGAGGTGCTGTAGCTATTTAGCGCAGGAAAATGTGAAGTCACTTTCTTTTTTGAATACAGGGAGAAGTAGTTATCATGAAGGAGCTTTCATAGATTTTTTTTTTTTCTATTTCCTATCTGGTTGATATTAACTGAATCAGTCTTCCAGTGTGAAAAATCTTTTTTTCTGTTCTGTTCTTTTTTTGAAGAAGAAGAAGAAGAAAAATAACCTCTATCTCTTTTGATTGAACCCATCAGAAATAATCAACTCCCTCCACCTCTGGTTTTCCTACACAAACTTCTAGATAACCTAGATCTGGACTTCCCTTTCCCACCTCAGAGGTGGTGCACAGCTGTCTCCCTGCAGCAAGGGTCATTAGTCCATGGTTAAACCATCTCTGTGTTACTAGTAGTCACATGAAGAACAGAGCGTAGCAGCACCTGAGAAAAAGACTGGCCTGGAGCAAGCTACCAGTAGCTGCACAATTCAGCCGAAGTCTGCTTTCTGTACAAACAGCTCATGTCTGAGCACTGGATAGACACAACAAAAGTGGTATCATAAAAAATTATGCAAAGCTCTTGCAAAATCCTCAAGCTCTTGCAAAAAAGTAAGATGTGTGTTATGAGACTATCCTAATGTCAAAAACTGTTAATATATATAATCTATTAAGGTAGAGGCTGGACAGTTTAAGAAATGCTTAATTACCAAAAAAAAAAAAATTTGAGAGATTTATAAGGAAGTCTCCCATCTGATACCACATTCCTACATGACCTGTATATTTTGGCAGATTCACACCTGCATACATGTGAAATTAAAAAAAAAAAAAAAAAAAAATTTATGAGGAAACTGTTAAAGATAAAACCCATTAATATTTAACACAAGCACATATATATAGGTAGATGGAGATACCTGAACTTGAGAAAAATCTTCTTTTTGTATTTTTACCCTTATCTACTCACATCGTTTCACTTATATTTTTTATTATTATGTTGTAGCCATATTGCCGCACTTAAAGGAGACATACATATCTTGCTTTATATCTTGTATCTTATTAACAGGTGAGATTATCTCATTTTAATAGTTTCCAATTTAAAATATATACATATCTATATTTGTATATATATATACAGATATATCAATTTTTTAAATACATAGAGCAGGTTTTCTCCCCTAATGGAATAATCCTTTGGGCTCGATTTTGTGATACATGTCCAGCAGCTTAAATAAGCATGCTGGAATACTAACAGAAAATGTCTGTACAAGTATGTTAGACTTCTGCACACATTCACATACAGGTTTCTAACCAAGATGCTCTTGGTAGCCAGACAGTAAAGGGTACTGTGACATAGAGGAAAGTACAAAAAATAGATTATTTTTTTTTAATATGTAATGAGAATACATCAATTTTAAAGAGCTTCACATGCGATACTTTCCTTCTTTGTTTCCTCTATCCTGTATCTATTGATATAATAAGACAGTAATGCGGGTATATTTTTAGATGCAGCCTACTTATCAACTTTAGATGCTGTGCAGCCTACTTATCAAACATTACCGATGTAGGGTTAAACGCCCATTGTTATTTTCAGTGCATACTAAAAAGTGAATATTCAACAGAATCTTGCCATGTATGCTTGCATTAATAATTAATAAAATGTTTCAGTAATCAGCCCAATAACTGACCAGGGGTAAATGAAAGTAAGGTTTTGTAAATTAGAACTGTTGTAAATTATCTCAAGGCAGTACGACAAACTTTTGTTGATACCAGAGTATTCATGAATAAAAAAAAGGCAAAAATCACTTGCTGTACACAAAAATATGCATAGACACCATATAAATGCAAACTAGAAGTGGGAAAACTCTCTCCATGATTTTCTTCCACCATATCGTGCTGGAGAAGCCTCATGTTCGTAGACCCTGGTCCTCATAGGTAACTTTAACCACCCCGATATCTGCTGGAAGGGCAACACACAAGGGCACAAGCAATCCAGGAGGTTTCTGGACTGCACTGATGACAATTTCCTGATACAGGTGATTGAAGAGTCAATGAGGGGAGATGCTCCACTGGACCTCATACTTATAAAAAAGGAAGCACTGGTTGGAGATGTAGAGGTTGGGCAGCCTTAGCTGCAGTGACTATGAAATGGTGGAGTTCAGCATCCTGAAAGGAGGGAACAAAGGAGAAACACGATCACAATCCTGGACTTCAGGAGAACACTTTTTTCACACATCTGTTTGGAAGAATCTCCTGGGAGATGGTCCTGGAAAGAAGAGTGGTCCAGAGAGCTCATTGATTTTCAAAGTTCACCTCATCCAAGCTCAAGAAATTGTCCATCCCAACAAACAGGAAATCAAGCAAAAACAGCAGGAGGCCTTCATGGATGAACAAGGAGCTCCTGACAAAACTCAAACATAAGAAGGGAGAGGTCACCCGACAAGAATAAAGGGACACTGTCCAAACATTCAGGGATAGGGTTAGGAAAGCTAAAGCCCAGCTGTAGTTGAATCTGTTGAGGGATGTGAAAGGCAACAAGAAAGGCTTCTACAGGCATATCAGCAGCAAAAAGAAGACTAGGGAAGATGTGGGCCCTCTGCTGAATAGGGCAGAGGACCTGGAGACAAAGGACACAGAAAAGGCCAAGGTACTCTCAATGCCTTCTTCACCTCAATCTTCACTGAGAAGACTGGCCTTCAGGAAGCCCAGGTTCCTGATACCAGAGGGAGTCTAGAACAAGGAAAACTTACCCTCAGTGGAGGAGGATCAGCTAAGGAGACATTTATACAAACTGGACATAAACAGGTCTGTGGAACCTCATGAAACGCGCCCATGAGGGCTGAGGGAGCTGGTCAATGTCATTGTGAGGCCATTCTTGATAATCTCTGACATGTCATGAGAATCAGGAGAGTTTCCTGAGGACTGGAAGAAACCAAATGTCACTCTTATTTTCAAGAAGGTCAAGAAGGAGGATCTGGGGAACTACAGGCAGGTCAAACTACAGGACTGCAGCCTCACCTCGATCTCTGGGAAGGTGATGGTGCAATCCTCTTGGACACCATTTACCAGACATATTAAGGATAGGAAGGTGACTGGGAGTAGTCAGTATGGATTTATGAAGAGGAAAGCATGCCTCACCATCCTGAAAACCTTCTACGATAAGATGATTGGCTCGGTGGATGAGGGAAGAGCAGTGGATGTTCTTTCTCTCGACTTAAGCAAGGTTTTCAGTGCTGTCTCCCATAACATCCTCACAGAAAAACTGATGAAGTACACCTAGATGAATGGACAGTGAGATGGACTCAAACCTTCCGGAACTGCTGGGTTCAAAGGGTTGTGACCAGTAGCACAAAGTCAACTCAGGAGGAATAACCGTATGCACCATGCATGGGAGCCAATCGGCTGAAAAGCTGCTTTGCAGGAAAGGCCCTGGGGGTCCTTGTGAACAGCAAGTTGAACATAAGCCAGCAATGTGCCCTCATTGCAAAGGCAGCCAACAGCATCCTGAGCTGCTTTAGGAAGAGCATTGCCAGCAGGTTGAGGGAGGTGACCCTTCTGGAGTGCTGTGCCTAGTGCTGTGTCTAGTGCTAGGCTCTGGAGCTACCAGAGTGAGTCCAGCAAAGGGCCACGAAGATGATTAAGGGGCTGGAGCATCTCTCATATGAGGAGGTGCTGAGAGAGCTGGAATTGTTCAGCCTGGAGAATAGAAGGCTCAGGGGGGTCTCATCCATGTGTGCAAACACCTGATGGTGGGGGGCAAAGAAGATGGAGACAGACTCTTCTCAGTGGTGCCCAGTGGCAGGACTAGAGGCAACGGGCACAAATTGCAATTCAGGAAACTCCATTTAAAAATAAGAAAAAAAAAGAAAAAACTTTTTTACTGTAATGGTGATCAACCACTGGAACAGGTTGCCCAGAGAGGTTGTGGAGTCTCCATTCTCAGAGATATTCAAAATCTGACTGGACATAATCCTGGGCAACCTGTTCTACTTGACCTTGCTCTGAGCAGAGTGGCTTGACTAGACAGTCTCCAGGGGTGCCTTCCAGCTTCAACTATTCTGTGATTCTATGTAGCACAACTTAGAAGGGAGGCTTAGAAAAACATATATGGGACTCAAAGTCAGATGTCACAGGGGACAGTCCTTTATAGTCAAAGAAAACTGCAAGTTTCTCATTAAATGTCTATTGTTGTAATTTGGGATTACTAGTAGATCATAAAAGGAGCCCTTGGAGTGCCTCCCCTTTCTGTAGTCCTATCAGCAACCACTGGAAAATAGTTATTGCACTGTCTCTTGCCTAAAAGGAAG
Organism: Apteryx mantelli; assembly: GCF_036417845.1. Taxonomy (NCBI): domain Eukaryota; kingdom Metazoa; phylum Chordata; class Aves; order Apterygiformes; family Apterygidae; genus Apteryx; species Apteryx mantelli. Next base: position 17,607,927 of record NC_089979.1, on the reverse strand, counting down.
TGATTCTTCCTAGATATGAAAAAAGGCTTAATTTTTATACAAAGTAAATTAGACAACTAAAGCTGAAATTCTGATACCACTGAAGCATATATTCATGATTTAATCATAGATGCTGAAATTGAAATAAAACTAATAAATGCAAAACAAAACAAAAGGGACAAAGAGGGAAATAAGAAATACTAGGAATAGATAACAGAATGACACTGTAACATAAATTTATAGAGGATCTGCATCAAAGGTCTAAGCATAAATGCTAAACTCCAAAAAATGCAAATACCTGGACTCAGGATTTTAGCTGCAGAATACTGATATTAAGCTATAAATAAAAATAGGTGCATAATAAATCTTAAGTAAATTACAGTCATGGGACCTTCCATGCCTTATTCGTCACCCATGCCAGGGCTTTAGAATGTGGTAGCTCAAGCAATTATTAAAATGAAATAAGGGAGGAAGGGGGCGGGGGGCATGGGCTTTCCCCCTTAACCCCACCATTTTGTTCTTTTGAGGAAAGATCTTTCTTTCGTTATATCAGTATCACCGTATTTTATATCAATCACAAAAGAAAAACAAAGAAAACAAAACAAAACAAACCTGAAAAGTTCAAGGACTTTCCTTCCAGATCAGTATTTTACCACTTCCTTTAAGGCATATGGCCAGATTACCTGCCTTTTCATTCAAGGCAACATCTTTAGTCAGAATAAAAATCCATCCTTGGCATTCACCTGATGAACAGGAGGTCAACTAGGGTATTTCTGTGAATGTAGCAGTATGAGTCCCAATCCATTTTTGATTTCAACAATTTATCTTGACTGCCTTCTGAATATTAACAGTCTTCTGACATGTTTGTGACACATCTTTTTTCTGCCTTTATTTTTAGGGCAGGTTTTACTCATGGTTTGCTCTTTGATCTTCCACAACTACAATCAAATAGAAACTAATGCCATGTCACCGCTGCCTTTTTTATTTTTATTTTTTTTTGGGAAATATATGGGTAAAACATTCTTACAAAGTTAACTCTTTATAAATCAGTGCAAATATCCTATATGGAAATTACGTATATGCATCTATCCTGAAATACTTCAAATTTACCCAAAATGAAAGTGTTTGCCTTACAACAAGCAGCAGCTGCAAAAGTTTAGAAACCCTTTCTTTTACAAAATAAATACAAGCATTTTTAACCATGTAGGATACCATACAGGTAACCATGGAAAAACTTCTGTTTCAAAATTATGTACAAATTACCCCATATTCTTTTTTCACTATTCCGAGCTTTGGCACATCATAGATTTCTTTCTAAGGATAACTTTAATTATTTTCTAGCGAGCAAATCAACTTCACAGAAGAGATTCTTGATAAGAAAGATCATGCAAAAATGTGTACAAGAACAATACAAATATACTGATCTCACAAATATCAAAAGTGTTGGTGCACCCTCATCAATGAGGCTTATCACTTGACTCCTGTCCACATGGCCTTCCCTTCACAATTGTTTTTTTTTATTTAATTTTTCTACTTTTCAAACCATAAAATCTGATAATAAACTCATTGTCCTCTCTGGCCACATTTAAAGTATTTATCAGAGGATCAATTACCTCCAACATTTCTACTAAGACAGAAAGACGATTTCTTGAGAAATTGTTTTTCTATAGAAATAGATACTAAAACACTCGACACTGAGGCCAGAAATGGTACCGACAATGCAGCCTGAAATAAATTAGATGCTGTTCTCAAAGACTTAAATTCCTTCCCTCCACCCCCAAGAACAGACCTGCTGTATTGCTCTCTGGATATCAAAAGCATAGTATTAGTCCACTGCTAGCGGGGCTTGAGAATGAACGGCACGTTTGGTTAGCAGTGGGAGGCACGAGACAACTGCAGTGCAGTGAAAAGCTAAGGAGACAGATGGCTGACTGGGACCAAAGATATTTCTTTAATCTGTTCTGTACTGATACCAAGCTGATATTGCTGAACCCAGTCAGAATAGAAATCTGACCAGATTCAGTCCTGGCACAGGCACAAAGACAGTGGGAACAACATCCGTTTACAGCAGAGCTGAATTTCCATTCAGGTTCTTTTTCATCTATTGCTTCCTACCTTCAAATATTCTCTATTTTTAAACTACTTAATTGCAAATGATGCAACAGAAGAAGCTCTGAAAGGTTTAAAGTTCAACAAGCCCTCATGGTTCTCATGGCTCTGGTATAAAATACAAATATTGCCATGTTATAATAAACACCATGACATTATTTGTTATAGTCATTATAAATAAATATTAATAACTAATCTTCATTATGTCAATGGCATTTTTGACTTAAGACTGGAAAAGATCTCAAATATAAAAAGTTGTGCCTTTTTAGCAGTCATGCAAGGCAAGCACTATGGTGCTCAAGACTGTAAGGCAATGCCAGCATGAATCAAAACTGAACACATTAAACCTATGATTGTGCAAGCAAAAACTTTATACATTCAGATACTTTAATATATGCTAAAAAGAAGCTGATACAACTATAAAAATATCATCTTAATTTTCCTTTCTTTTTTTAGAACTCAGCTCAAAAATCAGTTTCTTCAGCAAGTCTAGGTTCTTCCAGTCAGTGGTAGCCACATTTTATACTGATAGTCCAGGTCAGAATTTTATTTCTTAGACAACATATAATGCCATGTAAAGCTTTTATCTATCCATTATTTCATAAACTCTCTAATTATCTTTGAGTCTGCATTTCATTGTAATATTAAAGATATATAATTATGTCTGACCAACAGCACGCAAAGGATAATTTCAGCGTTGTCCAAAAAATATTATTATAAACATGTCTGTAAGAAACAACAACTCCTTGCACCAATTTGCCCAAGATGAATCTAAGATTTTTTTCAGTCTAGTGCCTTCAGTAGTACATCACAGAAGTGCAGGAACAGTCTCTAACAAATCATATTTTGAAACAGAGATTATATTGTTACCAATATCTTGATTAATTTAAATTTCTTCTTTACATTTTCATTCCAGACATAACTCGGTGCTGTACCATGCCTTATCAACTATTCTTGATTATAGCCTTATTTAAAAACTCATACTTAATTTTAAGTGACCTGCTCTTAACTGTAGTTCTTATGCGTTAACTATATCTTCAACCCTTTCTTGGCATTTAAGCACATGAGGAAACATATAAGTATATACTAAGTACTAATCAAATAAAATGGAATCATGCATGCACTTAAATACTGTGCTGAATGAGCCCAGAACTATCCAGAAGTTTAAAGTTGAGTGTATGCTTACATATTTTTATCAGTCAGGGCCTATGCTATTACTGTAGTATTTACAGTTTCAGAAGAGTTTCCAATAAAAAAATTACTTTTTTAAAATACAGAAATCTTTTGAATATTTAACTTTTCCTTTCAACTATCCCAGGCATGAGCTCTGACAAAAGAGGAAGTTTATTTTGTTTTTATTAGAACTGGAATTTATACAGATGAAGTAACTAGATCTCTGAAGAGTTTTAAGAGGAAGAAAAACAAGCCTAACAACCACACTGTCCCAGAGACAAAGTGTTCATCCACTTCTTAATTTTCTGCAGTCTGCTTTAATTCCAAAGTCCCTTAAAACAGAAACTGGAAATTTGTAATACTGAAGAATAATGCTTCTGAATGCTCCCATACAAAATACTTTTTATCAAAAAAGTGCTTCTTGTATTGACCGAGTTCTGCACTTTTGGAAATTCCACTGCATCACCACATTGGACCTTGGGGTGGGGGGTGCTGGAAATCAGCAGCAAGACACAAGGGCCTCAGAACAAGAGTGCAAGCCTTATATTTTTTCTCCAAGTCCCTAATATTTAAATCCTGCATTCCCCTGAGTTTTGTCAGAAGGTTCATAGAAGCTTGTGGGCTTCAAGTTCTGTTTCTACCATTGGAAGAATGTATAAGCTCTGATTTGACCTCATTCATGTAGACATCCCCTTACTTTTTTGAAATGGAGCAAGGGTATCTGTTTTATTTAAAAATACAGTCAAAAAAGGTCTTACTTCTATGTTATACTATAGCTCAATTGTGGTTTCAAACCAAACTGTTAGAACACTTGTTTAAAGTGTAAGTGCTGTGCCCAAGTTCCTCAAACAGCATATCACATCATACCAACTACCACGCCTGAAATAACTGGCTCTCAGAAATCCTAGGAGTACATAAATTTCATCTTGCTCACTGAGGGGTTTTGATTAAAAAAATAAAAATATCAAGCTTCTTCAGGCCAGAGAAACAGATCTTCATTATTACTTTTAAACTTTGCGCTCCAGATGCTCATCTGTGGGACAGAGCACCATCGTTCTCCTTGCACCCCTTTCCAAGGACTCTTGTTGCATTTTAAATGATCCATAATTTGGAGATCCAAAGTGAATCCATGAACTTCAGTAATTTCTCACTAAGGCCAAACTCCATGTGAACAGTCTTACACACAGTGCATCCCTACTTGATTATACACGATATAACTATACCCATGACATTATTTCATACCATCAAGTAATTGGTTCTGGGAATTGATTTAGGGAATCACATAAAAACATGCTGACATCTACTTGACATACAAAAATCAAAATACTCTCAGGTGAAAGTATCTAATATTGGTCATTTCTTAAAAATGTCTACAAGGCACCACATACAGCAGTTGCACTATGCAAATAAATCATATAAATAACAAATGCCATGGTCTATATATGCTTTTCTGTTTTTTAAAGCAAAATCAGAATTTTAAACTTACCTTATTAGTATTGATAGCTGTGATGACCCACACACACTGAGCATTGCTGTCATACTGGAATGGAAAATTAGGTGATGTGAAAGTGCCTCCAGGTCCCTGAAGACTGGATCCACAAGTCTTGACTGCAAAAAGAAAGTTCATCTTATAATTCACATACAAAATACATAAAGCTTGTTTTATGAATCTGCTACAACTTATATTAATCAGCATTTAAAGGATTAAAATACCATTGACCAAAAATAGAACTACCTAACACAAGATAACTGAACACTCACGCTTCTGTTCAAGCTCATAATCTAAACCAAACCAAACCAAACCACACCACACATGCATACACACAAACATTCGAATGAAAAGAGGGACTACACAAAGAGGAACTCTCTGCTCCATTTATTTTTAAAGGAATGCTTTCATTTAAGAAGTACCTAATGTCATTATCTCCACAGATATCTGTAAAAAGAAGAGTTTATATAGTAGAACACAAAGATCACTCTAAACATGGTGTATATTTTTGTTTATTTATTGGTGTATGGCTACATCAGCATTTTTCCTGCTGTTACCACTTCCCATGCCATTGAACCAATAGCTGAAACATTGAAAATTTTAAAGGGAACTTGTAAAAGCCAGTCTTACACAAAACAGTGTAACTGTTTTTAAAGACTGCTAAGTACATTCATTTACAAATCAAAATCTGTATGGTTATTTATAGTAGAATATCATAAAAAAAAGAAATCCTTATTCATTTTAGGTTGTGTCTTACATCACAAATAACCCACAGGAGATAGAGTTATTTGGACTGGTGAATGCTACTACTTAGGCACTAAAACCATAGCCTGCTGAAGCCAGGGGAAGTTTTACTGTTGGCTCCTTGATATTCAAATCTTTCCTAATGCACTAATGGTGAACTTTTCCTATACTAAGCTCTAGAACTGACAAGCAACCTCAGCTCATGAGCTTCTCATCCTGTTTCTGTAGTGATTATTATGGCATGCAAGTAAACTGCGGAAGCTAAAGGATTATTGCTAACTCTAGATGCTGGCAGAATCCAGCTCATGTAATCGATTAAAAATTTTGACTAAAAGAAGCAAAATTACCATACAGCCACACTGCACTTTGCATGCACAACGCGTGCTTATCTGAGCAATACCAAATACATGCAGATTCAGCTGTTCTTGGATGCAGACTGCTTCCCCCACCCCATTAACCTCCAGGAGGAATGTCATTCAAAATGGAAATGCACAGTTACCCAGGCCTTAGAAAACTAAAAAATTCCCTCCCCAGACCTTGTGGCTCATTTCTGGTTCTGGGCTTCACCACATTTCTAGTGCTAACTCAGTTATTACATTTCCGGTGGTAACTTTTGCAATCATACGAAAATCTCCTGATAAATTTGACCCAGCTAGTTCATAGAATTATTATTCTCCAAGTCTGAATTACAAATGCACCAAATAATTTATTGACACATTAGTTTAACACACAATCAATACTTATAACATTAAAAACTTTCCTAATTTCACAGAAAAAAATGTTGACAATTGATTAATGTAACTTTTTTTTCTGTTAAATTATTGGTATGTGCTACTGACATGACTCAGTGACATGTACATAGTTGGTATTTGAGGATTTTTTTTAAAGGAACATATTTTGAAGAATTTTCTTCTAAAAAAAGATACTTATTATGGATTTAAGTAGCACGCTATTGCAAAAAAATCCAGATAATGAAATTATTGCATTTTATAGAATGGAAAAAAAAACATAATAAACAAATAAAAAAAGACACAACTGGCACCAAACCTTCTTTAGAAAGAGGTCTGTGAAAAAGTGATATACAGGAAACCCATCATGGAAGTCACAATTAAATACTGCTAAATCTACTTCAACATCACCTTTTCCCAAGTGAATCTGTGTATCCAGATATGGAAATTTTGGTCAATACACAGCTTGGTTAAGTATGCTCTACTTGCAACAGCTTGCAAATAAAAGCAGATACTTTTAAAAGACTGTGATAGTTGGTAATTATCCAGTGTTGTGAACTCAAATTTTTGTGTTCTCTCCAAACATAAGACATGATATGAGAGATTCTCATATGTTAGGCAATTTAAAATGCTTTGGCACATTCAAGAAAAATGAAGGCTACTAGGTCAAACAATCTAACAGAATAATCCAGCACATAATGTGCTCATCGTTTCCATCCAAGCCACGCCACTTTTACCCCTCAGAGAAAAGCCCGTTCAAAGCCATCCAGAAGCCGCAGCCCGGGGAGAGGACAGGACGGCTCCTGATTTACGAGCAGGGGCTGCAGCTGATGAGTGTCTGAGCAAGCGAGAGAGTATCAATGCCTGGCACAGCTTTTCTTCTCTTGTGTTTCTAAATAAGAACCCGTATGACTCTTGCAGCTCGTGTTGGTGTGTGGGAAGAGCGAAAGCGAGGAGGGAAAAGCAGTGAGTGTTCCCGACCCAATCTGCTGGCCCATCTGAGCGCGCGTGTGCGCGTGGCCGTGTGGAGCGGGGCGGGCGGCACGTTGCGTCGCAGGCTGACCTGCTCCGCGCAGGAGCTGCCTTTGCTGCCTCTCCTCCGCACAGCCACGTACCGGAGGCCCCAAAGAAAAGCCATCTGCTTTGCTAGTGGAATGATCCTGATAGGTCTTTGACACCTAATTTCTGTTGTTTACACTCATTTCAAGTATTCCTAACAGACATTTGCCTTGAGTACTAAATCAGAAAAAAAAAATCACAAATTAAAGACACCTGATTTTGAAACCTGATTAATGAGGGAAAAGGAGTGATTAAAAATATGGATCTTCGTTCATCTGAAAATACAAATATAAGAAGCAGCAAAGATGAAACCATTTGCTATACTTATTTACAGTTTAAGACGACTTCTAATTCACCAATATAAAATACTGAAATAGTATGATCTAATAATGAAACTCTATAGAGCTCAAATAGAGAAAAAAGTATATGTTTAGGGCTTTAGCTCTTATATGATTAATCCCATTGCATCTGTCAGGTGACTGATGAACAAATCACATCTGTGTTTTTTGGATGCGTATCAGAGTCATTTCTGTTTAGTAACAATTGTAGTAAAAGCACTGTTCTACTGTAATATGATAATATAATACTAGAATATGCTAACAATTTTCAAGTCTGTAACCCAATTTGCCCATTAAAAACAAAACCTCCCATATGATTACTTTCTTTACCTAGTAAGTCATCTGCCTCCGAACATCAATACTGTATTGTCTCCTTTAATAGCCCTGGTTCTGCTTGCTTCCCATTACCTGTTCTCTGTCTTAATAGGCCTCTCATGCTCCCTGCCTCTGCCTCCGGTTTTGTGTGGACTACACGAAGATTCATTCTCCAGCACTGCAACCTTTAAAGTGCTGAAATGCTGCCAATCGTGGGCAGTGCACTGTATACTTGTAAATTTTTTTTTTTTAGTCATTAGTAGCAAATCTCTCAAACACCTAACAAGCAGTCTAAATAAACTTGTTGCTTTATTTATCAAAAATTATAAATACTTCCTACATCTTTTGTTTTGAGACATTCTTTGACAACCCTTCTGAGTTCAGGTTATTCCTCATAAGCTAGTTCACCTAAGTGTGAACGGGCTGTCATGTTTCTGTGCTGATTCTTACAGTACTGTAGGGAGTAAGCAAAAAAGAAAAAAAACCTAACTGTTTGCACTGGATTTTGGAAGTACTGCCTCAGTCAGTTGATTAATGCAACTCTTCGCATGGGTAAGTCTATTTAACATGAGCAAAGCTTCCAGAAGCTGAAAGTCGCAGAATTGCAACTAGGGTTCAAATACGCAGCGCTAGTGATCGCCGGCTAAGCAAGCACAGAGCGCCGGTGAGGCGAACGGCACCTGGAGGTGTGTTCGGCTCAGCTCCCTGTGCTGCCGCCTGGGAAACGCGCAGCATGGAACGGCCGCTTCCGACCGCTGCCGCGCCACCTACCTCGGCCAGCAAACTAAAATAGGCCTGAACCAAAGGGAGGCAAACAACCTGAAAAGTACACTAAGTTACTCTTATAAAGCAAGATTCCTAGGACATGTAATTTTATACCTCAAATACATAAAGCACATGTAAACATGCCCTCCATAAAGTTTTATAGGGAGGAAGTTTAGAAACACTTCATAGACATGAAATTTCATAAAGCTTCAAAAGCACAAAAAAGAACCAACTCAGTAACAAGAAAAATAACCTGTAAAGACAGGAAGAAAATCTAAACTGCTTTTCTGAAGACTGTTCAATAGTTTTGTAAAATATATGCAGAGAAGCAGCATATTAGGGGCTTAATTCCTTTCTAATCCTGGAATCCTGTCTAAACATGGGAGCATTTGGAAATGGGATTTTTATATCCGTAAGAAAAGACTATTAAGAGTAGACAATTTTCTGAGCAGTACTGATAAAGCAGCAAGTTATCTCATTAGAACATGGGGGAACAAAATTACATTAATCAGCATGCCAGATAATCCATGTTTTTCATTGATTGTCTTACATACTTTAGTTACTGTTTATATAGTGTATTAAAAATGTGTAATAACAGAAATCATAAGTAGCAGGTCCTTTTAAAAAAAAGGAAGACAAGTGCCTATACTGAAATTCTAGTTCGGCTGGCGCCGAACGCCAAAGCAGGGAGGCCAGCACGGTCTCACCTCCGTGCGGCTCCCTGCGGACAGGCGCCGCGCTGCCCGCGTGACGCCTCCCCGACATCGCGCCCCGTCAGCGTACGCGGAGGCGCACGTGCTGCGGGCGGCTCGCGCTCCCCTGCCGCCCTGCCCGTGTACACCTGCCCACCAAGCTTCAGGCAGCGCTTCACTGCCCCGGCCGCTTAGGCTGAGTTTGGAGACCTCAGGGGTGCGCTGGCTTTAAACTGCTCTTGCCCCCTCCCTCGCAAAGGGAATGCCAAAACATCACCTAAAAGCTGCAGTAGAAAGCACCGCACATACGCATGGGTGTTATAGGAAAGTAAAATAAGGACTAAATAGTATCAACAGAAGACAGGTTTTAAGTTTTTAGGTGTTTTATTTCTCTGATTTCCTCAAAAGGAGAAAAAAAGGAGCAATCTTCTCTGGTAGGTTGGGAATTCAAAAGCCAGGATATGGCAGTAATAAAACAGTTTTGTTGAGCTGGCTAGAGACTCAAAGTCCAGATACACAGTCACTAGCTAGTATTTCAGACACTAAATTGCAAGGCTGCTATTTTTTCATTTATAAATATATAGAGGTCTATTTATGTGTGTGTATTTTTATCCTCAAGTACACAAACTATTTGGCAAAGTTACTTTTGAACTCATACATTTCTTTCCATAACACTATAACACCACAGACTATAGCGGCAGCATTTGCTGCTTGCTGGCCCATCTCCACAAAAAGACACAAAAAAACCCACAGCAGGTGGGGGGGAGGCAGAGCAAGAGGCAGAGCGAGCGAGCGCAAAAGAGAGAAAGGTCATGCTAAGGAAGCCTGAAGCCAGCTCCTGCTTTCCTAAATCTTCATGTACTTGTATGCATGCACAGATATACAAATATATACAAACTTAGGTTTTCATGGATACCTGTGCATGTTCATACATACGTGTGTCAGCAGATGCGTGTCTCTGTGTACACAAACATGTATCTAATTCTGTTTTAAGCATATAAACAGCTGAACAACACTAGCTGAAAATCAGGCACATGAGCTTTACCACCATGACAGATTTGTTACTTTCCTTTTCAGTAATTGCAAAAAAATTCCAACTGAGACACTTTCTTTCTTCCACAAGAAAGTCTGACAATTTATTTTCAAGTTGAAACGCTGAAGTAAAAAAATAAACAAAATGTGGACTTTAAGAAAAAAAAAAATCACACACCTCACCTTATAAATCATGGCATTATTTCTCATCTTTCTGCAATTCATCAGCACCTATTGCAGCCAACTCCTACTAATTCTGACAAATTTTTATACCAAGGTTGCTAGTAAACCCCATGTCAGAAATGATATTCTTGTGATACTCAAAGTGTCTGAAATACATATGAAGTTATTCTGCTTTATTTAAAATGGTAACAAGGTCTGTAACAATCTTTTTCTCATGGAGTGGTGCTTTAGAGACTGTAAGAACCAACTGAAGTTAGGTTATACCAATTTTATTTGTCTTTCCTCAAATGAAATGGTTGAACTAGGTAGAAGATGTGAGAGAGGATACTATGTGTAGTGCAGGAAAACTGGTTACTGTGTATAGGCATTTTTAACAACCAATTTTTTTCTAAAATGAAAGTAAGAGGACAATCTAAGGGCTATCTAATTTCTCAATAAAACTTGTCTTAGGTTAGTAATATATTACAAATAAAAAGGTGTTGAACACAAATCTTCCAGAATGTAAACAGATTTTAAAAGGTGCATAGAAATGATACCAAAAACTATAGATTTCATTAAGCATGATATTACAGCATATAATGACATGCATTATTCTAACGGCAGTATCTGAATCTACTTAAACTGACAATTTATTAGTACTGCACACTGTAGCTTGCAGCAAATGGAAAATACTCTTCTATTGATGTATTTCTTTCTTTCTTTTTTTTTTAATGCAGAAAAGAATAAAGAACTATAGCTTTGGATTCCCTTTGTGGAACAAGAACACAATAGCAATATAGTTTTCTGGTATTACATTCTACACCAGTGGCTGCAACAAAGTGTATTCAAAAATAAAAAAAGATAGGAGTTTTAATTGCTTGAACATTTACTACACATTTTGTATATGTTTTTCAACATTATTTAGAAAGACAAAATACATAATGGTAAGATAATATCACATAATGTCTTTTTCTGGACTTCTAGAGCCTGTCCCTACTTCTTGTAGGGCTTTGAGAACCCTGCTTTACAATCTTAATATAGATTAGCTGCTTGTCCCCTGCATGGGTGACAGTGTGTCTGTTCCCAAATACAAAGCAAAACACAGGTTCCCTTGGCATTCAGTTTCATTCATCTTGAATAGATGCTTCTGACACAGGAAGACCATGTTGGATGTCCTGCTGCTGAAGGATTTTGTGAGTCTGTACAAACAGCTTGTCAAAACTGACTGGTTAGCACCTCCAGTAAGTCAAGACTGTGGTCATATAAGCTAGCCTCAAAGCATTAGTCAAAATCTGAGCTGCTATATTTTGCAACAAGTGAAGTATTACAAGTGGGAATAACAGAAAATGAATCATTATTAGGATTGAGAAACAGATCAGTTCTCTCCTAGTTTACTCTTGCGTCTTCTGAAGGTTTTGTTCTGGCTTTGGTTCATTATTATTCAGCATGAATTTGCTTTCTTTTTTGGAATTGATCTAAAGACAGGAATTAGGTTACCGTTCCTATGCAGATGATACATGTGTTTGAAGATTAGTTCTGATTGTCCTTCTGAATATTTTATACAGTATTTGGAAACAGATAAGCCTTTAGACATTGATGTCTATTACATTCTAAAACAAGCGTTATCAAATTTATACTAGCTGGCAGTCACAGGTGCACATCGAACCCACTCCCTCTGAAATCCATGAGGAGTTCTTTTACTCATTCAGTAACAGTCGTAATAGCTCAGTAGCTGTACTAGTAAATCTTTCTACTGCCATTCTCTGTTTACATTTCTGATACACAGCTATTAAGTCAGTAGGAAAAAAGTCAAATACAAACATGAGATTGATAAAATTTGACCCTTAATGTTTTTCATCAAATAGGGATTTTTTTATTGGGTTGTTGTAGAAGCAAATTTGAACAGACCAATATGTATGATCTGACTTCCATTTAGAGTTTATATGATTTTTATATTTCTAAGTCACTACCTTTATCAGATTATCTAATCAAATACATCAAACTGACATTTTCTCACAGTACCACATCTGATTTCAGACACATCATAAACACAGAAAAAAATATCATTAATACATTTTACAGGAAACAGACAAAAAAGACTCATAAGACCTTACTGTCTTCTAAGCCTGGAACCAGTTCTTGGTAAGAGAGAGAGGTCAGTAAGTTGATGGAAAGCTTTTGCCATTCCAATATCCCAATCTACTTTTCAGAAGTTATTATGAGTTTTGCTATTAACAAATAGTCAATGCAAGCCAATAATGAGAAATCATGAATAAGAATTCTGTATATGAAAGTAAGTCAGATAAACTCTGAAGGGGAAAAATTTAGAAGAAACAATTAACAATGACTGTAAATATAAAGTCAATATAGCAAAAAATAATATTAGAAGATAATTTACTTTTTGTAATCCTTCATACTGAAGGTAATAGAAATAACACTTAAAAAAACAGATTTTATGTATATTGGATAAACTAGATATAAACCTCCCTCAAGAAAACTTAACACCACCCCACCACAAAAGACATGAAAACAAAAGGAAGCCATGCAATATCCTCTAACAACAAAGGTAAACAAGGGGCACCTTCAGTTTGGGAAAGCTGATTAAAGATATACTGTCTATTCATAACACGTAATCACTGTACTGTAAGAGTGTGTTCAAAAGACTCAGCTATATGTGTAAAATGACTAAGTTCAGCTTGTTAGAGTTCCACAGAAAATCTACTAAATTAAAAGATAAAGTCAACCAGATAGACACCATTTAATTGGATTTTCAAAAAGCCATTAACAAGGCTACTCACTCAGAAGAACTGAAATAGGAAAAAATGAAAAACAGTTAAGCAATTGGAAAAAGAAGATAAATTAATGAAATTAATAACAGAATATTCTTCAGTGAATTGATTAATAGGAGAGGCAAAGGTATTTTCATCACAGTTTTTATATAGAGAATATAAAACTTCATGTATATATATAGACATAGATATATGGTTATATATATAATGAATATATATATTTATTACAGAAAAGTACAAAAATTTTAGTAGACCAAATACTACACCAAAGTCTTACCAGTTGGCAGGTAGTCTAAGCTTTTCCCATTTTTTCTTCAAGAGTCAGAGAGGGAAAGAAAAGCCATTTTAAAATTTGTGTTTGTAGGGCTTTTTAATGAGTAACTTGGTTTACTGAACTTTTTTCGGTCACTAAACTTTGGAAACTTTAGCCTTTGAAAATTTCTAAAAAAATCTCCCCAATATATCCTGATATACCTACCTGTAAAACTGTGTTCATCATGAAAATAAATATCAAATAATGGTAAAAAAATTATTAAAACCTCAGTTTTTCATGTGCACATAGAAGATATATTCTCACTGCCTTATGGGTTTTTATTTTATCATCTTCATCTTTACGGAACTACTATAAAACCTTCCAAAATTTTATTTGACGCATTCCTAAATAAAACACATTCTTCAAGCAATGGTACAACACCAGAATGATTTAATCTTTGCATTTAGGACATCGTTTATAGGTTTCATCTCTTTGAGGTGTTACTTAATTCTATGTTTGCTTAACATTACACTGAGATACAACATTTCTGTCAGTACATCTGCACATGCAGATATTTTACAGATATTCTTCTCCAGTCTTGTTTAAGTTAGTTGCAAACCATAAATTAGCAGTAATGACTCTTGGGTGGCCACTGCTTTAAAGTAAATTCAAAATATGGAGGTTTTGAGGAATCTTCCAGAATCTTCACTATAAGTAGCTATTATATTAAATCACAATTACTTAGTATTCAAATTAAAAAGAAAGATTATATCTCATTAGTTAGCACACGGTTTTATATCTAAGCTACTATTTAAGCATGTAAACCTTCTTGGGAGTTCTTTTGCAGTATAGTCTAGTTCTTTGACTTCAGAAATCTGCAATGCATAACAGTAGGAATATTTGATCAGTAGTCACATCTGTGTTTAAACTCTTGAAGGCAGTGATTTTTTGTGAGTTCATTTTAAATAAAATTATCTTCTTACGCCTGAGGAGTTCAATTTCATTGCCAATAGAAGCAGTATGTTTAGCTTGCTGATGGTATTGCAGTGATGTTAGTCCTGCATTAATAAAATTTTCACCACATAGTATGCTCTGCAGTTTCAATTTGTCATTGTGACTCTAAGCAAACTTAAAATCATAAATAATCAGGAAGTACAGGCTTTTATAATTGAAAATATGAGTATATGCTTTACTCTTCACTTTTTCTCTAAGAAAAATACAACTCATCTGCACTTCAGTACTGCAGTACAGTTGATTTGATTTTGGTTTTGTTTCTAAAATAAAATGCAGGACTATATGTCCTAATGGTTATTACATGTGAACTATAGCTATGACTTTAATGTTAAAGTAGAAGAAATAGTAAAGAAAAGAAAAAAAAGGAAAAAAATTAAAGAACAATAATGTTTTACTTGTTAAGAAGACAGCACTGCCTAAGCAACTTGCCATGGCCAATAATATGAAAATCATCTCTATTAAAAAGTCAATATAGAATTATTTATTTTGCAGCCATTGCCAGCAGAAGGCAAATAACCAAATCGATATTTTCTTGGCACTTGATTGGGCTTGGAGGGAAATGGTGAAGCCTTGGCATTCTAACTGGGAAACAGAAGTCATACCTCTGTTATTGTACCTAAGATTCTTTATCAAGGATGGTAGACTCTTTACCAGAGATTTCCCTAGGTTAACCTCCTTCCGAGAACAGTGAGAAAATTAGCTGATATCAGAGCATTTGTCAGCCTCTCAGTTCCTTACTTTGCAGCTCTCTACTGCATATGTTTTAGACAACAGGGTGGATATCCAGGCTTACAGTATTCTAACTAAAACAACTGGGCTCATGAGAGAGCTTTTTCCTTTTCAGAAAATGGCAAAATGTCTTTCAGCCTCTCTTCATGCTTTTCCATAAACTATGCTCACATTACCTTGGAGGACCAATGAGTGCAAATGACAAGGATAAATAATAATGATGTGGTATTCTCTTCTTTAAAAAAAAAAATCAAAGTAGTGCCCATCAGTAAGTGGTGCCTGTAAACTATAAGCTGAATCATGAGATGAATGGGATGGGGTGCCTGTGGAGTCAAATCTCAATCACTGCTTGTAGAACATGAAGTAACAGAGCCCATCCCTGGATCTAATGAGTCTTCGTTAGTTTAAAGAGATTTTTCTTCTTCTCATTTCTTCTTCTCACTTGTTAAATTTAATGAGGTTACAAAGAAGTTCTTTACAAACAGCCTAACACTTATAAAACATGAAATCACTCTGCATCTATAATTCTTCTTCAGAAGAATTTCCCTAAAATTTTCAATATGATTCACTGATAATTAATTACCTGTACTTGGGAAGATGCAGTCACTCTCTACCTCCAAAAAAGTACCTTAATGAGTGCAAGTATACTTAATATGTTAAATTGACAATAGCAACGGCATATTTTATATCCACAAGAACCAGTAAAATGCCTGAGAATAACGACAGAACTGATGACTGTAAGACAATGAGAGGAATATCTATAAAGGAAACAGTGTCAAGAAGAGGATGGCTGGATTTAATATCAGTGAGAAGGAGTTTTAGAGTGATAATTTTTCTCTCCATGTTACACAACTCACAGAAAACATCCATATATTTTTCTTTCACTTTTGAATGCATATATAATACTTAGTCTCTAACATTTAATCTGTAACATTTCCTGTCCAATATCAGGACTCTGAAAGCACCTTTCTCCCATGCTCCTAGGGAAGCTGACTTTGCATTTGAGCTCAGATACTTGGCCCTTAGCCTGAGCTGCCTTGGAAGTATGCCAGCACCTAGCCATGTAGCTTGCTGGTCTGGACCGTGACCTGCTAGCTTGACATCCTGGCTTGACCTTGGACCTGCCTCATCACTATGGACTTGTTCAGTGGACTCTCAGCTGAGCCATGCTGCTGTTACTAGAACTGCTCTGCTCTTCTCAGTCGAGTACTTGTTGGCAAGGATGCTGCCCCTGTCTGCCTTGCTGCCACACGTGGCTCCCAACTTCTCTTCCCTCACAGTTGTGTAGGCTACACTTGATGCTCCTTTATGTAGGAGAATAAATATTACTAATCTGCTGGTAAGATTCTTAATAAGACTCAATTTTAAATTCATAATCTTTTTGGAAAGAACGGGAAAGGGTGCACAACACCTCAATGGTGTCACAGCTTGCTGACTTCTTTTGGGGAAAGCTGTAAAAAGAGGTGTCCTTCAAACGCCTTAAAATTTGATTTATTTTTTTGTCTATACATGAGGTGGAGAAAGCAATTAGATGAAAAGCTCTTTAGAAGTAATTATAATAGGAAAGAATACATTAAAAGTGTAAGAGGAAAAAAAATAACAGGAGTGGGTGACCAGATGAGTTCAGCATCCTCAGGAAGCAAACACAGGAAAAACACAGTAAACAGAAAGGTCTCATCAGAGACAAGTCTAGTAGGAAAAAAAATATGGAGGGGTGACAATTTTTCAAAGAAACTACTCTGAGAAAACAAACAAAAGCTGAAAAAAATGCAAAGGAAAGATAAAAGCACAGTAAAACAGCAGCTTGGCTGAACCATAAGCTTTTCATTGACCTCAGAATGCTAAAATAAATAATATAAAAAGAGTAATTCAGAGTACTAAAGATAAGCACTTAAGGAGAAAATCAAGAAAGTAAGTGGAATATAATTATCCATAAGTATGCAGTAAACACATCAGCAGAAAAAAGCACAGGGAATGTTGGTCCAGTCCTCAGCGGAAAAGGACAACTATCGATAAATGCTGCTGAGAAGACTTGAATATTTAATGCCTTCTTTCCTAAAGATTGTAACACTGTTGTATATGATGTTCTTAGAAGCACGCTAAAGGAAAATGATTTTCATAAAGACTGGTTCCAAAACAAGTGGGGAGGCTATCTGTTAGATCAGTCAGTGCTAGCAAAGAAAAGGGTGCAGGCAGAGGCAGGCATATCATGCAGATCAACATCTGGCTGTGTGCCTGGTGTCCCAGGCAGGGTTTCAGCTTCCTTTACCCTGAGATGCTTTTCAAAGACAGTGGGCTACTGGGGAGAAATGGGATTCACTTATCAAAAGGGGCAGGTATATGTTTCCAGCAGGCTGGCTAACTTAGTGAGGCAGGGTTTAAACTAGGTTTTATGGGCAATGGTGCCAAAAGCCTGAAGATGAGCAAGGGTGTAGGTGGCAAGGTCGAAGTGTGTGCAGAACAGGGCAATGAGAAAGGCTCCCACACTCCCCTCAGACTGGGACAAATAGATCATCTCAACTGCCAGTGCGCCAATGTTTGCAGTCTGGGAAACATGCAGAAAGTAGAACTCCGTGCTCACTCAAAGACTTATGATCTCACTGGAATTAGAGAAACTCAGTGGGATAGCTTATGTGTTCGGAGTACTACAATGGATGGTTACAAGGTATTCAGGAAAGACAGAAAGGGGAGAAGAGGAGGAGGGGTTGCAATCTCTGTAAAATAACAGTTTGAATGCATGAAGGTTAGCAACGGACAAGAGGACAGATCTGTACAGCATCTTTAGGTCAAAACCAGAGGGATCTCCAGCAAAGGAGATATCACAGTAAGTGTCTGCTACAGACCACCTGATCAGGAAGAGGTGGACAAAGCCTTCTTCAAGTAACTCAGAGGAGTACTGGGTCTGCAGGCCTGGTCATCATGGAGAACTTCAGCTACCCTGATACTTCCTAGGAAAGCAACACTCGGATGCGCAAGCAATCTAGGAGGTTCCTGTACTGTACTGAGGACAACTTCCTACCACAGCTGCAGAATGTGCCAGTTAGGAGTACTGCCTTTTTAGACCTACAGCTTAAAAGAAAGATTTGTTTGGAGGCATGACCCTCAATGTCAGCCTTGGCTGCAGTGACCACTGGATTGTAGAGTTTAAGATCCTAAGTGGCATGAGGAAGACAAATAGCAGAATAAAGACTCTGGACTTTTGATGAACAGATTTAAACTTGCTTAAGGAACTGTTAGGAAGGATCCGATGGGAGTCTGCCTTGGAGAGCAAAGGAACTGATGAACCACTCTCTATCATCTTTGAAAGTTCATGGAGATCTGGGTAAATCCCAGATGACTGGAAAAGAGCATATATTACACTTACCTGCAAAAAGGCAAAAAGATAGATCAGGGAGACTAGAGACCTCACTTCAGTCCTGGGAAAATTATGGAAGAGCTCCTAGTGGAAGCCATTTCCAGCACACGAAAGACAAGAAGGTGACTAGGGAAAGCCTACCTAAATTCCCCAAGGGTAAATCATGCTTGACCAAACTGGAACAATTTGTTCAATGGATGAAGAGACAGCTGTTGACATCATCTACCATGATGGGAGGTGTCTGACAAAGTCTCCCACAGCTTCCTTGTTGACAAGCTCACAAGGCATGTTTGGGACAGACAGACCACAAGATGTCTGGAAAACTGGCTTAACTGTGGAGTTCAAAGAATGATGGTTAAAGGCTCTAGGTCAAACTGGAAGACAGTTATGAGTGGAGTTCCTCTGTTCAATATCTTCATAAATGATTTGCATGACAGGACTGAATGCACACCCACCAACTTTGCAGATGAAACCAAAGTGGGAGGAGTCATAGATACACTGGAAGGAACAGCTCCTGTACAGAGAGACCTTGATGGGCTTGAAGACTTGGCTAACAAGAATTACATGACTTCCAACAAGAATTAATGTAAAGTCCTGCACCTCTGACAAAATCCCCAGCAGCATTGCAGGCTGGGGATGGAGTGGCTGGGGAGCAGCTTTGCTGAAAACAATCTGGTGGTCTTAGTGGACAGCAAGCTGAACAAGAGTTCAGACAATGTGTCCTCACAGCAAAATGGATAAACTGTGTCCTGGACTGCATTAGTAAGGGTATAGCCAGTAGATCAAGGGGTGTGATTATTCCACTCTACTGGGTACTAGTTAGACCACACCTGGAATACTGTGTCCATTTGTGTTTCTACCAGTTCAAGAGAGACACTGAAAAATGGGAAGGAGCTATTTAACATCGGAATAGGTTGCCCAGAGAAGTGGTAGAATCTCCCTCACTGGAAGTAGTCAAGATTTGTTTTGACAGGGCCATGGATTACCTAATCTAAAGTAATCTAAAGGCAACAGAAGATCAGATGGTCTCCTGACGTCCTTTTCAACCTAGACTTCTCTGATTCTGTGATCAGTGTGTCACTGTCAAAAGGAAAGAATTATTGAGTGAGGTTTTACAGAGGTTTGTCTTGGGTCAGGTTTCATTCAATATTTTTATTAACACCTTGGGTGACAAAATAGATGTAGATGTATTAAATCTGCAATTCAGTAGAGACAAGTACAGGATAATACACAAAAGCAGGAATAATCAGTTCACAAATACAGAATAAGAAGCAAGTCATTAAGCAGCAAGTCTTCAGGGTTACAATGGCTCAGACACATAACCTGAGTCAAAAATATCTTACTATTATGAAAAGGCAATCAAACCGGAAGTTATGAACAGTCTGATAGACAGAAAAATGCATGAAAATGTGTGAAATAATGCCTTTTCTCAACTAAGCACTGGAAAGCCCCTTCTAAAATGCTGAGTCCATTTTTAGAAACTGTATTTTAAGTAAGATATGGGGATAGCAGTTGGGAAAATGATGAAAATGTTGGCAGTCTATAAATACGATCCATGAGGAAGGACTGACTGAACTGCTGCTGTTTAGTTTAAAGGACAGAAGATATTCTTGAAGTATACAAAAAAGCAACTGAAAAGAGAAAATGTTCTTTATATAGAAACATCTACTGAAATAAGGTGTTTAACTACAGCAACAAAGGTTCATATTTGAATTAAAAAAATTCTACTTGCAAGGCCAATGAAAGACTGGAGTGCTTCAGCACCTTCCTTGGAAATAAAGAACAACTTAGACCTTTTGGGAATAAATACAGCTGAGATAAGGATTCTGGGATTCTGACTTTTTAGGACAATTTTCAGTCCTGTTTATCTATGATGTGTATACATGGGTGTGTGTATATACATGCATACACTGTTACTCAGCATCACATTCAACAGGTCCAGATGCATCTGGGCATTTCCGAGATGAATTGTGACAAAGGTGGGTTCTTCAAAAATATAGCAAAGGTAAGTGAAGGTACTTATAATGGCAAGATCTAAAATTCATCACGTTCATTTGGATTGCATATTCATGTTAATCAAAGTGATGTTTAGAATCTTTGTCTATCAAAATGAAAGATGCTATCTAATGAGTCTATAAATTCATTATTAGAAAAGGCACTGTAAATAGTGAAATGAACTAATCAAAAACAGCAAAATCAAAGTGTGTTCTAAAATTGTCAGAATACTATTGAAATACATATCATTTGTCTCTTTTTGTGCTATTAATCCAAACTTACTTTGTTACCTTCCCATTAATTAGACAATTATGATTTAAACCAAAAAAGGTATCTCTCCTTTAGTTTTCTTAGATGCACATAATTATTTCAAAAGCACATTTTCATTCTACAGATTAGATGAGCTTTTCTATAGTACTGTACTTGTAGAACTTGTTGCCAACTTGCCAGCAGACTTATAAAGGGCAGCATTCATAAATGTTTCACAGAGGCTGAGAAACAAGCAAGCAGAAAACAGGAGTGGCAGGCATGAAAATAAAAAGGCTAATCAACCGACTGTGAATAGATCTATATCTGTTTCGTTTCCTGAAACGTAAATGAGAGGAAGACATTTATCAACTGGCAAATACTTTCATAAAGTAGGTAATTGTCTCTGCTAAGCAAGTTGACTTTGTAAAAATGGCATTGCCTTGCAGGGGACCACTGAATCCCATGGCAGATAAATAAGCAGGGTCTCAATCCTGAAGTGTTTAAACTTTACCTCTTGAAGGAAGTTACAGAAAAGTCAATGTAACCAGTCATGTTTATACAACCACATTAAGCATTTCTTGGGATAGGAAATAACTAACTGTTGCAGGGTTTTTTTTCTTTCAAAAAACAGGCTTCCGCTGTTACTCAATGTGAAGTGAATGTTTATCCAAAGGTTCTCGTGGCATCTTTTGAACACTTTCTTTTTTTTTTTTCCCAGGGAGGACGGGAGGAGGTTGTCTGTTCTGTTGCCTTGTAACAACAATGTGCTACAACATGCTAGTATCTCACAGTTCCTAACTATTGAATTTATTCTTAACTAACAATGATTAAGAAAATCCAGAGCTACCTGGCAGAATTCTCTAAAAAGAGAAATGATACCATACATTAAAAAAAAAAAAAAAAAGAGAAAGGAAGATTGTCAATAGGCTACAAGGCAATCTGACTGTAATTCAGTTTATTCAGGATGTCTAATATAACTTTGCAATTTCTCATAGTCTCTTCTAGAAGTCAAAAGGTTCAGAAATCAGTCAGGCCTCCAAAATAGCATTTTCCTGGAACTGGTTTTAAGGCCTAAAAGATATCCATAATCTACAACATTTGCTTATATTTTATAAGTGATGTATCAATTTTACTTCTCAGAGTCCTATTTTGTTTCTCCTGCAGAAATGCTTCAGATTCATTCCAATTTTCACCTTCATGAATATGATCCTACGCCAGTTCCAGCTGGTATTATATGATAACTCCTAAAGAGACTTAATCTTTCATTTTTGGCAGGCATTTATAGTCAGCCACTCACATGCCCTCTGAGAACAAGTCATGAGGATTTATGTTGTCAAATCAAATGCATCTAGTGGAATGGGAAACTTCCCACTTAGAACTCTGCACAATTACAGTACATTAATATAACTAATTCTTGATATTCACATGCCACTTTTGAAAAATGTATTTTTACTGTGGGCTTTTTGATATGTGCACAATAAAATTTACGTAAGTGAATGAAAACAATTGCAGGCTGTATTGTTCAAGGAGGAAACAAAACAAGAGAAAGAGCAGACTTTAAGTGACATTTTAAAGAATAATACAAGTATCTAATATGACTTGTGCCCTGGCAATCTACAAAGATGCCTCAGTTCAGAAGATAGTATTGATTTCTTGCATAAAGTAACATTTATGCATGATTGCCTGACTTGTTTGCCCAAATGCTTTGTACACAAATGTGCAAGCTCAATAAGCAGATGTACGCATATTTTTGCAGATGCTTTCTTCATGCTCCTTATGTGATGCTTATGCTACTTAGGCAAAAATCCCTCAAAATGTTTATTGTATGCTCTGTGCATGAGATTTACAGAAGACATAATCACTAGTCTAGAAAAAGAATTTATATTCCATCTTTAGTACATTTAAGAGTCTAATTAAAACTTCTTGTTAATCAAAAGAACAAAATTATAGTCCACTAAAGGTACTTAAATCAGTAATTTTAATGTAACTAATGACACTCTAAAGCATTTCATACTTGACAAATTGTAATATCTATACCAGCTGTCTGTTTTTTCACCATATGGCACTGTATTAAGTCCTAATAACTTTCTTAATATTGGTCTTCTGCTTTTCGAGGAGGAATTAACTTCTTCTGTGAAGTATGTAAGCTTAAGGAAGTGAATGATTGTCTTTTCAGTTATGAATTACATATTCTACCCAAGAAAAATAGCATCTTTTTAGATATTTAGCTAATATGGATTCTGCCATTTCAAATATTAGATACAAGATTATCAGAATGGCTAAATTCCGCTGCAATTATTATTTTCTCCTTCTTTTTAATTCAGTATTAAAGCTTACTTTATCATATTCAAATCTTTACAAATTTAATTTGTAAATCACTGTAAAATGTACTTCTAAGTATAGTTGCATTAGGAAAAATTTTCAAAGTTGGATTCAAAACTATGGTTACCTTTTTATACTAAAGTACTTTGATACTTGCTGCTATTCAGAATTCAAAACTTACACAAATCTGAAAAGCAATGTAATTACCAACATCTATACTTAAAGGCCATCACCCCAAAAAACAACTGAGCTGTATTTCTGAACTTGTAAGTAGCTATGCACACATTTCAGTCTTATCAAATTACTGCTGATGACACTTTACTGACTGTTAGGAGAGATTTTTTAGAAAGTGGCAGTATGTAACTGTATTGATACAGTATGCTTTCCTTTTTACGGGTTCTCTTTTCAATTGCAGTTTATTAAATTGTACTATTGAATACATTAGATGAGAAGATGGCAACCTTCATGATGCAATTAAAATTCATCTTCCCATTTACCCGGGATATGAAAGTCTAGAATATCTAGAATGTCACTTCATCATGTTTACTGTGCAAAAACTACATAAATCCGGTCATGCAGCTTCATTTATGTGCAATCAAAATTATGATTTTACCTTCAGGAATCAGTTTTGAACTCCAGGTGTTCACTCATTTATAAAACACAGAAAATAGGAACAGAAGAAACTTTGAGAAGTCATTTAGTCCATTCTCCCAACCCAAGCTGGGATTAAATATACTTAGTCTCCTGGATACACGTATATCTCACATGTTCTTCAAAACTTCTACTCCTGTACCTGAATATTCTTTACTCCAGAAAGTTTTGCCAGTGTCCAACCATAAACCTCCCTTTGCTCAGCTGTAACCCATTACATTTTGTGCCTTCTTCTTCTTCTTCCTCTATATTAAAGCAGGCCAGTGCTTTCCTATCTATTTTCAGCTGTATTTTAGAGACTTCTGATCATTTTTAATGCTTTCTTCTGTCCTGTTTTCATTGGTCCACACCTTTCTTGAAATTTTGTTTCCATAGTTGAGAAAACCAGGGGTGCTCCCATTGCGTAGCATTAGGCATCTAAGGTGAAAGGCTGGGTCCTTGATTTAATCGGTGTTATGTGACAACCTCCTACATACAGACAGTGATCCATAGACAAGGCTAACAGATGCTGTGACACTGCTTAAGGAACACTTTCATAAAACTATAAGACACCCAGCTGATCACATAGGAACCACTAGGAGATTAGCTTCCTAAGACAGGTATCTAATTTAGGCAGTGTGAATACCCTGCAAAACACTAGTAAAACCCTTACTAATTTTACCATAAATAAAGGATTCACTTATGTGTGCTACATGATGCTCATGTATATGTACACGTGTGTATCTCTCTCCCTAGCAATTTCTAGTAATTATACGTACATATAGTAAACACTAACAGTATATAAAATATTAATAAATACTATATGTGTATTTATTCTTATACAACTACAATATTTATTTGTTGAAGCCATATGATATTATGATCCATATTCTGCTGCAATCCATCATAAACCTGTTTTTGCAGACATAAGGCCTATTTTGTCTTTCTGCATCTCAGACTTGGGTAGCTGATTCTTCCAACCTGCATCTAGTACTTCATTCTAGCCCATAATGAGCCATGTATAATTTTTTTCTAACCATTTATGTAGTTTTTCTTCATAATTCTAATCCTGGCATCCAAACTGATTCCAAATTCCCTCCCAAATTGTTATTATTTGCATATTTAATAAATGTACCCTTTTGTCCAACAACCATGTCTTAATGAAAACAGTCAGTAGCAGCAGACCCTTGAAGAATTCCATCAGATATAGCTCACATTTTAAGCAAAAGTGGATTATTATCATCACAGTAAAGTTTCCAGTCAGCTGTGCATTCACAGTAGCTTAATCAAACCCACTGAAGATCATAAGCAGCCTGAAGACATCTGTGGAACTACAAACCATTACAAAGTTTTAAAAAAATTTGAGGGCTAGCAGTATAAGTAACCCAAGAAGTTTCAGATCCTGAGCTAGAATGTATTTCTGTAGCTATGCTATGCTAACAGAATACAACAGAGTGCAGAAAGCGCTACTCAAGTCACAATATGACACATTTCACTTGTTTGACAATGTCATTGTCCATTACAATGAATATTACTTTACTTCATTGCTAAATGCCTATAACTAGATTGATTATTTATTCCAACATTTTTCTGTGAATTAGAGTTAATAGCTTATACACCTTGGGTCTACTTTTTTTCCTCTTTTAAATAGGGGCATTGAGTGTCGGTTTTCTGTTTTCTAGAACCACACAGTCTTTATGAACTCTCAAAGGCAACCACACAGTGATCCCACCACTGGATCCACTAGGATCTCTAAGCATTCTAGAAGGAATTTCATCATACTCAGTCAGTTTGAAGTAATCTAAGTAATTTCAAACTTTTACTCATTCTAGCCCAAATATTTACCATGGTATGAAGTGCTAGGCCTCTGATCACAGCCAATTTTGTTTAGAGAAGACTGCAAAAATGAAATTAAGCCATTTGGAGTTCTCTACTGTTTGTGCTTCCTCTCTCCTGAACAATGGGGTCAAAATCTCAGCTTGGTTTTCTTCTTAATACTAGTGTATTTAAAAAATGGCTTTCTTTTCACTCTTTAGGTTCCTGACTAATCACATTAAATATCACATATTGACATTTTGTGTTTATACATGTTCATGCTGTTATTATAAATATTTTAATGATTTGACACAGTTTGCACTTTGTAAAACATCGGTTCTGAATTTGCAGTCATTGAAGAATTCACAATTTACTAAAGTTACCCTCTGTCCTCAGAGCAATAATTCATTCCTGTGTTCATTTAAAGAATGGCAAAATCTATTTTTTCCCCATTAGATTGCAAAGGATCTTAACTCTATTTAATCTGAATATATTGAAATCATTTTTTCTGAAAGTTACCTTGTGCTTCAAAGGATCATAAATTCTATTGTTTTGTGATCTCTAAATTTGTAAGTCTTCTAAACTCATTGCTTAGACTACTTATCTTTATCAGTGCAGCTTAAGACTTAGTTGGGATCTCCATGTCTTGTTGTACGACCATCTCAGTAGTACTTGAGCATCTCCTGTTAATACCATGTCCCATTTAGACTGTTCTGATATTTCATTAGCCATGTAATTTCCCAGTTTTTATGGGTTTCTACCATACACCACCTGACTATCATACTCAAGCATTCTGTCTTTTTCATTGCTGAGAAACACTGCACAGTCCTCTTTGGGTCTTACTGTAAGTATCTATAGCCCTGATTTACACGGTAAACATCCGCCTGTATCCCACACCCAAGTGTTCTCTGTGAAAACCCTGTACTCTTCAATATCACCAGGATGTTGTAAATGATGCTACGAAGTCGCTCTTATGTCAACATACACATTTTTTCAGAGTATATACTAATATTTTCCTTCCTTTAAGGTATTCATCATACTTCATGATAAAGTATTCAGACCTCATATATATTCAGCAGAATGACCCATTACTTTGCCCTTGCATTCTCTTATATTTTTCCATATATCTTGGCCTTTATCCATTTGCTCAGGGTTGAAAACAGGCACAGAGTTAGTTCCCCAGTCCTCATCAATCCTAGGTACGAGTCTTTTTCATTTGCTTAACAAATATGTAATGAAGACAGTACTGACTGTATATTGGATCACCACACTTCTGAAATCTGTCCTTTATCAAATGGTAATCAAATGGGGAGTCTTAATATTTACCATGAGATAGATTTTCATCATGTTTGCATGTAAATTCCCAATTAAATTAAAACATACTGAAATAGAGAAAAATCATATTAAAGAAACCAGTTTATGGTAGTACCACTCTTATTAAGAAAGTGAGGATATAAAGGTTAAAACTTCATGTATTTACAAAACATTACTTTAATAGAATTAGCTATCAAACAGTAGATAGATATAAAACAAACAAATCACTAAAAGTATAAGAATTCTTCTTTACCTTTACACACAGGTCTATGATCACTCCATGCAGCAAAAACTTCAGCTATCCTCTGACAGGTGATACTTTTTGAACCTTGTAGCACATAATCTTCATCACAGGAAAACTGTACTGTTGCTCCCAAGCTAAAATCAAGCAATGAAATGAAAAAAGAAAAAAAAAAAGCATTTTTTTACAAATAGCTATCCATCAATTTTTCCATCCTTTTAGGTATCACACTTTTGACAAACAATATGAAGTTGTATCCCAGTAAATACAATCTTTTGTTTCTAGTAGGAAAAGGCCACAGGCTATGTATTGAGCTGACAGTGCAGGGTCTCAGGACCTATGTGGGCTTGCCTTGGCCAGAGCTGGTTTAACTTGTTTTAACAGCTGTCTGGTGGTAAAGTGCCTATTTTCTGACCAGTCTGAGTCTAACCTCTGACTACCACATACGGTAAAAGTCTGACAAACCTGGGTAGTAACTGCATTACAAACAACAGGATGCTTAATTATGTTAATTGAGGCTAGGAACCAATGAGAAAGAGATTGTGATAAGAAAATCACATACAAGAAGAGCCACAGGTGGCCCAGCAGACTGAAGAAGAAATTCTATCATGAATGTTATACTGCTCCTAGTGAAGAGCTCAGGATACAAACAACTTGCTGTAGAAGTCCCTCATCGCTTTTTCTTCTTGAGGAAGACTGGTGCCCTTGACCATAGGACCCAGAGGGACATTGGAAGGGGGAGCACAACACCAGAAAAAAGGGGTAGATATTAACAATGTTTCTTGTAAAACAATTTTGGGGGTATTATTAATGAGGATTTTCTGTACTAATTTGGACTAGGAATGTTAGTATTACTGTAACTGGACTAGCATTAACTGTTTGGATTAGAACATTAAGATTTTAATTAGGCTACCAGTAAATTCTTGGCTCCATATATTTGATGAATTTCCTCTTGCCAATAACAGGATTTTGAGTGTAACAATATTAGACAAGGGAAGATCCACAGTGAGTATGAACATTTGCTTCTTTACCAGGCATATGTTTCTCAAATTAATGGAGAAAAATAAAAGAATTCTAAAAACATCTTTCTAGGTATTTGGCTGTGATTATTTATGAAGTGATAAGGCTGGCTTCAAAAGATTGTGTACTTTTCCATATGGAGCTGACATTTGGTGTTGCAAATTTGGCACAGACAAAACAGGAAAAAAGCCCAGAAAAGCTTATTTTGTTTGTTTTTTTGAGGGGAGGGTTGTTTACTGTTTGTTATTATGGAAATAATTTTTCTGGTCCCTAAGTATCATTATTGCTTTAAGTCTTGATTACAGTTGAAAATAGTCAATATATCTGGCATCTCTCTGAGATCAGTATCTTACAATCCATAATCTCTCTTTTTTTTTTTTTTAAAGGCTTGTCCATCAAAGTTGTAAAGAAAGTTTAAAAACTATGACTATGCACAACCTATAATATCACTGAGAGAGCACTTTTTTGCTTTATGAGGTGCTAAATGATCATTACTATGTATTTGAACTAAAGAGTAGTGTTGGGTTTTTTTATCCAATTTATCATGTATGACTGATGAAGACTCATATCTGTAGATTTTAGTATATTATCTCATGCTTGTGCCAAAAATGAATGGCACTTGGAAAATACCACTCTTTTCTCCTCTAGTCAAGGAGACAGTATTCTGGAAACTCTGAGAAGAGTCAAATAAAATAAAAAGTAATATTTTGAAAACTGGCTGTATAGCAATACTGCATTTTGCAGTGAAAGATATTTTGTAAGTGGAATTTGGAGGACCTTCATCACTTTTATTGCCCTTATAGTGGGTTTGATATTAAAATTATGAGATGAAATTTGACAGAAACATTATTTACCAAATTTCATGCTAACTGTGTAAGAAAAATGGCACTTATACAAGCAAAACTGACATTGTACTATAAGAAATATAACAGCACACAATATTCTGAGAAGTCTTACGATAGGAAAACGTCATAAAAGTGGAAGAGCAAAAATTCCTTTTAACACTTTTCCTTTGTTATTCTTATTTTTAGATGGCCTAATATTAACTAATATTTCCTTTGTATGTAATATCTGACAAACACATTACATAATGGTTATTAATTATGTAGTCAATGCCTAGTCTAAGCACAGCTAATCCTACAGTTGTTTTTCAGTGGATTGCAACAGGGCACAAAGACCCTAAACATAGCTGTACTGGTGTTCTGTGAAAACAAAACAAAAAGCAATCCTTTTCTACAGAAGGTAGGAAGAGCTGATATAAAAGCAAAACACCATGGTACAGTAAACTATTTTTATAATATTTGTCACTGTATTTTTATTATCATTTCCCCTGACTTTAGTGAATACATATATAAACATATATATATGTATATAAGGCTCTTTAACATCAATTTAGAAATCTGAATACCTCAAAACTATATAACATCTGATCCTCTGTATTAATTCTGCTATACCTGAACAGAAAAAGCTTGATTATTTAGATTATAATCTCTGCAGAAAAGTATTATGTTTTTATATCGCTATGGTAACTTGAAAAATCTTTCCTCCTAACTTGGTCATCTGGAAATTAGCATACTATATATATCAAATAGTAGTATGGCATTTTATTTTAAATCACATATATTGAAATATCAGATCACAGACCCACTGATTTCAAAGGAGATGTCTCCCTAAATTTGCATTCAATCAGAACCTGAACTATATTTTCCGGGATAATGCTCACAACATGTGATTTCCAGTTCTTCCTTATTCTAGTCAAAATATGAGATGCTTTTTGTTTCAAAAAGCATTTCTTGTTTAAAATATTAGCTACCAGATCTTAGCATCAGATCTTTACTTAAATTTTGTGTGTAATTCATACCTTCTCTAATGCCACCTTAAACATGGCATTAAAGACTATGGCCCACTGTGCATGTAGTTCTCTGGGTATTCTAAGATTTAACATGGAGTTGCTCCCATAGATATTATATGTTCTAGCCTATGTTATAGCAGCTTTCCTGTGTGAACTTATAAATCACAGAATTATCTGACTCTCCTCAGGTGCACGCCATAGATTTCTATCACATTTTGCAGCCTCTCCTACCTATTTTAAAAAACTGAAGGGAGATGTTTTGTAAATCTCTGTAAGCAAAGCTTCCATATCAGTATAGTCCTTCACTTAGCTAAATAAATTATTTATGTTAAAAAGATTTATTCATTTAAATAAATTATTTCTTTTACATCTCTAAAACTGTCACCTGTGCAAAGAGGTTGGGAGAGGTTTGAGGATATCACTCTGTTGATTTGACTGCTATCTTCAAATCTAGGTTTGATACCACAAGGTATAGAACTCTCACTGGCTAAAACATACTAAAATACATTTATCTCTGTAGAGTTTGGCTTGTAAAGAATGAGCCTGTTTTCTTATTCCCTTACAAATGGGCATGCTGTAATAGTAATCTCTGTTTCAGTTCAAATGACAAGGCCAAAAAAAAAAAACAATTACAAAGACTGAAAACACATTCCAGAGATCAACTTTTGTTAGCTAATCTATTCAAATATATCCATCATGGAAATAGTTATTGAAGAAGATTGATACTAAAAGGAAAAAGAATTAAATTTAAGTGAGTTAGAATAGTTTTCTTACTATGTTTGAAACTGTATTTCTTACTATGTTTAAAAAAGGAATGGTGTCTCAAACAACATAGCAGATGATGTTTGGGGAGTGTCTGAGCCTTACATAGACACACAGTAATAAGTAAGACATGAATGATGGTATACTGTCCTAAAGACGCATCTCAGAAAAGGAGGATTTGATAGAAAGAGGATAGGAGTTTTATAAACTACTCCAAAAAATTTCCTACTAAATGTGACTGTAAAAACATATTGGACTTGTACACCCCATTAGATTGGAAAATTTATAAAACCTGCAATATGTGCCACATGCAGTGAGATCTACTAAGGGCAGTTGGATGGGCAGATGATAAAACACCAGCTGGGAAAAAAAATGGAAAAGTCAAAGACTGGTTCCTATGGCAGATCAACTTTAAAAGATAAAGATATCAAAAATTAAACAAACACTTTCTGTCTGAAAGGTCTCCCCCCCCCAAAAAAAAAAAAAAAATCCTGCAGGAAATCTAGGCTCCCTGTATAATCCTTCAGGACTGGCAGAAGTGTGAGATGGCAGCCACAAGGCCAGCACACTGACTGGCCTGAGCTCATCAACAAAATGGGTCTCTCAGGAACTTAGAAGCCTAGGCAAGATTCACATGTATGAATGTTTTCCCGGTGTTATCTACCTTTACGCTTTCAAATCTGCCTAGTAGAAGAGATAGGTTTTGTTGTTAGTTGTTTCTGTTGCTGAGACTTTTTTTCTCCAATACTGTTCATCCAGAACATGGAAGAATTCAGTTCAAATCTTTTTTCTTAAAAAAAAAAAAAAAAAAAAATTTGATAATCGGGTTTGAAAGCACAGGAGGGAAGAGTGTCACTTCCCTCCCCAATGTACTAGATGATGCAAATATGTGAAGTTTCAAAGGGGACATGGGGATTACATAATAAAATATGGCCAGGAAGTAATTATTAGCTCTAAGACAAAATCAAATGGACAGGTTTACATCTACACTCTCTAGACTTAACTCTTTCTAGAGCACTTGGTCATGGGTCTCACCTGGGTCTGGTTTGGTGCCCTTGTGACTTTAAAGACATAGCAACAATTTCTGTGATTTTTTTTTTCTTTTTTTCAGTTAAATCTAAAACAATCTGAGCAGTGTCTAATGGCACCTATTGTATGTCCGGCGGTATTGCATGAAACATGTCGGATATCTGATCAGAACCTGCCGGAATAGTTTGAGAACTGCAAAGTGGGGAAAAAGCTAAAATCAGATCATACAAGCTGTTTTTTGGGGACCTCTTATTTCAGAGAAAGCTGGCTGACTAGTCCACAACGGACTCTAGGAGCAAATGAACAAATGAATTGTAGGGACAATTAAGGGCAGTTTCATTCCCTGACTTACATTTGATCCAAATTGCTTACTTAATAAACCCCTTAAAAGACTGTGTAGACTATATCTGTTTTGCAAGTCTCAAGAGGACTGAAGCATGATATAGCTATAGAATTTTTTATTGTTACATTAAAATGTAGACATGCACCACCAAAAAAAAAAAATCTATAGGTCAGTAGCAAAATCCTTAACAGGTTTTAAAAGAAGAAAATCTTTATCTGGCAAATAGGTTCTGTCTGTGGATGCAGCCAAAGATCTTGGCGGATTATATGTAATTGGAAGAAGAGCTTCAGAAAAGTATGAACACAGTTCAATGATCCTGGGCCAGATCCTGGGTTCATCTAAGCCAGAATGCCAACACTGAGAGTGATGAGAAGTGGATGCTTAGAGAAAAGCATTAGAAGAGGGCAAGCATATATAGGTTCATCTTCTGAACGCTCCCATATTCCAAACATTTATGGCTAAGGAATTTCTTGAGCTGAAGCTATTTAGTAGCCCTCTCTGTATTTGTTTTCTGTTTTTGGGTTCTAAACCAGGAATCATGGGGTAAACTTGCTGGGCTAACGTCCAGTTAGAGCTAAGACTAGTAAGGCCCATTAAGGGTAACAAGAGATTCTACGGTATGTTAGTCACAAAAGGAAGTTCATGTACAATGTGGGTCCATTAATAAATGGGTGAGGCAACCTAGTGACGCTTGAATCCAACTTGGAAAAGGCAGAAGTGCTCAATGACTCTTCTACATTACCCTCCACAGCACACCTCTGTAGGTACTGGCATGATTTGGGAAGAACAGGGACAGCCAACAATGGGGAGCAACAGTTAAGAGCAGATGGATGTCTTCAAATCCATGGAGCCAGATGGGTTTCACCAAAGGGTCTTGAAAAAGCTGGCTGATGCTATGCAAGGCTGGTATCTTTGAAATATGGCGATCAGGGGAAGCTCCTGCTGACCACAAAAAAGGCTAACATTACATCAATCTCTAAGAAATTCAAGGAGGAGAACCTAGAAAACTAATTTCAATCCCTGGAAAGAACATTTTCTCTAGGAAAGGACAAGCAGGAAATCTGGAGCAGTTAGCAAAGATTTATGAAAGGTAAATCATGCTTGACCAACCTGATTGTCTTCCATTACAAAATGACTGGCCACATGGATAAGCAGTAAATGTAATAGTGCTTGACTTTGTAACAAGGCTTTTTACACCATCTCTCAGTGTTCTCATTTGGGAGCTGAGGAAGTATGAACAGATTGGACCATTAGATGGATTGAAAATTGGACTGCCAGCTGTGCTCAAAGGGTAGGACTCATCGTTTCATATTCAGCTGGTGGCCAGAAACAAGTGGAGCACTATGAGGTCCATAAAGTGGGCTTACGCTGTCCAATATCTTCATACACAACCTCAGTGGCTGGACATAGTGAACCCTCAACAAATTTACGGGTGATACTGAACTTGGAAAAGTACCTGCCTCATTCAAGAGCAGAGTTTCAATCCAGAAGCACCTTCAGAAACTTGAGCACTGGACCAACAGAAACTTCATGAAGCTCAAAAAGGAGAGGTACAAACTTCGGCATCTGAGATGCAATAACCCCATGCATGAGTACCAGCTGGAAACTAACTGCCTGAGTAACAGCATTGCTGAAAAAGACTGAAAATTATGGTGATCACCAGGCTGAGTATTTATCAAGAGTATGCTCTCATCGTGAATAAGACAAACTCAGCTACATTAGAAAAAGCTGTAGCAACAGATTAAAGGGAGTAATTCAGTAATAACTCAGCTGGTAAGGCTCTGCCTGCAATACTGAGTCTAGTTTTTGGTCTCCCACTTGAATAGGGATATTGATAAAAGCACAGGAAGGTTCAGAGGAGCTTACCAACATAGTCAGAGCTTAGAGCACATGACCTGCCTGAGAGGTTGACGGAGTTAGACTCAATTCATCTGACAAAGAGGAGACTGTCTAATAGTAGAGCCTGACTACTTCAAGGGCAGTTACAAACATGATGAAGCCAAGCTTTTCTTAATGTGGCAGACAATATAACAAGGGTCAGCTTAGGAGATTCAGGTTTAGGATAATCCATTAGCAGAAACTTCTTCCCAGGAGGGTAGGGCAAAACTGGAACAGTTACCCAGACAGTTGTGAAATCTCCATTCCTGGGAGTTTTCAAGACTTGGCTAAACAAAGCCACAGCTGACCTGATCTAGTGTTGGCATTAGTCCTGCTTTAGGCAGGAGGTTGGAGTAGCTGACCTCTTGAGGTCCTTTCCAACCAATTTTTCTATGACTCACTCAGCCTGTTCAATTTATTTTGAAACTATATATAGATTTTGCACTTACAACCTGCTGTGATAAAGATGTTCATAGCTTAAAAAAATGCATGCCTGACCTATCTCAAGGCAACTTTATCTTCAAATTTATACCTGTAGGACAGATTAAAATAGATTTGCAGGACAAAATACAATTGTCACTAAGTTTGCATTTTCAAGAAAAGTTTTGGATATATTTGTCTTTAGAAAAAATTATGAGTAAATATTAAATAATAATGATATACAAATTTGAGAAAACACTTCTAGCTCATATCTATTTTTTAAAGTTTCCATTATCTACCCAAAATTTGGGACTCCTCTTTAGAAACCACAAACTGAATGAAATAAGAAGGTTGATGATGGAAATCAATGAAGCTATAGAAGCTATAAGGGATGAAGGAGAGCAGATTTAAATTTTCAAATTGATATTAAGTTCCCTTTGCATGTTATTATTTTAACAGTTGGCATGTACATGCATACTAACACATTTCTACATTTTTTACCTCCATTATTTCCTAGATTCTTACATCATTATTGAACATGAATCAATTATGTAAGGAATCAAAAATTCAAGCTCTGTTCAAACACAATATTATTACTACAGAATAGCAGATATACAAGCATAAATCAGTGTTATAGAAGTAAAAAATATAGCAAAAGTAGCTTGTGACACTTGACAAACCAACTACAAATTCTGAACTCTGCACACTACCGACTGTTAATACCCAGCTAAGGTTTTTTATTTATTTATTTATTTTTTTAATTTCAGCTGCTACTTCTAAGACTAAGTTCTGACCAGTTGGCATAATGAATAATGTGCACAAACGCAGCACTTCCAGAAAGTATACAAATGTACTATACAGGCTATGGTAGTACATGGACAACAGTGTAAATATATGAGAAATATTACCAGTAATAAAAATTCAATTACTGTATATTTTAGCTATTGCTTCAATAGAATTTCTGGAATTTATGCTAGTAGGTATATGCAAGAGCTATTAACTCAGTATGTCTCAAGCACAGTTTTTTCCTATTCTCCAGGTTCCCTATTGCAAATCTCACATCTTTCAGGAAAGCTTGAAAACATAGAGTGTACTGTATGCTATGGTCTTGATTTTGTGTGGAACAGACAAGACCTTCTCTCTGTAAATACTCCCCAAATTGTCAAAAGCATTTGTGAATTATGAAATGTATTTGTTTCTAGGTGCCTCAGGTAGAAACTCTTTCCCAAGCATTACAAAGTATCAGGAATAACAGTGTTCAAAAATAAAACTTGGAAGAATTTATGAAATGGACACCAGATGAATGATACTAAAATGCTAATTTTCTGGCATTTCCAAAAACACGATTTCATTTTTAAAGTGGGTAGTGGGTAGTTTTTCATTATCCATCTAGCCCTGCTTAAATGCTGTAAAACCTTGTTGTGAATACATTATTATTAGGGACAGGCCCTCTTGAATGCAAATGACACTTAAGATGTCTTGAGTGCACGTGGATGTGTGCAAGAGTTATCTTAATCTGAATTTGAATAGAAAGCGGACTCTCCTACATTCTGGACAGTGACAGCTACTAATGCAAATATCTGAAACATTTGAGCTAAAGAAGCCTGAAGTACTACTCTTCAGCTGCAGTCCTTGGCTGAGTCTCAGCATTTTATTGTAGCTCTAGAGAAACCTCTGTTACCTCATATCGCTAGAGAAATGCTTGTGCCAAACACCTCTTTCTCTCATGTTTGAGTTATATCTTGTATAACTTCTTTACATCAGATACTGAGATTTCATTCTTAGTTTGTGGTAGTGGTGGGCCATGAAATCTTCACCCAGATGAAATCCTTGCAAATATTCAAAGAAGATCAAATAGAAAGCATTGCTTTCAGTCAAGTGGAACTTTTTATTTACGTGTATGAACACATAAAATGAATGCAGCGATCACTGTATTTCTTGCTATATTAATAAATATGTATATTAATTATATCAACATAATCATAGAATAATGTCAAATTAATAAACTAATAATTAAATTGATGTTATTATTGACATGTTCTATATGAAAATATTGTATTTAACATTGTACTAACTTCATAATTAAGGCATATAATGTAAAATACTTATGGCTATGGACAACTTCAGCAGAGGCAGTGGATGGACATTCCTTTTTCCATCAGGAAATTACCCTGAAGCTTCCAAAGAACAATTTTAGCTAAATATAAAACAAGTATTAAGCAATGATTTAACCTTTTTTAAGAGGACAGTACTTCATTGATCTGAATATGAGAAACTGAAGTTTGAGTTGCTGCTCTGATTCTAAGAAGGGGTTTTCATCACATATCCCCCTGAAACAGGGAGTCTTCTGCATTTCAGATCAGAGCAACTGCAACATGCAGTACTGATTTTTACACTGATTTACTTGGAAAATATCTGAATTTGTACACTGCATCACTACTCTATTTTTCCAAAATCAGTAGAAAAGTCCTGTATACATTTGACTATAGAAAAAAAATCTTCTAGATCTGACCTTTCTGTCAAATTAACCCTATTCTGTACACATGTGCAACTGAACAAGTTTGATAAGAGTACACCATTTCTTGCCTTAGAAAAAAAGCAGCAGAAATAGCTAAATATTATTTGTTTTCAGTAAACACAGCTCTGAAAGCCTACCCCTATCAAAGAATAAATTTAATATGATGCATTGTAATATTGGTGTAAATGAATGATCAGTATTGCAGCACACTTACTATGTCCTCCTCCTGCAGGAAAAGCAGCCAAGGCTATATGTAAGTTTTCAAGGCTATTCACATTAAGAAATTTCCTCAGCCTAACATCTCCCTTCACATCACTGATATCTGTTTGTGTGCAAACTTTTAGCCTACAGATAGAAACTAACCCAATCTATTTAAGCTGCAATAAGAGAGTTGAGCTAAGCCACAAAATTTGTCCCAAGTTAAGAGCATGCTTATGAACAGTTACCATAGAGCAGCTGAGTCAGTATTTGGAGATGTAACTCCAAGACCTTAGGATTCCAAGATGTAATATTAGAATATCTAAATCTTTTAAACTTCTGGTCAATAAAAATTGATTGCCCCTT
The DNA here is from genome assembly GCF_036417845.1 of Apteryx mantelli. Lineage (NCBI taxonomy): Eukaryota > Metazoa > Chordata > Aves > Apterygiformes > Apterygidae > Apteryx > Apteryx mantelli. The sequence goes on along the minus strand of NC_089979.1, from coordinate 17,570,250 downwards.
AGCATGTGCTGAACAAACTGAAATGAAGAGTAAATTTCAGTTGCAGAGGAAATTATGTCTTCCAGCACTCTGGACACCTTTGGTAATTCTGTTTAAACTGTTATTCAGGTGTTACCTTTTCCTGCAAAACTTGTACTGCCAGAGGCTACGCTAACTGCTTGAAATAGGAACCAATTGACTGCTGACAGACAAAATGTACCGTCCCCCCACAAATCAACCTCATATTTCAAGCTGCAAATGGTCTGAAGTTTGTTCAGTTTTAGGGATGGTTGGCTTGAATTTTCAGGGTCTAGAAGCTCACGCTGTATATCTGCAGAGAAGGGTATGTGATTCAGAGAAACATTACAGAAAATTAAGTGTGAAACTTCTAGACAACAACGTGGTTACATTTCAAAGCTATTCTTGCAAAGGAAAGAATGATATCTTAATTTGTAATATTTAATGAAAGCAGAAATTAGCATTAGGTATACTGTCACTCAACTCATTGGCATAATAATTCAGTGTTTAAAATGTTAGCCTAAGACACAGAAGACTAGTTTTCCCTCTGCTTCAAAAGTCCTCCATGAATCCTAGTAAATCATTTAGTGCTAACTTTTAAGAAAAATACAGATGCCCAAGAAATACACAGTAGCACCTAGCAGAATTAAAAAAAAAAAGTGTAGAACCTAACTGCTATTGAAATATGAGCTGAAAGATCTGTTTGTTTGCTTGTTATCTGGGTGATATACCACAGACCGTCAGGCAGTGTGGCACAAGGTGGTAAGTATGGTGTACTAACACCCAAGTATCTTTTTCAGTACAGGAAATGCTGGCAGCTATTAGTAAGTCTCCTTGGCTTTATTTCAACCTTTAAAAGCCTGTTTTGCGCAAACAGGCATCTAGCATCTGAAAAAAAGCTTTTTAAGCTTCAAAATGTAACGATGGTGATTTTCACATTAGAAAAGAATATCCAAAAGGGTGAGTATGGAGTGTCAGATCCTGAAAGATGACATAAAATGGTGCAGTTCCTCTTAGGGCTTTCATAGCAGACTTTTTAAATCTGTGTAAGAACCATATAAGAACATGCGAATATGCTGAGAGAGCAGAAAAGAGTTTATAATCTGAACAGGGCTGAAGTGCAATACAATGTTTCCAAACCCATTCTTTCACACTTGAAGAAAGATAAAAGTGACAAGAGCATGTTCTTCTCTAAAATAGTTTAAATTGTACTTAAATTAGATTTTGATTGATCTTGATAAAGCTAGGTCTAATCACTTCCTCAAAATACCAAATTTTAAAATTATAAAGTACTATAATTGGGATTTTCACTTTCTCTTCAGAGACAAAAATAAATAAATAAAAGGCCATCTCAGAGTACAGTCATTTTCCTTCATTATATAGAAAGTAACTTCAAGACTTCAAGAAGAGGGGAAAAGTCTGCTATTTTTCTCTCTGTCGCTGATAAGACAATCTGGAAAAGATTTTTCAGATTTTTATATTTTTAACCAAATAAAAGAATTTTCTTTCAAGTTATTATCTATTTATTTTAAAGAATTAATAGTGTTCATACTTTGGAAGCCTATGAACAGCCATTATGATAATGACAAGGATTGAAACTAGGTTAACTCAAAAGGGACTTTTATTCAGTTTGTTGATTTTTTTTTGCTTTTGCTCCTTGTAAGACCTCTATTTAATTTATCCAGTGTTCAGCTTGAGATAAATGACATTAGTATTTTTAACATTCAGCAGTCCTGCTCTTACAAGTGAGAATCAAAATGTTCATGAGACCTCTAACACACCCTCTATAGAAAAAGATTTTATCTATTCCTAATATGTGTATGATGAATACAACCAAAGGAATAATTGATCCCTTTTTCAAGGCTGGTCAATAAAGTGGCTACAAATTGTGTATGTGTGTGCCTGTGTATGTCCTCCTGCTCTTTACAGGTTACATTTTTTGCATTACAAAAAGAAGCTTCCACAAAATAGTGGAAAGACTCTTGAAAGAAAACCAGTGCAGCGGAAGATGGTCCTTTCTGAGTTGTTGCTGAAAGCTACATTCAGAATAGACCTGGCTATTAAGGAGATGCTGTACTAGATGGCATTTGTTCAGAAAAGATTATCCAGAACAGATTATTGTTATCTTTGAAGAAACCAAACCATGTAAATTCAAATTTCTGGATGAAATGAATTAGTTCCAGGGTGACTTCTTAGAATATATTTGAGGTGACAGTGAAGCCAGTGAGAAACTCGTGCTTTCAGAAAATATTGCTGCTCAGCAAACTAATCTGGTACCAAATCAGCAAGCATCAAGTCTGCTGTTAAACGCAAAAGGATTTCAGGCTATTCCTAGAATGTGTCCTCTTAACAAAACCAATTAAGTATTACTTTTTCTTTTTTTTCCATTTTTCTTAATTTGATAAAAGGTTAGTCTCCTATTAATGTCACAAAGTGATCAAAATGGGGATCAATGGAAAAAATGTAAGTTCAGTTTGGTCCTAATGTATATCTTTTAGTCAAATGGGAAAAAATCCTTCCTCACCAAAATAAACATCCCATCTTCATTTCCTGTCCCCCTGAAATAAAACCCACAAGGCCAACAGTATCATAATGTATCTGTTACCTCTTCTGTTTACTTCACTTTGAACAAAAGCTTATTTGCTTTTTTCCCTTCAACAAAAAATGTTATGAAACAGAACATTTTCATTTTTCACTTTTTTTACTTTTTCCACTTTTTCACTTGCAGTGGCTGTTGTATGTGTAAGCTAAGCTCTTTGACTTATACGCAGTTGAAATGTCTTAAGTATTTATTCTTTTCCATTATGATGGGACTGGATCTATGCTTATGTTATATGTATAAACATTAAGTAGCACATTCATTAGTGTTGACAGAAAAGCTGATCTTCCCTCACAGATAATATGGAGATTAAAAAAAAAAAAACACCAAGTTTACTTAGTGAAAAAAATTTAAAAAAACAGTTAAAAAGAAAATGTTTTGATTTTGAAAGCTTGCATGATATTTTTTGGTAATCTGAATGCCTTCTCCTTTCATTTTCTCACAAATTCCTTCGAAAACGTACAGAAATTCTGACAATCACATCACCACAGTGTATAGTGAGAAATGAAGTTAAATTATCTCCAAACAGTTTCAACTAGAGAAAGAAGAGGGCATGATGATCATCATCTGTCCTTTGAGACTGTGTCCTTTACAAAAGTCTACCTAGATCCCTATTGCAGCTAGGCCTTTCAATTGTAACGTGTAAAAACTAGAAAAGGACTTCCAGATTCCCTGTCAAAAGCTTTGCCTATCAAGCCAGTCATATTCCTGAGTTTAAAATATGAAACATCGACCTATGTAATAATTCTAAAAATCATGAGAGTTAAGCAACTAGTTAAGTTCACTGATTTTCATTTCTCTGAAAATATCAAGAAAATATATTTTGTCAGGTTTATGTCAGAAATTGTAAAGCTTTCTCTGATGCAGGGTGAACTTTTTCTTTTCTCAAAAGTAGAGGAAAAGAGCAATTATAATAACTAACTGATTGATAGTTATTTTAAATGCCATTTTCAAGTCTATGTTCTGCCTGATTACAAGGAGGAAAGAAAAAACAAAACAGAAAGTGTCAACAAGTTTTATGTAAAAGAATAAAGTAATACAATTTTGTAAAATATCTGCCCTTGTTTCAGAACATTACTCTAACACTTGATATCTTCTGCGGGAAGTCTGCTGTGTCATATGGAAAATATACCTTCAGCAAAATTGGATGTAATAAAAGCACTTAATCCATCAAAATAAGACTGGATGTAATAAAACCAATTAATCTAAAAATGGTAAATCTCTCTCCTACTTATTTCTTCCTTTTTTCTTTCCTTAATTAGCTGTCTTGAAGTGATTTGTAAATATGATGATAAAGTCAGATCATAGCAGGTGACATAAAGCTAGTGCTGAGTTTAAGATTTATTCTTTTAATACAAAATTTGTCCAAAATTTGTATATGAATCAAATATACAGTATTATGTATTCTTTTTGTTCTTTTTGTGTTGCATCCTAGTCTGCATATTTTTCTTTTTAATATCCCCTCATGTCCTTCGCAAAAATCTCGAGTTCCACATGTACGCTCAATATTTGTAGATCCAAGACAGCATTTACATGAGAAAATGGTTTTAAATTACCTTCAATTAAATTTATCCCACAGTATCACATATATATATTCTCTTCCAAGCAAATCGAATATTTTACCTTCTTTGCATACTCCATTATGTAATTTTAGACAGAATTCCATTTCAGTTTTCACTGAGAAGTTCAGTTATGCAAGAGTAGCTCAACAACAGCAATACATTTTTAACATATACGTTTTCCAAGTGATTTTCAGCAAGTTAATATTACAAAAATGATATAATGGTAGGGTTTGTGTTTTACCTAAAATCTGAGCCTATCCGTTTTCCATTTTCTGGTTCTCCAGGATCTGGACACAAATTGGATGCCTGTTTAATACCTCCCTCATTTACTGCAAAAAAACAAAACAAAACAAAAAACAAAATAATACTGTTTTTAGGAAATACAGATTTAAACAATTAACAAATATGAAAATGTACATCATCTACACTTTTGGTCACTTAAAACAGATTTTCTATAGAATATCATCATCCATACAATCTGTAGTTTCAATACATAATTTTCTTCTCTCTATAATAAGTAAAGCATGTGTTGTCTTTATGCTTTTAACAAATAACACTAGTTTTTTATAAGTTGTATTAATCAACTATTTTGTTTGCTTGTAATATTATCAAACTCATATAAAAATGTTATTGCTATTCCGTTAAAAACATTCACATTTAAAGGCAAAGGGCTGTAAGATTTTACTCTGAACATAATCTAATAAATGTCATCTCCACTAAGAGCTGACCTTTTCTCCTTGAATTATAATAAAACTTGAACGGATAGGCTCATGCTGAGAGAACTGTCCTTAATCAATATTGAAAAAGCAGATATCCCCAAAATATGGTGATCTGAGGGCAAGCTCAAATGCCTGCTTGATTTACATACATTGATCTTAAAATAAACTAAAATGGATCTTCAGAGAGAAACTTCTTGTGTTTACCTGTATCCCATATAAAAGTCTGTTATTAGTATTCAAACCAGTATAGTTTTCCAGAAATTAGTATGTAGCAAACTAGCCCTCAGCATATTCAACTCCCTGTTCATTCCTTTTTTTTAATGCATTATGCACTTTCTGATAATTGTTACACCTTGCAAAATTTTATATTCCAAAAATAATTTGCAGATCAAAGTAATTCTATTTACTTTGCATTTAATTCTTGAAGTTCATTGAATCAGGAGGTGGCAGTCCCGAAAGAAAACACTAGCAAAGGAGATTGGTCTGCTGTTACTACATAAATTCATGATCCAGTATAAGAATATTTTGCAAAAATACAGTTGACATGAAACCAAGAGATTTATGCTAATCAGAAAAAAGATTTTTCACTGTATCTTCATTTCTGAGGTTCTAGACCAATGGATTTGCAGTGATAGATTTCAGAGTAACGTAAGTCTCCTTTTAAGAAAGAGCTTGCATAAAATTAAGCTAATCATGCTACTTTTTAAAATGGACTCTCTGAATAAAAAATGTAGTGTCTAACCACACTCCTAAGGGGTGTGTGCTAAACTTCAGCTGTTTGTGAAGGCCAGTGACATTCAGAATATTTTTTTTTTCCCAATCCTGGTTACATAATTGCCAAAGTAGAATTTGGGGACTTTCCCTTCCTTGAAATTTTTCATCTTGTATGCATAGCAATGGAAGAATTGGTACAGTATCTCTGAGGAAAGCAAAAGCGAAAAGAAAATTTTGCAGAGCGTTAAAGGGAAAAAAATGTATCAAGTTAGCACTCTTCTCTACTCAAAAACCTATCAAGCTCAGCATCTGTCGACTGGGACCACCATGTTTATTCTCCTCTGCGCTGAAAGGCTGTACCATGTACAAGCTGGCTCTAATAGCAGATGATGGTAACCTATATTCATCTGCATCACATGCTCAGGGCACTGGGGGCAAGGAAGGATGCCCCTCAGAGCACATCCACAGTGCCAGGTTTTCATCTTCTCCTCCCCCTGCACTTGTTAAGCGGGATGAAAGCCTATTATCTTAGAAAACCAAGTTCCTGCTAGAGCTGGAAAGCGTACATTTCTGACAGTTAGAAGCCCCTAAACTGCAGGAAACGAGGCGATCTAGGAGGAACTCGTTAGGCGACCTCTGCCGCTGGCACACTGGGGGCTTCTGCGGAGCTGCGGGGCCTGCGCGAGGCTGCGAGAAACTCGGCGGCGGCTGAGCGGCCGGCAGCAGGCAGCAGCCCTCCCAGCTGGCCACCGGCAGCGAGGATTCACCGGCTGGCCGTGTCTTTCTGCAATGCAGCAAGGACGAGCGGGAAAGGAACTCCACTTAAGAACGAGCAGGGAAAAGGATGCATCCTCGGCTGTGGGACCATCAGCGAACTTCTCTGACATTTAAAGGTATGGTAAAACTATAGCTGGAAACTTCTACTCGTGATGCCTGATAACAATACTGAATAATACTAAAAAAAAAAATAGCGACATTTTGGGGCTGTACCATATACCTATGCACATAGAAAAATTACTTTACTATAAACAAAATAAAAATAAAGTCTAAATGGGACTCTTTCTATTTACTGCACTTCCTGTTTTAACATTTCAAAAAATCATTTTACACCACATTTCCCCCCTCCCCCCCCCCAAAAAAAAGGAAATAGAGTGAATATTCTTGTCAAAAAGAATACTGCACTGGATTTCACAGCACAAGATCTATTAGATTCTACGATTTCTGCCATGAACTGATGCTTGAGAAACTGTCCTGCTTTCTGACACCTTCAGGATAACATTCCATTCTTAAAAATTACTCCATGAAATGGATTTTTAAAGGATAATTTATGGACTTATTAATATTCATAAAGAAAATTCTAAAGGAGTATGTTAAAGGAAAAATATCAATAAAATAATTGCAGTGACACAATTAAAACAACATATTCGACAATAAAAATTCAGAACAGGAAGAGTTCTAGGTAGAAGTTATTACACTGACTTCTCTTAGCTTTGATCCCAAATCGGCAAAGTATTTGAGAACAAGCTTAAATCCATTCTTATTTCTGTTCATCATATACATGCTGAAGTGCTTTGCCAAAAAATGAATGTACAACTTAAATCCAGGATGTTTGTCTCAAAGCTATCTTTTCAGACATAATGCTTGATTTTTCAGCGTACTGAAACACAGCTCTCCTGTATTTCCCCAGCTACCTGTCTATATGTATATATCTATCTATCTATCTGTACATGTTGCCACCCCGTGTAGCTGCACGGCACTGCGCAGTGACAGGCCTGTGTGAGGAAGGCAATCCTTTGCGGCCTGAGTGTGCAGGCGGGAGCAGGAGGCCCCGGAGCTGTAGGCCGGACTGAAGAAGGTCCTAGCGATGATTTTTTGCTAATCTCAACACTTGCCAAATGAAGCTGATGCATACTTGTATCAAAGATATATCATCATTATGGCTTTACTATATGCAAATACCTATGCACACGTGTCGTGGTTTTGTTCTTACAAGGGTAAACCTGATAACCTTAAGCATTTAAACTAGGCATGTGCATAAGTGCTTGCAGGATCAGGGGCTATGTTTGTAAAATTATTCATAAGTGAGGAAAATTGCATTAATATTGCATATTAGACACCTAGTACATTCAACAAAAATAAAACAGAAAAAGATATACCCATGAGAATTGTTAGCAGATAACAATTTTTAAAGACTTTGATAATACAAGATGTCATTTAAAATAGGTATTCACTTATCTTTACTTCCACTAACAGTTGAATGACAGTCATCTTTTCTTTGAAGGACCCTATTCTATCGTTGTTATGCAAGTACAGATCCAACTGAGGTCACATTGGGAATTTTACCTAAAATAAACAACTAAATACATACGCTTCTAATTAAATACTGCCTCTTTAGTTTGACCAGCTACCAAACCGATCAGCTAACAAAGTGCTGGATTATAAGATAAAATCTAAGTTAGCTTTTTTTGACAAGATTATGACCAAATAAAGGTACAAATCGACAAAGCTTTCACCTTTGCTTATTCTTGACTCATATACTTAATCTACTCTACATAAGAAATAAACCAAGATACCAAAGCTTTCAGCTTTATATAGAATATCACAAAATAGTAAGTGATATAAAGATTTCTTATTGAAAATACTGATAGATGAATTTCTTTATGATTGATTTTATAAGAATCACATGTAGATATCATATCTGGTACTTCACTGTAAATATTATACAATCCCTATTAATGTTTATATAATGGAATATTTAATGATTTGTGCAATACATATTTTTATAAAGAAAAAAATCTATTTTGTCAGCCATTCTACTACTGTTCTCTTTTGTAACTATAAAATAACAGGTGGAGGGTCAGGCAGAGACCTCAATGCTGTTCATGTAATACACACTACTGGACTTATCTTACTATATTTCTTGTTGCATAACCACCCTACCTTCCAACCACCCACTGATATAAAAATAACACTTTTTTTTAAATGTCTAGACACACAGTTTTCAAACACATCAGAATTGCCTTTCAGAACTATTTAGATGATGCAGTTTACAGAAAAGTTGAATGTGGCAATATGCTGCTTTATAAAAAGATGAATGGAAGTTCAGTTTGCTTCATTTTTCTTACTTAGTAAAAGTCCTCCCATTTTGTCTAAAAAATCATGACTTACATGTTGACAATTTAAAGTCTAAAACCAAAAAATACATTGAAATGTATTTTCTTCAGGAAAGCCACTGCCATACTAAATCCGGGAAACTGAATCCATCACTGATGCTTTAAACAAAAAATTATTGCAAATCTGTCCAGCCTAAGAAGCCTCATAAGTACACATATTTGTTAAATCTTCTTCTCTCCTGTGAATAATAATGAAATGTAGTATGAGCATACACATGCTACACATTTAGTCCATCTTTATTTTAACCAACTACTTTTAAATAGTTAAAATGTGGTTCTAGTCCAAAACCTAACTCTGTAAAAATGGCATCTTCTTTTGCAAAAGATACCCTCTTTAATGCATTTAGTGCACCTGTTTAATTTATGTTAGAAAGTTGTCTGACTCCTCTTATAAGTTAATCAGGACTCCATCCTCTAAGGTGCTGAGCACTTTCAGTTTTTATTTTCTATAATTAAAATAGAAGGCACTATGCATATTCAGGATATCTAAACCTACATCTTAATCAGTTCAAAATGTCAAAATTAATGAAGAAAAAGAGTCTGCAGGAAGTGACATTATGGGTGTTGCTTGAACAAAAATATGTGGTTGTACATTTGTATCAGAGAAGGGGCTTTGGCTTGCACAGCCTTTTGCTGCTGGGAAAAAATTTCCATTAAAATGACATACCCTCACTTCACACCTAAGATTTCAGCTGATACCTGGGAGGCTGAATATTGATTTCTTTGTAAATGCTACAAATTTAACCAGAAATTACTGACAAAATAAACATGGCACGCTACGATGCCAGATTTATAGGAAGCCAGCTTTCAGAGTAGAACCATATTTTAAAATTCACCATGCAGACTGAAGAAATAGATTTAAAAATAGAAATAGATTTCAGTTATACTATTAGAAATACATAAACAATTTTGAAAACACATAAACACAGACAGCACAAACTTCACTCTTGCACTAGAAAAAAGTAACAAAAAAGGAGTACACTCACAGATAGAAAACTTGTTGCTGTTGTCTTTCCCTGGAAACAATTTAAATCCTCTAGATTTAAAATCTATGGCCTTTTTCACTAGTTAAAAAAAACAAACAAAAACATGTATCAGGCAATACAGTCTAAAATATTTCATTTCATTTGACAAATTTTATCATGAAAATATACACAAACTAGAGTACTGGCTATCTAATAAGCTTATATTGTGTACCTATTGTGGAAAAGAAAGTGAAAAAAAAAAGCAAGTATTTAGACCAATTTGTGTACCTGACATAGGAAAGACATAAGATTTGCAATTTATTTTTTGTCTCCTGTATCTGAAACAAGAATGATGGCAAAAAGTGTTTATTTCCATGCACCATACACACTTGTATAAAACATTGTCACACAGTTATGGAACATGGAAAATGAAATGATAGATATGTTTTCTTTAAAAACATTTAATTCTTATCAGGTATCTTTTCTATATTAGGAAACACTAAAGCTTACCCCCACACACAGCCCCCCAAAAATCCAGAATACTATCATATCTGCTAAGTGAAAAGTGAGCAACCTTTAAAAAATATTATGAAATTTTGAAAAGTGTTTTTTTCTGTCTTATTCAACTATCTTTCTCCACTTCTAGAGCATTTAAAAGAAAAAAGTGTTGTCCATAACATAGTGAAAGTATGCTAAAATCCAAAATATATCCTCAGATCTGTAGTCAGTATATGCCCAAGCAAGAAAGGGTACATATTCCTGCTCTGCATATTTTCTGTAAAGGTTTAATCAGAAGTAGAAATACCAATATATTGTTTATGAACATATTTTGCCTGTTACTTCATATGTTAAAGTTTATATTAAAAATCAATATTGCACTTGGGAAGAAGACAAAATGGAGGCAAGAGCTAAAAATTACAATTTTATAATTCACAAAAAAATAAAAGCTTTTAAAGTTGACTGCAATATCGACCGCTAATCCTTATAAAAGTAACACACTGGATATTTTTTCAAAATCTAAAGCCATTCAAACTATCTCCACGTTCCAAAAGTGTACCTATTAACTGTTTTCAAGATCTATTTTAGGTATGTCCTTAGCTCTAGTATGGAAGAATCATTTTTATTCAGGAAATACATAGATTTTATTATCTGTGTTTACATCTTTTGCAGACAGAAAGCAGAAATCTTTTCTTCGTGGAGAAAATATTACATTATTAAATAAAGCACAGTAGGCTAATGTGTTTTAACTGAAAAGATTTGGATACAAAATGTAAATTACATTCTACTGTTCTGCTGTTGGTTCTGCAACTGGTCCTCTTTCTTGCTTGAAAATCTTTATTTGCAAAGTATGACATGGAAGGTAGTTGTCTCCAAACCCCACAGCTGACTTATTTCTGTAAAAGCCCTCATTTGGGGCTGCCTCGCATTGCGATAAGCGCAGTTAATTCAGGGGAAGCATGTACCCTTAATATATTTTTGAAACAAAGCAACTGAATAAAAAGAGAGTGAAACAAATTAAACAGATAATGAAAGGTAAGAGGAATAAAGCAAAAACAGAAAGCATAAGAAACTGGTTTTCTTTCAGCCATTAGAGTAAGTGCCCGTTGTCCCCCACACACTCTGTCAATGAACAGTGAATCCTATATAAAAATGGATCTCCTAAACAAAATTACAAATTAAAACATAGGTTTATTTAGGTACATTATACTCAAATGACTTTAACAGCTAGATTTATTTCCAAGCTACATGGAACAAGCTGGACACTGGCTCCAAGGCTGCAAGGAAATACTGCAGACGAAGACAGAGATCCAAGGAGCGGGACGTAAGCGAAGCCAGCTAGACCAGTCGCACGCAGCAGCAACCCAGGCCTGCTGGGTTCCAGCACTCCTCAAGCACCTGACGAGCGCACCCACAGTCTATGCAGCTACGAAAAGGTCTTCTCAAGATTTACTGGGAAATTTCAAAGAGCTATGAAAGCATCTTGCTGAACACAGCATTTAAAACGATCAGGGATTTTTACAATGGTTTGCATTACTTTGCTGAGGCTAATAAATACCACTAGGAAGGAAGTAATACAGGATTTCTGAAGGATCTTTACACTAACAGAGATGGAATTTCCTTTTAACTGGGTTTTGAATGCTGATCAACTGAACAGCAAGGTATAAATATACTCTGAAGGAGTAGTTATATGAGTGTATTTGGTCCAAACGTACACAGGCACTAAACTATACGTCAGGCTGTATATGCATGCATATACGTTAAAAACAAAAACAAAACAAAACAAAAAACAAAAACTAAATATACTCTTTAATATCTCATAAACTAGGCATTATTTTGCAGACACCAATGTGGGAAGCAGTGAGGAAAACAGTGACTGTTCAAAAACAGCTTTAGCGTACAGGTGACAAGATTTCACTTTTCGGGGGCTCAGAGGACGGATTCGTGCCAGCGAGCACTGTAGTTAAAGACGACCAAGCTCATGCACAAAGAGACACTTTAAGCGTTCAGTTGATCCGGCCTGTTTTAGATACCTAATTTCTCATGAGATGAATTTAAACCTCTATATGCTTATTTCTCTCCAGCCAGGTACTTCAGATGTGTTAATGCTGCAGACATGTAAATATGGTCAGACTAACATGTTTTAGGATTTCAGAACAGCCTAGAGCCAGGGAAATAGGTAAGTCCAAACCAACAGGATGCCCTGAAAGTGCAGACTGCTGCACAAGGGACTAAGTAGTGAGAGTAAAGTATGTTGCGTTCAGTGACTGTAAGTCATCAGTGCTCTGGACAGTAATATTGCATAAATAAATAAATAAATACAATCAGTCATGAAACCCAAAGCTGCCGTTATGCCCTGTCCTTCAGACCATCTCAGAATCAACTCCAAAACAGAACCTGAAAGTTAGATTAAAGAAAACAAACTGATCAGAGACCAAATTTAATCATTTATTTAAACATCAGAATGAATCTACAGTACCTCACTTCAAACCATTAATTATATAATTGGAAACACTGTAAAAATCTATTTTAAAGAAAATCAAAATTTATAACATGTTATTTGAGGTAACCATCTGTCCACCACTGTAATATAAGGAAATAGCAATACGAGGTTTTAAAACTGTCTTTAACACTACTTTAAAGATCTATGTGCTGCAGGTTGTTTTTTTGTTGTTGTTGTTGTTGTTTTTAATTTGCAGATTTAAAAGTGAATAGTTTTGTTTCACTGGATTTTTTATTTTGTTTGGTAAGCAATGCACCTCCTTTCTATGTATGTCTCCAACGGTCAATAATTTATTTTTGATCATGTGGCCTGGCGGAGGGTAAAAAGTACGGTCATAACTCTGCCATACTGGATCACAGATTACATCAGAAAATTTTGAAAACCTGAAAACTATTGAGGCATCCGCCTTGGAGCTTATGTTCATCACTGCTCATGCTTTTTTATTGTCAAATGGTTTTAATACAGAATTGAAGACGATAAGTCTACGTGACTTTTTACAAAGTTACCAGACCCAGTGTATGTGTATTCATAAACACTAACTTGACATATAATTCTATGTCAACAACTAATTTTTTAAGCTTCTGAGAAAGTTCTGTTTTATTTATTTTTATTAAATTCTATGAGAATCTGAAATTGCAAGCTATTTGCCATTTCCTAATACAGGTTAAATGAAATGGCAAATGGAAATCAGGATTTAGAAAGTTGTGAAATAAATTAATATTTTTTAACTTTCCATTTAAGTATAAATGATTTAAGTTCCAAATATCAAAATTTAAATTTAAATATTGGCTTGAATATAAAGTTAAACAGACAGAAATAATTGTGAATATTTGTTTTGATACCAAATGGAATGTTACTAGTTGACTCTCTGTTTTTTCAAGGTTTTTTTCATTTCACAATAAGCACCTACGACTAGTTTCAGCCTGTCCTGAAGTAATTTCTTCCTTAATTTTTGTATTTAATCAGAAGATTTATTTACTGCTTTTCAGTGTACTTTAACAATTTAACACTTATTATGCATTATGAACATACTTTCTTAGTTTCTAGTACCAAGGGGTACTAGACACAACCTTAAATCTTTGCTTTAGAAGTTTTCATTGAAGTTCAGCTGCCTCAAAAGCTTTACATTCAGAATTTTGATTTTATCCATTTTGAAAAAAAGCAAAAGAGTCTTTTTTCTTATTCTACTGGATATAATCAAGGCCACTGAAGGAGTCAGTACCAGCATCTACAGCTGAAAAATCAGTCATCTTATTTCCCACTCTACTAGTCCATTCTTCTACAGATACACTTCTAAGATTTGTGTCCAAATTATTACTTCCACGGTAGCTATCTTTTAAAATATATCTGAAAGGGTCAGTGTGTTACAAAGGTACTCAGGTCTTTTGAAAGTTTCTAAGACCATTTAATTGAAAACATATTTGGAAAGAATAGCTTAATCCAATGTCCTATACACCTGTCATTTATATTTTTGATGAATACATATTCAGAAAATTCTTCTACCAGAAGCATAGTATGAATCTCAGAGAACTGGCCAGCATTACTGTTGTTATCCTCCGTTCTGTGTTGGACATGTGTAAGTTCTACAGTAGTTGTATTGTTGAGATCAGCTATGGTCAATATGGAGAATAAGAGGAGATTTTTACAAATAACAAGGAATTTTAACCTAACAATATATAACTTCAGATTGATTCAGTCATTCCTTTACTGATGTAAACTGAGAATAATGACAAAGTCCAGGTTTAAAAACAAATTAATTTTGTTCAAAATTGTCCAAACACTGAACAGTTCTTAACTGCTGATTCACTGCCGTGCAGAAGATGCTTAAGATTGGCACTAGTGCTCTGAAGTTTCTCTTTAACAAAGACATAGTCTCAGTATATCAGCAGCTTTTGAAATTCCCTCTGCTTAGTTCAAAAAAAATCAAACCAAGCAATCAATCTGATCACCCACAGAAGTGCATACACTTCCAACAAAAAGTAACTTCTACAATGTATTTACAGCGTATTACAGGAAGCAGAGGTGTTTTTCTTTGTTCTTCTGCCTCAGGTACACATACAGTAAGTAATTTTGGAGAGGCCAGAGCAGCCTCACAAGTGCTAGGTGGCAAGAAAGAAAAAGAGTGTTGAAGTTTGAACTCTCCTTCACCTTACCAGCACTACAGCTCTGCCCATGTTCTGCAGAGGTTTCCCCACTTAGCTATTAGCTCATGGTAAAGTTTAGCCCCTTTTGCAAAGCAGGAAGATATAATGCACATTAATGTCCATTAACCCATGAACCCCATCAGACTGATAATGATTTATGCCTTTTTTAACTTACGTCACCCTGATGTAAATAACCGTACAAGACGGTGGCAATTAAAACTAGGATTCTCAATAGGAACATAACAAACTAATTCAGAACCAAAGAAGAACACAGACTAGCAATAACATAATAACTTTTAATACCATCTTCAAAAAGTAGAAACTGGCATTTTAAACAATGTTAATATTTAAAATTAAGAAAATCTCAGATATTTCTGACATGTAAAGAGGTAGAAATACTTGTAATAGAGGACTAATCTAGACAATCACAGGCTCCTGAAAACTTCAATATCTGCTGAAGACAGGAAGGGCTTGCAGCGACTACTCTTTCTAAAGAAAGTGTCAGGGATCTGACATGTTCTGGATTTCCCACATCTGGTGCTTGTGAACAGAAGAGATGAAAAAGTCATGCATGATACCTCCAGCTCAGCTGGGATCTACCCATCTAATTCACCATTATGCGCTCTAGAAGTTGATCTGCATGCACAGCAGATCCACAGCAGCCTGAAGGCATTAAACTTTCTATTCATGTCAGTCAGTTCTGCTTCTTTGTGCACGCTTCATGTTCGCTGGGCATGCAATGCAACTGCATTAATCCAGAATTTCGAAACTCTGATCTCCAGATACCTAGAGATTACCACTTAAAGCAGTTTATTGCACAAAGCAGAAAAAAATGGAAGCTATAATAAACTATTTAGTTTTTAGGTACCTTAGGCTCCAGAAAGTTATATTAAAAATCTCTTTACCTAAGGATTACACAAATAAACTTCAGTGTGAGCCAGCACACTGACTGATAGAGCACTATTCTCCAGGCCTTTTTGTACCTTCACAGTTGGCATTAGAGGACATGAATTTTCATCAGTCTTTGTAGCACAGTGTCAACTCTGCAGGTTAGGGATTGCTTAAATATGAAGACCAATTCAGACACTGATCAGACTGTAAAGTGGTGGACAATCCATTTTCAGCACTCCTTAATTTTCACTTTTTAAGTGAGTCGATCTTAGTTTCTCTATTATTACTCCCCACGCACCCTACCTTCAAACCAGTAAGAACAGCCCCAAAGTCTCACGGTCAAAGCAGATTATAAAGTTTTCTGCTTCAAATTACTGCATCTGCTAGTACAACATGCAATAAATACTTGTTTCTGGATCTTAAGGTGTTCCCAAAGAGATATGATGGTGCACAATGAATAAAATATAATGACTGAAACAGTGAAAACAACTTTTTGACTCCTTACAAAAAGTAAAGATGTTTAAACGAAGCTATGGCTCACTATGATATACAGAATGGAAAAATAAGACTTTTCATTTTCTTTCAGGCATCTTGGTTCGGCTGACAAGAGGATCTATTTTAGTGCTAACTCCTCCCCACAGCCAAAAAAATTTATTCAGAATGGAAGAAAATGCAAATGAGAATGAATGTAAAATCCCTTCCATAAAATGAAATGCTCCGATAGCTCAATGAACATAATTATATACTTCAATAAAACCAGCCATAGGAATATGATTCTAACATAATGTATGCATTTTACATTTATATTAAAATCTAATATATTTTGATTTTATTTTAATATGATGCATTTCCATTTTAATTGTGCAAATATTCAGTTCATTTTTTTCATCCATAGATGAAAACCTATGACAATTTTTAGAGAACAGCACTGTGTATGATATAAGCTATGTACAATTTAATATGCATTTCAGAATTTCTCACTGGGTTCTTATCTCAGTTAAAAATACACTAATGTGTCACTGAAAGGAAAAAAAAAATAGAAATTCTCTCTCCTTGACTGAAGAATATGATTAACGTGGAACAGAATGGAAACTCCAAGAGTTATTGCTATACTTTATTTGCCAACAAAATTATATGAACACTCCTACTTTACTATCTTTTCCACTAAAAATTATAAAAATATTTTACTTCCTTAGGTAAGTCCTAACTAATATAAAGAATTTTGTATAATAAAGTAATGCAATTATGATATGAAATATGTAAAATGAGATAAAGAATATTGATAGAATAAGAACAAGTCCTGAACTAAGATTGATGAGGAAATATATTAAGCTTATACAGTCTTTAAAATGCTTCAGATTACAGTTTTATATTATTCTACACTACACTGTATTCTAAGTTATATGTATCTCAAATCTCTCTAATTTGAAAAAGTCCTACTTAAAAATAAAGTAAATATGTTTAAACTGTATGTTTTATAAGTAATGTATAATTACATTAATGATAAATTATTTTTCTTATTCTAACTTCTATGTATTCGTACTGTATTTGTTTTACACCGACATTGAGGTCAAGATAATAAAACTTGAATTATCAAGGGAAAATAATGACACAACATGTCAATGGACAAATATCAATTATGGAAGTAAACATGAATAATAAAACAGAGAACACTAAAGAATTGCAGAAATTGCAATCAACAAAATAAATACAAGGAAGAGGTGTGCAGCATGAAGTTGACAGGAATGTATAAAGAGCAATATTTCAGTTGAACCGTTACCACAGTTCATTTCTTCAAATCAGTACGATATATAAAAACAGTTCACATAAACATAATTGTAAGAAAGCTCTATCAGCATGTGTACTTATTTCCACAATTATGCTGTTATAAGTAATGAATATGTAATCTAAAGGAAAAATCTATAGCCAACATCAAATATTATATTGGCATTGTAGGATTTTCATTAAAAGCCTGAAAGGAGAATTCAAGAAGGCTGGTCAGCTTTTCACTTCCATGGCTGGTTCTAGGGCTCAGAGTCAATGCGCATTCCTGTTCAATTAACATGCAAAACAGCCTCTTCGCTGTTGAGGAAACTGCTATTTAAACAGAAGGAAAATCATATGCTACCTCCATATATCTGCTGATAAAGTCAGCAAATGAAGAACTTCTTTAGCTAAGAATTACGGGTAAAAAAAATATTTTTATGACTTCAGACATCCTAAAAGCTTCGTACAGTGACCACTCTTGCCACATACCACAGACTCCCACAAAACCTATTCTCATTTCAGGAATTCCCCAGGAAGTGCATAGCATCAGTAAAGGAGTCATCAGTAAAGAGACATCAGTAAAGGAGATTCAACACACATTTCACTTAAAGGATGACAATGATGGTACAGTTAGGGCACCAGGGAGAGATTTCAAAACTCTGCTTTTACTTCCTGTTCTTCTCGGCTTCTTTTGTAGTCTTTAAAAACACAACACACTGCACCTCAATTCTCTTCTATAAGACCAGAAAGCAGCATAGCGTTTTATCTTATCAAATACTGAAAGAATTTAGGAGAAGCTAGAATAAGGTATATCAGTTAATACAAGTGTGTCCATATGTGTGTGTATATATATATGTATATATATATACATATAAAAAATATGTTAAAAAGAAAACATTGAGAAAAGACTAGTTGGCTTCTTTTCCATGCAACTTATTCTCTTAGTAACTTATTTAGTAGCCTTTCCATACCTTTTGTATGTTTTGCACATCTCATAGATGCGCATCAGACTAACATGGATTTTCTCCAAAAGAATTCCCCTTCTTGTCAGCTGAACCCCACTAGCACAGCTTTGTATAGGAGAAGGGCTCACAGTAGCCACTTTAATACGTAAATATAATATGGTCTTGGAAAAAAAAGCTACATCTCCTACTCTAGTCTTTTGTAGTTATTTTAGAGGGATAATGAATAGGGATAGCTACAGAAAAGTGTGCATGACTCAGATTTTTTTTTTCCCCTCTCACCCTTCTAATCAAATTGGACTGGACTATTGGACAAAAACTGATCTCCTTTCCCACGACTTCTTTGAAGCAAGTTCTAAATTTACATTTCGGTGTTACACTAATAAGCATCTCTTGGAACGTTACTGATCATTTTTGTCAAAAATAACTTATAAATATATGCTTATAAATGATCTTACTTTTACTCCCAAATAAAATATATTCATTTTCTTTCCCTTCAGACTCACACCATTATATTTCTGGTTTTCACTCATGACATTAAAAAAAAAAAAAAAACTGAGGACCTATGCACATTGATTTCTTACTAAACTCTGTAAAAGCAGCTCTTCAGAAAATTTCTTCCCATGTAATCCTTTCCTCTTCCTGCTCCTCTTCTAAGTAAAAACTATAGAATTTGGGATGTATGAGTGTTTTCTATCAAACCTTTAAAAAGATTATATCAAATAATCACATATCAGTTCTCTATCATTCCCTGAATCTTTAAAACAAAAAAGAGAACTGAATAACTCCATTTTAAATCCTTTCATTTTGAAAAGAGAGTTTTTTTAGCAACCTATTTAATTCCTCTCTCTTTTAACTTTGTATTATGTTTTGGGACTGTTTACAGAGAACAAACCTTAAAAATCCTTCTCGCTCCTACCGTCATAAACCCTCCTGTAAAACACAGCAATGGGAAATACTGGCTTAATAAGAAACATCCAGTAGCAACTTTTTTTCTCTCTCCAAAACATTTTTTCCTGGTTTCTACTAAGATATCATATTAAGCCAGGTATCAAAAAGCATGAGACAAGGTGTGTGATAGATAAGTGTTTTAAAAGAAGAAAGGGGAAAGGAATAGGGAAATGAAAACAGTTTGGTAAGAAAGTTGGATAAAACAGAAGAGCTGAAAAGTCTGGGAAAGCAAACAGACTGGAGACATCAGGAAGATGAATAAAACAGACTTTTCTGAAAAACAAATAATTAAGGAAAAAGATCAAACCTGTATCTATACTTTAATCCCCAAACTGAACGCATATCCATAGCAATACGATTACAACATTACAAATGTTTGGAGATATTTCTGCTTTTTAGATGGAGAAGTTCAAAGTAGTGAAGTATGTTGGAATCCAACGTTCTAGTGAAAATAAATGGCCTTGCAGACCCTAAAGGAAGCACTGAGTCACTGGCAGCACTTCTACCCAATGGCCGGAGTCACCTGTTAGGAAGATTCTTCTGCTACTGTTTGGGGCTGAGTTCGTTAAGCAAAATTACCCTCCAACCTTTACATCTTTATTTCAGACTCATTTTTCTGTATTTTATGTGTATATTAAAATTCATGCATTATAAACTGTCCCAGTGCTCTGGTCACATTGCTTACATTTTGTACTTGTTCGTGTCTATAGGATGAAGGTCTTACTTTAGAAATTCCTTTCTGATGGATATTGTCTTACAATACAGGATTTCTGAATGTTATATTGTAATTAAGTCTTAAGAATCATTCAATCTTTTCCTGCCTGTGACTGTCCTGATGTATAGAAAATGCCACCTTCCCACTCTGTGCATATTCTTTGCAAATGTCCAGTTTGTCAAAACAAAAAACACAGTACTTCACTTCTTCATTTTTCAACACCAGAAATTGAACAACAGTGGAGTTCCTCCATGGTTCATCACTGCTTAATAAAAAGATTTAGCTAAACTTGATGGCCCTTAATTGAAAAAAGAAAGGATTGCTATTGTAAATCTTTCATACTGAGTTTTTCTCATGTGATAGGAGTTAATTCTAATTTATCTCTGGGGTAACAGGCCAGCTGCACTAAAACGAAGAACAAAACTCCAGTGAGCTAACCGGAAATATTTCATTTTCAAGACACTTCCTACTTCTTCAGCAGAATTAAGGAATTTATAAAAATTATTTACTCACTTTGTAAAATTAATTTCATTCACTTTGTGGTCTCTTTAAAATCCACAGAAGTGTAATGTTGTGTCAGAAAAAGTGAGAATCAGACTTAATTATATTTTGTGCTCATAGACCAAGGAGTCTTCTCAATGATATGAGTGAATACAATCCTCCACTAAATTGACATTTATTTTATTCCTTCTCTGCTTCTATCTCAAGATTAATTTAGAAACCCTTGTACCATGACCTATTTCCACTGAAATCATAGGTAAGACTCCCATTATTCTCAGTGGTAATTAGGAAGCATGTGTATTTAAAATGAACATATATTTTTAGACAGTATTGATATGCTCGGAAAGCATCCAGTAGAACCACTCCTAAAAAATCTCTCATCATCCTTGCATACATTGAAATAAAAATTCCACAGCCCTAAGGAAGAAAAGATGCAGCTGATATGACTTGTAACACAATTCAAAAGCACTAATAGCACTACTAAACACTGAATTCTGAGTGTATGAGACACTGAGAGTAGAAAAGACCAAAAATGACAGGTTGTTTTCTACTAAAGTAATTATAATCAGTCCCACAGTACTTATTAGAAACTGTGCGGTAGTATCCACAGTAATGCTGGGTGTTTGGAACTTCTCAAAATAAATGCCTGAAAGTAAGTGTTTATGTGTCTCCTTTTGTTCCCCCTCTTCCGAGCAGAGGAAGAGATGCACTTTCCTGAGCTTGAACCTTTGGTTCCGGCACAACAAAGGATCCAAAAGGTGCTACACTTCTCTTCTAGGTATCCTATCTTTATAGATTTTTCTTGAACCGATCAAGTTACAACTTGAAAGCAGTTAAACTCTTCATCCTTCATCTAATCCTTCCTCCTAACAGAAGCCCTCATTGTTCCAATAATAAGAAAAATTCTTCTCATTTATTTCCCTAAAATAGCCACCTATGTATTACATACCCATTTGCATTTGTTTAAGTTCTCCACGGACTGGCATTTTCCCTGAAACATTTATCCCTTCATTCTGTCTTGCACTTTTCTATTGTAAGGTGGGATGATCAGAACAATGTAAAGCCATTACAGTTCGTTTATTCATCTGATTCAGTCCAAACTCTTGTTACTGAGGGAACGCAATCACGTACAGTGTTCCACATAAGATCTCACTACTGTCTTATGCAGTGATATTTGTATTTCCCTTCATCTAATGGAAATATTTCACTGAATGCTTTTAGATTCCTTTCTCCTTTCTTCAACCACCAGATTAGAAAGTCTTTCTCCTGTCTGTCACTTCCAGCTAAAAGGTCAGAGACAAAATTCTTCAGGCAGCCCTTGACACACCATACAATTATTCTTTAAGTCCAAGTAGGGAGTACAGCAGACTAATTTCCATCTAACAAACAGTTTAGTTTTAGATAGAGACCTCTGGTTTCCTCTCTATTACACTTGGAAAAAATCAGTTTAGTATCCCAAAAAATATTATTAATGTTTACTGATTCTGCAAGATCTTACTCACAGAACAACCATACTGAAGCCAACAACTGGACTTTATTCTATGGTTATCATTTTGCATCAATGACAACATATCATAAGACATAGCACTATTCTGATCTCACTAGCAATTTTCTCAAAAAAGTCTACAGTGAGGACTATATGTATTGTACATTTTTACCATTTAAAGCATATACATATGTGATTTAGCATGTTTTCGTAAATTATATTTAGTATATTAACTTTTATCATTTCAAGAGTGAATCATCTGCATAGATTTGGAAGCATAATTCTTAAGGTATGTTTAATAATACAAAATAATTCTGTATTTCCAGAATAGAAACTATTCTGGAAACAATAGAAACTATTGTTTAATATCTATCAAATTGAGAAAAAAATTATGAAAGGAATTTACATAAACTTCTTAAGTAGCTCTTATAAATGGTTCTATAGGAATTTAATATGCAGGACAAGATAAGCAGGTTATATACTTTCGGACATATTTCACTGTCAAAGACAGCCTAAAATATTTCAATGGAAAACACAGGAAATTCAACAGAAATATCTGTAGAACATCTGCCCATAATGGAAATTTCTTCCAGTCAATTAATGATAGTCTCACATTCACAAACATTCCTTCAAAATACGACTACATCTTTCTGATGAGGAAATTATATGGAAGACCATTAGAAGTTATTTAATTATGGTCAATTTGACATGTTTTCACAGCCAGCGTAAGCATGCTCTCAAATATTGATGACTACCAAGCAGAAATGGTAATTTTGTACTCAATATATGAATATCCACTCCAATAGCATACACATGTATAGTGTTATATAGGTATGATACAATCAAATCACATTTAGAGAATGCTAGCAAAATCGAGGCTTTAAATGTGGCATGAGGGAATGAACTACACACAGAACTAGATTTGGGCTTTGTTCTCTAGTAAGCTCTATAAAAGAAAGATTGATTTTATTTGTATATGTGTTGTGCCGCATTTTGGTAGTACTTTAGTATATAGGAGAGAAGCACCATGACATTATTTTAGCAGAATCTTGGTGTCTCACTCACTTTTCCTCTAATGCAATGTTTTGTACTTTAATGTAACAAACCGATTCAGAAATGTGTGCCTTATATACACATTAGATTAAAGGGCAGGTCGGAGAAGAAAAGGACAGCAGGAAAAGAGTGGAGAGGGCACTGTAGTCCAATGATAACAAACAGGAGATAGAAGAAACTGCATGTATATCACTGCCAAATTACTTCACTCTCATATATTTACATTAGAAGAGATTCTAACAGACCTCATATACTCCCTCATAACTGACAATAAGCCTTTTTTCTCTGTTTTAACTTGATCAAAGGTGCTCTTAAGAAAATCCCTAGTCACCTAACAATGACACCAAATTCTGTTAATTTACACCAGTTGATATCCACCAAACTACTTCACATCTAAATTGACAAAAATACAACCGGAACATAAGTACCTATTTAATAATTTCTGTTTCATATGCAAACCAACTACAGTGTTCACTCTTTAAAGTTACCATATTTAAATGACATCATGTTTTCAAATTCTGCAGGGTTGCAGCTCTGCTAGTTTCAATAGGTGTAACCTCTTCATTTAAGTAAATGAAGCTACATTAATTTATGCTAGGTATCTAGGAGTTTCCAGCAGGAAAACAGACTCCAAGCTAAAGAAGTCTTTGCAAAATTTCAACCATATAATGAGATATCTGCAAATTTCTTGTCTATAAAAGATGTGCCTCTTCAATGTATTTGTGTTTATAAGTTATTCTTGCGCAACAGATTAACATGGAACAACAGACTAGCACATAATAACAAATAGTATTTGATAACATTCACCTACAACATTAATCTACTCCTTACATGAACTTCAAGTTGTTTGTGGAAGTAAAGCCATATGTCATGCAATTTATTTGTGAATGTCTATTCAGGTTACATTAAGACACTCCAACATTGCGGTCTCTTAGCTGGAATTTCAGGCATTGTCAGTTACCTTTAAATACAGTAAATCATTCTTGTTTATATTCCAAATGTTGCCCATTATTAGTATTTTCACATATGGACTAAATTATCTGAATACAGGAATATGTCCAATCTTTAGCTTTAATACTAAATACTTTCCAGTGAATTCCCTACTGTTCTAACTTTGCTTTATTCACTAACTTTATGTATAAAAAAGCAAAACAGTTGCTGAAGATTTAAGCAGAAGGGAGATTTGCATCACTGGTTAGTTTAGAAGAAAACAGCTATTTATAAAGTACATTTTTTATGCTATGGTTGATTATATCTAAATATATATGCAGCACCGGGGAATATTTTTATTCTCAATTCTCTAAACTTTATCAGATCTCACTAACACTTGGCTTGATCATGAAATATAATCATATAAGCTACAGAAAGAAAAATTAAAGAAAATTCCTTGATCTTTTCCTTTGCCTTCTTACAATTTAAATTAATTTAAACTACTCTGACAGTATTATTCTTAGTTTCCTTTTCCATCTATCTGCCCCACTAGAACTCAGTTTTAACCAGATTTAATCCCTTTCCCACCTGGTTCAATTACACTTCCTGAATTTGCAGCTGACTTTCACTTTTAGTTTATACGAAATATTTTTCCATAACTACATGGGCACAAGTAAAATAATATCCAATACCTCTATGAGTAACAACTGCAAGTTCTTTAGTTCTTTCTATCTGCTCAGCATTTCTTGGTCCTCTTCTTGGGCTTTGTAAGACTGCTTGATGAAGGGAGAGTGCTTCCTTGGAAGTGGCCGATTCCAGAATTGATTTTCTTAGATTCATAGCTTGCACTTGTTGCTCTTCAGAAGGTTGTCTATGGATGGTCACTGCAGTGACACTGGATACAGTAACATCAGCAGATGTGCTAGCAACAGTAATAGCACCAGTAGTGGCCGCAATACGCTCCTCTAACTCACCAGTGGAGGCAGTTTTGATCAAAGTGGAAGAACCTGTGGGACACACAGTAGCACTGGATGCTAACTTTTTCTTTTGAATTGTGGTTTCCTGATCATCCTAAGAGATTAAATTTCCCTCTGTTTAACATAGTAAAGACAACTGACATGAAAAGAGGAAAGTCAATATTGCTTTATTTAAAAATTCAAAGTAATCAGAACATTTCTTAATGCTAGTGAACATTTTGTAACTATAGTGATATTACACATTTAGTTTTAAATATTCTTCCAGAACTACAGTACGGTATTACCTTGTTTACCAATTAGAATGACAGCACGTAATTGCCACTCCTACAAATTGAGTCCTGAAAACAGTATGCCTAGAGCAAAATATACAGCTATGTAATTAAATGGGGCCCCAAGAGCAGAACAATGATAAACACCCTAGCCAAGAGTGATACAGCAGCATTATACAGCAACCTACATAGTGGGCGAAGCTTTGGTACTCCAGCAGCTAATGAGACCACCAAATAAATTCATACTTTCCATTCTTTCCAGCAAAGCTTGACAGAGCCCGAAACACTCACAAAAGCGTTTAGACTTGATACAAAGGCACAGGTAAATGGATAGTAAAAGGTGCATACTTTAACAAAATAACATCTATGCATAATTTTCTGTATTTTATGTTGGACAGAGGCTTCAATGAATGTGCTGCATTTTTATTTCCCTGCAAAAGACCAGATCATTTTATTCTCCCCCCCAAAAAAAAACAAAAAACAAAAAACAAAAACACAAAACCCACCCCACAAAATTTGTCTATGCTTTGCTTGAGAAAATATTTCTAAGCTACACTTCTAACTCATGTAATAACTGAATTATATAAGCCACAAAGGACTTTTATATTTTATTATCCTTGTTCCTACCATTGCCCATCCCCCAGACTTGGCCGCAGATGTCTGGAGGCCACATCTCCCATCTGTAAGAACATCTAGTGCAGCGGCAACTCCATCTTGACTGGAATTGATAAATGACTGGGCAATGCATAATAAAATGAATAATAAAAAATTACCATACACGAAGTTGATGTAACAACTATACTACCTTACACTAGTATCTTTAAAATATAGCTGTTTCATTCCATGATAATTAAGGGCCTCTTCAATAGTTTTTCAAGCAATAATATGCCATACTTCTGCTTTTGCTCCTTAGCTGTCTTCTCACAGGCTTTTAGAGTTGTTCTTTAAGTGTAATAGGTGATGACAGGATAGAAACAATACAATTTTTATGCAAAGTTAGAAGAATCAATACACTAAAAAATAGAAATTAGACTACTAGTGGAATTTGCCTGTATACAGCACCTTTCATGCATGAGGCATATCAGCTCTCTTCACAAAATTATCAAATGTACTGCATAAGGAAATGGAACAGAACCTAAATGTTAAAAATACACAGTCTTGATAATAGTCTGTTTTATTTGCTGCAGAAATTTTAGGCTGAAAATGTTTTTCTCTTTTGCTATACTATTAAAAACTGTTACCATAAAAAATATTTAAGTGTCAAAAAGACAACAAATATGGCTGCTATATACATACTATATATTATTTTTGCTATCATATACTTAATGTCTTAATATCTGTTCTGCAGTACAGCATTTCTAAATCAGGCAGTGGTAGTTCACACTGCATGGCTGAATAGCCTTATAAGCACTGGATAACACCTCAGGTTTATCTGTGGAAGACAGAACCATGGACCTTCCGGTAGAGAAGAAAAACTCCTAAACTAAAAACTACTTACTGGCCCATGATGACAGCAACATAAGTAACTAAAATAGAACTTGACATATGTTTTATTATTTATTTCAGAATAAAAGGAAGAAAATAGTCACAACTCTGAATAATATCAAAAGACTATCCTATTTATGATTCAGGATACAATAAATTGTGACAGACTGATATCAAGATTAAAGCATAGAAAATACAAGGGCGTGACCAAAAGATATTTTGGAACATGATAATGTTGACTAAAAAAAATAAGGAAACAAAATTTATTGCATGTTACATAACTATTGCTTTAAAAGTAAAATCTGTGAGGACACATCTTTGTCATGCAAGCAAATGTACAAAAACAGGCAGTGACCAGCTCCCAGTATCAAGCTCAAAGCAAAATTATATTCAGGAGCTGAGTCATACGACATGTTATGTTCTAGCACTTTAAAGATGTACAGTGCTTTAAAGAAAAATGAAAACAAGTTAAGAGAAAGTCCATCTAAAAAGAAGCAAGCAAGAAAAAAGCAATACAAATACCACTCACTTAAAGCTTCAAAGCTTATACACCGAAAACTGCTGTACCACTTTACTACAAACACAACCTTCAAGCAAAACACCTAACTTGTTAGGCTGCCACATCCATTTACACTGCAAAAAAGGACTTAGGCAGAAGATCAGCAAAATGGGAACAGAGTGTGGTCTGACTTACACAGAAGATTTAAGGACAAAATAAATGTTCCATGTGAACAATCTGGCAACTGTAAGCTACTACAGAAAACAGATACATTGATATTTACCTAAATATCATTTATAATTTATAAAAGCATGAACTTCAGAGTCTTAATATTGTAGGAAAGTTGAGGCCAGTTGCAACACCTGTGGTGTACGGGCAATACAGCATACTCTCCACCTCAGTCACTCACAGCCATACGGTCACATTTCAGCTAGTCAAAGAGAACTATTTGAAAAACAGTAATTTCTGATATTACATGACAGGGGAAAAAAACAAACATTATTCACCCTAAATATTCTGGTAAAAAATGACAAATTTGCAATGAGAAATAGTAAAAAGAAAGAAGAAAGGAAAACTGACTCTTGCTTTTCGATAAAGGTCAATCAACAATTTTCCATCAGCTGAAGCCAACTCAGAGATAGGTCATCGCTTCCTAATTCACAATTAGCAACTGAGGCAATGTGAGGCTTGAGGAACTGCCAGGCTGCTGCACAGGAGGAAGCATTAAGGATGGGGAGGCAAGAAGGAGCAGTTCAGAAGAAAGGGAACCCGACAGACCCAGACTATCAGTCTGAGATCTACTAGACAGGAAAACCCTTTCTCTGAGTGAGTCTCTATGGCAAGAGAGCCGATTAAAGGCAGGAGAACTGGGGAGCCTCCATGTGTCAAATTAGACTGCTTAAGTAAGTGAGGAAGACTTTGAAGCAGTACTTACACATGAGAAGGGGTAACTACGTAAAAGGAGATCAAGCTGATGCTCCATGGAGCAACTCAGTTCAGAAAACTAGTCTGAATGAACCATTACTCAAAAGTGTTGCAACTGCTAACACTTTGGATAATGCAAACATATGGAAGACCCACAGGCCTTTCTATTTATGTAGGAGTGGAGGTTGCTCGTGATTCTAGGATCACTTTTATTCAAGAAAAGAGGCAAGGGCCTTTGACATTTGCCTGAGACAAAGCTCCAGAAATAGATTATGAATCTGTGCTAGAGGCACACAGTTTGCATACACAATATGCTATAAATATACACAGGGTTCCTTTTGTAAACATATGATAGAAAATGAAATTTATCCCAGATAAACTCGTAGTGGAAGTTAATCTAATGAACCGACGTTGTACAAATAACCACTGAGGGGGAAAAAAATAACTTGGGGAGAGTATGAATACCTTTGCCCGCTCTGCAGAAGTTTTGACCGGGGAAAATTTTAAGGCAAAAAATAATAATCTAATACAATGGAAATAATTGTATTGAAAAGGATTTTCTTCTCATTTTAGAAGTTTGTGATCCAGAAAAGCTGCCATTAAAATGGGGAAAGCTAGAAGAACACATCTTTTCTCTCCACTCAGTAAGATATCTAAAATGTATTCACTTTAGGTTGTAAATGATGTGCCAATACTGAATTAAATTTTTATCTAACTTGCATTAAAAAATGTAGGTCTGAAAAAGGATAATCACATTCATCACAATAAAGTTTATATGTGCTGGAAAGCAGGATCAGGCAAATGGAGGTCTTTGAGATAAGATCTTAATTTTAATCTGTACACACTTTAGCAAGAAATTATTTTCTTAACCTAATTTAATTAATTTCAGACAAGACAACTTGAGTTTTATGCTCATTTTAGAAGCTTGAGCTCTATTCTCTGTTAGCATGTTGAGTTCAGTCCCAGGTTAAGCTGAGGGTTTCAGCTGTAGCTGCTATCTCTTATTAGCCAGAGTTGTTCAGCTTTCTACAGTTTGGTTAACATGCATTAGCACATGTTTTAAGAGTGGATTTGTCATAATTAACTACCATTAATTAATTACCATTCTTTATTGCAAGACATTATTGAAAATAATATCTTAGCAGGATGACAAATAGATGGGACTTTAAGAAAAAAGAATTAATCCACCTTATTATTATTTAAAGTGACAGTGTAAAATTACAAAATTACCATGCTTTCAGACATTAACCATCAACTGGGCTGAAAGAAACTTCTTCCATTTATAAATAAAGCTTTGACACAAAGTATGTTACTGTGACTTCTGTTATTACAAGCTGGCTGTTACTCTGTAATTCCACAGACTGAAAGCATGGATGTAGCCAGCAACTTGACTGACTTCAAAGCCTACTACTAAATATTTGCAACACAGCTAAAGAAGAATGATTCATAAAAAGTATTTAGCAAATATTTTAATGATTTGCTCTTTCTTCAGAGACAACTGATAAGCAACAGAGTGTTCTAACACAATTTACTTGTCCACTAGTTAGTAACACCATGCTAATTAGAAGTCAAACTGATCAAAAAAGAGCGAACATCCTACACTGCAAGATCAGTTCACATCAACTGAGTTTAAACCAAGTCTTCTCCATAGGATCATAGAACAATTCAGGGTGAAATGGATCTCAGGAGGTCTCTTGCCCTGTCTCCTGCTCAAAGCAGGATCAGACCTGAGGTTGCTCAGGGCTTCATCCACTCATGTCTTGAGAAAAACTCCAAGGACAGAGACTGCACAATCTCTCTGAATTTCATGAGGTTCTTCCAGCCTGTCTAGGTCCCTCTGAATGGCAGTCCTGCTCTCAAGTGTATTGACTGTTCCCTCCAATTTGGTGTTATCTGCAAACTTGATGAGAGTGCACTCTGTCACTGCTTCAAGATCACCGAAAAACTCCTTAAAGAGAGCTGGTTCCAGGACGGACACCTGCAGCACTCCACTTGTTACTGGCCTCAGCATGGCTCAGTAACCATCACCCTCTAAATGTATATGTTTTAATTTCAGCAATGGATGAACAACAGATGAAAATTGCCAGATCATCCACAAACTGATTCACACAAAACTGTAGAGTACATCTGGATAACACCTGATAAATGGACTCTAAGGCTGCCATTCAGCAGGTATTTTCATCTATTTAATGTCTTGCTGATTAATTCCTAAGAATCAGACTGAGCTCAGAATGTCAGAGCAAATAAGAGATATTTGGCATCTTGTTTATTCAGGATAAATTCAAGGTGCAGGGCTATATTAGTCCTTGGGACACATATGATCCAAATACAGATCTCCCAAATGGAACCACAGGTCCTTAATGCAGATGATCCTAAAGGTTACTCTTTATAGATAAGTGCTAATGAAGTCAGCCTAGGATTTTTTCTGTGTATCTCAATAGCAAGAAGCAAGCTATTCTCCCTTTTTTACAATAGGTTCCTCTTACCTGAGAAAGAATTGTTGACAGTCTTAAATAAAAATAAAATTGCATATTTCACTGAAGGAAAAAAAAAGTGTTGGTTAAAAATTATATATGAGATTTTAGAAAAAGAGTAGTCAGTACATTCCATCTTCATTCTCTCTTCAGATGTTCAAGGACCTTCAGTCCTGGGCCTGTTTAGCCTAGAGAAGAGAAGGCTGAGAGGAGATCTTATTAACGTGTACAAGTATCTGAAGGGAGGGTGTCAAGAGGATGGGACCAGACTCTTTTCAGTGGTGCCCAGCGACAGGACACGAGGCAACGGGCACAAACTGAAACACAGACGCTTCCATCTGAACATGAGGAAAAACTTCTTCACTGTGAGGGTGACAGAGCACTGGCACAGGTTGCCCAGAGACATTGTGGCGTCTCCTTCTCTGGAGATATTCAAAACCCACCTGGACGTGATCCTGTGCAATGTGCTCTAGGTGACCCTGCTTGAGCAGGGGGGTTGGACTAGATGATCTCCAGAGGTCCCTTCCAACCTCAACCATTCTGTGATTCTGTGATTCAGTCAAAACTTATTTAGTATCCTTACTTTTAAAGCTTCCCATAGTTAACTAACTTTGTAGTGACCACTGCATCCCGTTAAGAGGATTTTTTTTTCACTAATAAAGTATCTTAACTACCTGTTCTCTTTGACATTCACTATCATTAAATATCTGCTGCTTGCAGGACCTTCCAATAAAGCTACAAACCTAATGAGAAGGGTGTATTCTGGATCTGTTAAAAGAACTTTCAAGTTAATGTAAATACAACAATTTATTTGACTGTTTTAACAGATTCTTTTTAGATGTCGTTCCAGCCTTATTTTCATAAATCTCATTTTTTAATTCTTTATACATTTCTAATATTTGTATTTGCTGTTAAATCCACATTACAGTTTTGTTTCTGTTGATTTATAAAACAGGAATACAAAAGGAATGAATCTGAAAGTCAAATACACATCTGAGAATCTAAAAACCATATAAATGACTGATGCAAAGCATTCTTCTGACCAAATTGATTTTCAGTTCCCGACTGTTCAGGAATTAAATAAAACAGTGTGTTTCAAGAAATACACCAATAAAAATTATGGTTCAATACACATGTCAAGACTTCAGTTCAAACAGGCAACCATCACTGGATTTATCAAAATAGTAAATATTCCAAGAGCTGTCAAGACAGAATTTTAATATATGTAATTTGTGCTTCCTTTCATTTTCAGGTTGTCTGCAGTTTGCATAAATGGATTCAGAATTTAATTTTTATTTCTTTTTGATACCAGAAGGTACTGCTTTGCATTACTACATTTTCTTATGATTTATTTTACCTTCATTCTTTTCCCTCTCTCTTCTTTCGATCTCTCTACTGTTATTTCTTTCTCTTCTGTCTCCCTATCCTTTGTATTAATTTTGAATGTAAAGCTACTGCTGCAGTAAGAAATAGACCAAAACAGACTGAAAATAACAATTAAGCATCAACTAGAAATTTTCAGAGATACGGGACATACAGATCCTTGTCCTCCTTCAACACATATGCGTGCACATGTCTGTATGATTTTCCAGGTGCTTTTCTCAATTAACTTATTACCACCTAAAAATATTTGAACTAGACATTGAAAATAGGGTAAATCAATGTAGCTTCATTTTTTTCCAGTTCATACCACCTGAAAATCTGAATTTTGGCCCAGACAAAATCAACCTTCTAGCATTTGATGCTACAGAAATGTCAAACAGCTTATCTCCCTTCCACCAAACTCAGATCATAAACAGAGAACTGCCACTGTTTTGTTCTATGTGTAACTATTCATATAATAGATTTTATTCCAGTGAAATATATTTTTTTAATAGCACAATAATATGAAAACAAACAGTATAGAGTACACATGTGCATACTCTTCTTTTGGTTTGTTTTACTTCAGTGGAAAAATCCTTTTTGAAAGCCCTATTACTTTTATTTAAAAAAAAACAGATTAACAGTTTTAACACATAGCAGTATTTGAAAATGAGAAAACAGCGATTTGACATATTGCATGAAATACTTCTTTTGGAAAGGGTGATATAGTCATATGCTGCTTTCTCCTCAATGGAAATGCATATCAATGCAAGATAGATTTGTGGAATCCACAGTAATCATACAGAAGAACTTATAAATTCCTTGAGACTCTACTTCAAGAATATTATTAGAATCTATTTGATGAATAATAAAATGCCGGGGAAGAACAGTATTCACATTTATTGGCCTTATTAGTATTCATCTTACAAGAGAGACAAGTACCTTTACTTTATTTATCAACTAAAATGCCTTGCCAATAGTGGCTTGTATTACTATTTAATACTTTCATAATTTGCTCTGGAGAATCATGGTGCAACAGAAAGATGCATCTATTTAGCCTTTTTCAAGATAGTATAACAAGGAATAGGTAAATTTCAAAAATAATTACTATATAAGGTACAAACTATGTATATAGCAATGTACATAGCAACTCTACTGCAAAATGTTATCTGTTACATTGTATCCCACAAACTACTTAGGATGAAAGGAAAATGAATGCATTCCATACATTGTGCAATGCATTCCATACATTGTGCAGTCTGAAATATAGCCCACAGCGCTAGCTTGGACCATGCACCAAAATAGAATTTACTACTACACTCCTTCATGAAGGGCTTTTTAATGACTGGATTTTGGAGAGTTTTGGAAATCAACCTCTCCCAAGATTTTAAGCAGAAGAATCAAAAAACAATAGGAAAGAAATTGTAATTTTAATTTATTGTTGATATGTGTGCTATAACTTGCTTTTATGAAAAAAAAGAGTGAAAGCAATTTAAAAAAATATTGTAGAATATTATATGTACCTTTTCGAAAACTGCTACGGTGTGAACATATATCATGGAAATTTTATCAGAGGTTTCTGTGTTCTAACAAAGATTAAAGATTTTGATTTCTAATTCTGCTTTCATGCATCACCTTGGACATGCCACTTTCTTCTAGAGCTCTCACTTCTTATCAATAAAATGAAATTCAAACTTTCCTTTTGCTTCTAGAGGGATATTAATACTAGGTACCTAATTAGCTCAATGCTTTAAATAAGTGAACTAACATGCATGCATCAAATATGTAGCTCTAGATGGAAAAATATTTGCTAAAGCAGGAGCTATATATATGATTTTGACACTCCTACTTTCATTTTTATTTAAATGAAGACGTTCAGAAGCCTGGAGAAATAATGAATGAAAAAAAAAGAGTAATAATGGTCTCCCATACATTCTTAATAATAAAAAAAGCTTTGTATCATTGTTCTTTAGTATCCAGGCCAGGTACCTAATCTTTGCACTGAGCAGTCTAAACGACCACATTTTTTGTTCTAAATCCAGTGCTAGGGATCAAGGAACTATGTCATACAAACTTACTACTAACTAAGTAATTTAAGACCTGCAAAATTCATAAAACGTTAATCTTCACTCCAGGAAAGATAACTTTAACAGCTAATGAAAAGGGCTTTTTCGTTGTTTTTTTTGTTTGTTTGTTTGTTTGTTTGTTTTCTAGCAAATTAGTACTGGTTGAAAATACCGTCAGTTCTTAGAAGGGCTGCTCATTTGCTTCACAGATGGCAAAGACCAACTTGCAGAAAAGGTATCTTGCCAGTTTACATTAATATCAAACTAAATATGTTCAGTGAGAATGACAGAATACAAATCTTAATACCCAGAGTTTGCATGCTTCCCTCTGCCTGTGCCAAGCAAAATTAAAAAGAATGATACAGAAGTTTTGAACATTGTAGCCTAGTAAATATAATACAGCCATTAGTAGCAAAAGGCCACGGCAGCTGTGCTGACCTGACAGCGCAGTGCATCAGGACTTGCCAGGGCTTGCTTGGCCTGAGATTGTTTTGACTAGTTTTAATGACTTTGTAGCGGTCAAGTGACTATTGCCTGACCTGGCTGAGCTTGGGGAGTGTTAGGCTCTGAGAATATGGGGTACATTAAAGGTCTGACAACGCTAGGTAGTGACTGCATAACGAGCAGTAGGCATTTATATTTACAGAGGCTGGGGGAGGCTATCGCACAACTTTCAGACTTTTGTTCAGACCAAGTGAGAAGGAAGCTGGCTGTGTTAAGAAAACAGACCAAAAGAAACACAACAGACCGCAAGAGTGAGGAGGAAGAAGCCCGCACCTCGAACATCTCCCTCCTCATTCAGAAGCCCCCAGGATGCTCGACTCCTTACCCCCCTCCCCGAGGGACACTGAAAAGGAGAGCATAAGACCAGAGAAAAGGTGTGGATTTAGGATGGTTGTTCTTAAACAGCAATTTTGAGTGTATTATTATTGAGGTTTCCCTGCAGTAGAAATTTGGACGATGAGACTGTTAAAACATCCTTCAGACTAACAATAAATTGTTAGCTCCATATACGTTGTGTTCCCTTTTGCCCACATTAACTTTCTGTGTAACGACATGACATGATGTAAGGAGTGCATTACTTTCCAACTAACTTGAAATCTGAAGTTCTACATATCAAAAGTAAATTACGTTTCCATGTACCTGCCAGCCCCTGCTCTCCCTGCCCCTTCTGCGGCTTCCCCCCGGCCCCGGCCCCATCTCAGCGCAGCCCGGGGCTGTCGGTCGCTGCCCCGCGACGCTGCAGCGATGCCGGCTCCAGCCCCGCCACGGCCCTGCGGCCCCGGCCCGGCCCCACCAGCAGCCCCCAGCCCCAAGGAGCCCCCAGCGCTGCCCGCGCCCGTCCCGGGAGCAGCAGTCCGTGCGGTGCCCTGGCAATGCTTGGCTCTTAGTGTGAAAAATGCAATGTTTCCAAACAAAGCAAAACACTGCATTTAACAACAGGTGAACAATTCTCTTATTCCTCATTCAGAATATGTAAATGAAGTTCATCTTTAAACAGAATAAATGTTACTTATAAAGCAATACAACATTGAACTATTTATAAACCAAATTCTACCATATTATATTTTTCTTTTCATTTAAAATGTCAGGATCCACTAAAAAACTAACAATTTTTTTTAGAATACTCCTTAAGAAAGGTCAAGTCCTAAGTGAGATGAAAACAATCCTCTAGGAAGAAAGAAGGTTCCTTCAGTATAAAAACTGATTCAAACTCCACTTACACTTTAAAAAGAAAGCTATTTCTGAAAAATACTAAGTGCTGTCAGCATCAAGCAGGCAGTGAGTGAGCTTTTGAGCTATGAAGTGGACATCCACTGCAAAACAGAAGAGCTCTGCTGCAGGAAAGGCTTCTGCGTGAGATTTTGCACCGCATTACAGTCCTAGGAATGAAAGGGTTAGCTTTGAATAGCCAAAGCAGTTACTCTTATCCAAGCTAGCTAGTTCATTTAGTTCAAGTATCTTTCCTCAGCAACGTATTAGGTTGTACAGACACATGCTCACAAAGAGGTGTATTCTGTAGTAGAAAGGTATATTGGCATGTCCAAAGTTACAGAAATTCAGTTTTCCTAAGTGGCACATGATTTTGGATACTTCTTAAAATGTGTAGCTGATAGAACTTAAAGA
The DNA here is from genome assembly GCF_036417845.1 of Apteryx mantelli. Lineage (NCBI taxonomy): Eukaryota > Metazoa > Chordata > Aves > Apterygiformes > Apterygidae > Apteryx > Apteryx mantelli. The sequence goes on along the minus strand of NC_089979.1, from coordinate 17,533,937 downwards.
GGTCCAATTTTGAGAACACTGGTTGCACAGCACATCCGACAGTTTCATTATCTTTTTTATTCTCCCCAAAGATGGAAATTCAGTATTTTTCAAAGAATTTGACAATTTTCTATAGTCAAGCACCACACATGATGTTCTGGCTTCCTGTCTTGTGGGAGCCTGCTTTTAGCAGCTTCCTTTTCTCTCTAGAGAAGAGCTAACTAGACTAGAAGGCACATTCACAGCATTAGATGATGGAGACTTCCAAAGAGGTAGTGGCAAGCAGAAGCAGAATTCAGGTTTCAGACAACAAATGAAAAAAAAAAAAGAAAAGACAGAAATGAGGATTAGTATTAGTCTATGTTACTTGGATAAAAAAATAAAAAACAGCCCCCAGAATCAGGAGACTAAACTGTGGAAATGAGTGGAAACTCTCTACCTCCTACATTGATGTTAATATGGGATATTGTCACATATTGTAGGATGGTTTCCATGTAACAGGTGGACACCTGTTAGACATCTCCACAACAAGTTTTACACCCTCTCCTGTACAAACGAACTCACACAGTGTTATACTGGAAATGATTTATTTAAACTTATCTTGACAGAAACTAATTTGTAATGAACATGTCTTTCCCGAGCAGTAGGGTGCTTGGCTAGGTTGTTTTGTTTTTTGGGGAGGCAAACACTCAATCACAAATCTTTCTCTTGTCAGAAATGTAACTATGAAAGACATCAGAAACCTTCAAATGGGTCTTGAAAAATACTGAAATGCTCAATATTTAAATTGAAGTCCTATTTGATGCTCACAGGATACTATGTTCTCTGCTTCCCTCCTTATGTTCTGGTTATTTCTACTTAGATTTTGACTGCGTTATGCATGGTCAACAGTTTTGCCATCATTGCTAGTTATTTTAATAAAAATAAACACCACTGTAATCATCTTTACATAGGTAACAGCTTCTGTCAGGTTCCACACTGTTCCCAAAGTAATTCTTTCATGTGCAGGAAATAGTTACAGGGTATTAGTGAGTGAGAATTTTCAGCAAATATTAAGTGAATTCATTCTCTCGGGAAATAAACACACCACATTAATCCTAATGCAAGATCAGCACAAAGAGAAACATTTGCCACTGTAAAAAGACCTCACCGTGCCCATGGGATACTTAACTGTCAATCAGACCCTCAAAAGAGACATTGTGTTAGCCTCTCTGAGAGGTAAAAGGGTGAATTCCTTCCAGGTTGGTTAATAGTAACCAAGTTGGTTAATTATATTGGTTAATAAATTCCCATTGGGGTCAATGGGAAGCTGAATGATTCTTAGCTTAACTTTGCTGTCAGTGTCAAAACAGTGCATTCAAAAGGCTTCAGAAACAACTAAAAGTCAACTTATCTCTTAACAGAAATGTCTGGCTCTGCTTCTGAGCTTTTATTCTAAAAAAAAAAAGCTGCAAGAAAACTTACACATAGGTGAAGGGGGTGGGGAAGTACTGAAAATACTATTTTTTCATATAATATCTAAAATAATAATAATAAAACAATAGCTTTGTTGTTTTCTTTGAATTTAAGAATATACACACGGGACACTGGGTCAGACCAAAGACCTATCTAAACCTACTATCCTATTTCAAAGTTTGGCCAAAAGTGTTTATCTAAGCAAAAATGTAAGGGCTAAGCAAGCACATAAGAGATGTTTCCCTCGCCTCCAACAATTTGCAGGGCAAATTGCAGGGCAAAATTGCAGGGCTCTAAGCCAGGAACGGTTTGTGTGTGCAATAACCCTCAGTGGACTTCTCTTCCATTAAGCTGCCTAGCTTTCCTTGGAACCCATGTATATTTTAGAAGCCACAGCATTCCATTGAAAGGAGTTCCATGGCTTGACTCCGGATGTGAAGAAATATCTCCTTTTGTTTGTTTTAAACCTGTCTTCTACTAATCTCAATTGTCCATAGTTCTTAAAGAACGAAACAAATAGTCAGCACTGTCCCTGCCATTCATGACTATCCAATCTGCAACCTCTCTCTCCTCTTCCCCCAGCCCCACCACTCATTTTTCAGGCTGCGGAGTCCAAAATTAGTCAGTCACTTGTCAAACAGAAACTAATCCATGCCTTTCATCACCTTTGCTGCCCTTCTCTGAACTTCCTCTTAACTACTTCCCCTCTTAACTACCCCAAAACATTCGAGCTTTCTCAGAAAGTATCACTGGAACTGAAAATGTGTAAGACAATGTGATTTGGGCTAATTTCATTTTAGGAAAAGGTAAAACTAAATGTTAATACTTGATATAGAAAATTCAGCCAAAACAGATACTTGCTGGCATCTCTAAAACCAAGCAAGCCAATAAAAACAAGAAACTTCACTCCTAACAGATGCTACAGACGAACCTTACTATTCAGACTGCTGCTCTAGTGTTGGCAGTGTTCAAACAGCCTTTGAAATCAAGACGGTATGACCAATGCGGTTCTCAGAGGAATATAACCAACTTTTTGTTCAAATTTGAATGGTACTGGAGTTTGACATGATAAAGATCTAAAGCAGTTACATATCAGAGAATCTAAAGGTCACTAGTTAGAGACTTTACAGATTAACAAATTGAGTATAATGTTCATTAGTACGCGAGGTACTAATGAATGTAGCCTCAGCTACATTTAAGTGAAAACGCTTTACTAAACAGAGCTATGTTTTGGCATGTGCGTTTACTTCATTTCCAGGTGCCTCTGAATGGGAAAAATAGTCAAATTCTTTGAGCTTTCAGGTACTGCTAGTGATACAGTATACAAATAAATTACCCTATATTTCTATGCATAAAAAGATCCATTGACTAGAACCAAGGAGGAGGAAGTGCAGCAGGAAACTGAAAAGGTAGTTCAGAAAATTCTTACATTTCTTGCGTGGAATAGAATTCATTACAAGCTTGACTTTTAATAAAATAGACTTAAGACTGCAAAGCCTTATTTAGTAAGGAGTTTGGGGGATATTTTGCACAAGGTAGTTTTACTTTTGAAATTAGATAATCTTAGAATTAGTTCTGAAGAGTAAAGTCAAATGTCACCACTCATTAAATACTAAGAAATAAATTGTGATAGAACATATTACATGGATAACATTCATCTTTATATTGCAGAACAGAATTTTGGATCTCCTTTTTCTATTGGTAAAAGAGTAACTTTGTAATCTTTAGGCTCGAGACCACTCAGCATATTACTCGTGTTCATCCATTTGATGCGATTAGAGTTCTCACAAATAATAAAGAAGGGAGAAACATTTAGAAGATCAAAGCAACTATATTTATATACTTTATGCCTTAACACAAGTTATCCAGTTTGTATGATTAATTCTAAAACTAAGCAACCACCCTACCTTCATCCTCAAGGTTTGGAAAAACAAGACTTCCATCAAAAATGCAACCACACTTAAACAACTAAACAAACAACTCTGACTTTTGGCCAAAGAGAACAGATACAGAGACACAGAGAAGAGACAAATCATGTAATGGGGGGGAGGGAGGAGCTGAGGAGGAAGTACATCCCTACACACCCCTCGCAAGGGTGTGAGGCAAGACACACAAAAAATCCCTTATTCAATAATTTCATTATCCACTTCTATCCATCTGGCTTTTTTTTTTTTTGCCTAATCAAAACTACCTCTCTCATTGTATGAGTGTCCCCTAACATGACAAAAAAAAACTCCAAAATGACCCCTTAGAATTAAAAAGGTAGAGAATGTTAGGCAGAAAAAAATAAGAGAACTAGAAATGGGGGTAAATCATCCAACAGAAATAATCCTGTCCAATATATCTGCTGTCACTGACAGTAACATTTAAAATCTGTTTTCCAAAGTTAGACTACTTCAGGTTTGTTTCCTTCAACTGCCCAGGAAACTTCACAATGTGCAAAACTACTCTGAAGCTAACTCGAGTGGCTTATCACTTCTGATCTTGGTGACACAATTTTCTCCACAGAAAAAATATGTTACTTAATGAAAAAGCCTCAACATATTATGGGAGCGTTTGAATTTCAGCATTTTCAAAGGGAAAATTTTATCTCAATATCACAACATATTCTGATTGCATAAAAGTGTTTTATCACAGTTTTTTTACCTCAGTTGCTTGTTACCCTCCTGACATGAAAAATCATCAGTTCTCCTACAATGTATTACACTATTTGGAGGTCATGAAGCACACAGATATACAGGTTAATGTATTAATGTTTTGTTCTCATCAAAAGAAAGTATTCTGAAGGTTCTAGTTTCTATTATTTTATCCTTGTCTTGTTTTTCATCATGGCTTCTTCATTCAGGATTTTTGTCTCAATTTAAGTGGAAAAAGAAAGATTCCTAAAATAGCATTACGATTTTTTTTTCAATTTATCAGTATACCTGTAGCTGAAATATTAAACAGGATTATGTATCAAAATATATTCATTTAAAAAGCCGATTTTCTATTAAGCAAAATAATTATTTAATTTTAAATGCAAGATATTTTGATGCATGCTCCTTTTTAATGGATCAGATATATGCAGATTACTACACATAACACACTACACTGTTTCACAAACTATATTTAATAATTCTTTCACTTAATAAAGAACTAACAGTAGTTAATTCATAGACTGGAATTCTGTCCTCTGCTAACAAAAAACAAATAGATTAAAGTACTTAAGGAGAAAACAGCTTTGTAACAGGATTTTTAGGAGCACTTCTTTATTGTATAAATTCTAATAGAACTGAAACATTTTAAAAATTTGGCCTGCTATTTTTCAACTTTTCAAAATGTGAATATTGCATTTTATACTACTTTTTCCTAATCTTTTGTGTTTGAAATGTTTTCATTTCTGTTTTTAAATTCCTGAATGCCAAACAAGCTGACCTAAATAAGGAAAATACTTTATTTCCCACTACTAGCTAAACAGAGATCAAGAATAATTCAGTACATTTTTTCTCCTCTACAGTGCTTGGAATTACTTAAAATCAGTAGTACATAAAACATCATCATTGGTTCTTTTGTAAATAGTGAAAATAAGTGTGTAAAATATTAAATTAAATAGAAACATATTAAAATGTTTGAATGGACCTAAAACATTAGAGACTTTTCTTTATGTTAAGTATGAAATTAAGATGAAGCACCTATTAAATGATAAAAAAATAAGGAAAACTCTTTACTGTGTCAATTAACATATATTCTAGAAGTAAATTACAGTCCATCAATTTAAACATTAGCACAGACTACCACGCTTTCAAAATTAACTTCAATTACGTTGATATTTTAAAGAGCAACATATTTTTGGAGCAGAAAAATTGAATTAAAAATTTAGAAATTGATCTTTCTGGATCTGTGTACAGTTAACTATCAAAAGGATACAACCTTCAACTAATTAACCTTCAAAAGTGATATTATTAAAACCTGTAATTAGGAGAATTAAAAATACAGGTATTTCGAAATAGGGTCAACAAAATGTGGCAGTTTTTCTCATTTCCATTTTGACTACATCAAAACCAATGTCATTCTGTGCACTTTCATTCTGTGGATGTATAGGCATGAATAAAAGACCTATCAGGAGTGCAAAGGTGGAAAATCCTCTGTTCAGAAAGTATAGCTCAGCGTAAGATGAAGCAGAGCTAACACACCCATGAATATGAAAATCTGCTAAATGCATTTACATGTGTGACAACGTATGTAATTTAAGCTCAAGTTATTGCGATGCCTGGAGGCAAGAAGTGACCTGCTGAAAAGCTCTGGTAATTTCCCTTGGTGCTATGAGGACAGTGTTCTTCCCTTCATCCACTGCAAAAACAGCTAGCTGTTTGGGCTGTGTTTTGACAACAGGAATCACTTCAGGGTCTGAACAGAGTAACAAATTTACAATTCTGAGAACTAAAAATCTGTCATAAATCTCCCTCCAAAATTACAGATGCAATCAGCAACTTTATCTTAATCAACTTAATCAACAAATCTACACTGCCCTAAGCAGAGGCAGGCACAGCCCTTACCTGGGTAGCAAGCGTCGACAGCTGTGACGCAGGTGATGCAGCACCTTCACTTCTCTCAGGGAATCTCAAGATCCCCCTGAGTGTGTTGGTGTTAAAAAGTCATTCTAGCGAGTGAGTAGTCACTTTAGTTGAGATTCAATCTGAGATTAAGACACCTACATCTGTGTGTCTATAGTTGTACTAAGTGTCTAAACTCCCATTATAATCAATGGCAACCTAGTCAGTGTGGTCAGGATAATGGAGTTTTTCAACTCATCTTAAAGTACACCCCTAGGACAGGATACAAGCTGCCTGACTGCTGCTAATTGTCACCTTTGGTCCTTTTCCCTGTCTTGCAGTTCCTGTCCCAGAAGAGTATGGCCTCCTGCAAATTCTCTCAGATTTGCCAACAGCCCGCAGACACCCCCTTTCCCGCAGAGCACCTCCGCCAGCTCGGCCAGCTGAATCGCTCCTCAGCCTGCCGCGCCAGGATTAGCTAGTTACGGGAAGGATTCGGTTGCCCACACGTATTTTCATCTAGCGCAGTTCTGAATCTCTGTAACACCTTGCTTCACCTCCAACTGCCAGAAGAGCCTCTGCCAGGAATATCTTGGATACCCTAGGTCATCTGTCAGTGCACATATATGCATGGGCAGCTGAACGGAGCCCGACGGCTCCATTGACCATAACGGGTGTTTACACACCTGGCAAACCTGTAAGACAGAGACGTCTACATTTTGGTGACTTAACCTGCAGCCTAAGACTTTGTCACCACTGCTGAGTCTTCCAGCACAAGTACTGTACACTGGTAGTTGAAAAAGTAATATCAGACATTTTGAGATAAGTAACTAATGACAAATTTTGTTTAAATTGTTAGATGTTCTTAAACAAGTGACAGAGACGGTTTTCCCCTTCTTGTACCTCTACCCATGGTGCTCTGAGGCAGTCTAGCACTACTTACTTTTGAGTAAGAAGTTCTTTAACTGACTGCCAAACATTTCAAATTCTCTCTCAAACAATAAATAAATAATAAAGTCTGACTCCCATAAATCATTTCTGAATGAAGGTATATTTTATTCATACAAAATGACAGAAAGAAAAAAGAAAAGAACAATGGAGAACCAAACAACAAATAAAGTGAAAGAGGAAAACTATTTGATCTCAGTTTTCGCCGTACTGCATCACACATCAGAAGCGCTGGCTCTCACGTCACTTCAGCTCCACACAGTTGGCTGCCAGGTATTAAGCAGAGTAACCATTTGCATGTTTATCACACATGAGCATGACAACTAAATTTTATCCTGTCCTGAAAAGCTCGTGGATGTATTTCATCTTTTCACCGGCATTTTCCTATAAGCAAAGATTCTTAACAGAAGGCAGAGGAGACTGTACACTCAGCTGACACATTTGGTACTATTTTATTCATAGCTTAAGCACTATTTTCTACATGGCTTAAACAGTGTAACAACTGAATTACAATACGCAGGGTAAAGGAAAGGGGGAGGCAAGCAAAAGTAGATGAGAAATGGATTTCACAAGGTAAACAGCAAGCACTGGGCTACTAGTGAAACTTTCTAGAGCCTTTAAAGTGGATGCTGGATCTCAAAAGATAGCTAAGATTCTTAAAGTAATATTTAGCTATCAGAAAACAGGGAATTCTTATCCGAAAGCCCCTTCAGAGTCCAAGTATGCTTGACATAACTAAAGAATATCGAGGTGTGTGTATCCCAGCACTCTGCCTCGAAGACTGGAAGTCGTGAAGCTGACAATGCTTTCTGTCCGCTCAGCTAATGCTACAGATTGACGCATAAGTGATGAGGTGTAAAGAGCAGCCAGCAGAATGCAGCAAGCCCAGGGAAGTTTTACAGCAATAGCGAACAGATGGAGTAAAAAAGCACAACTGATTTTTAGAATGAGCACAACCGGCAGAAATCATTGTAGCAGCAGCTTCGGGAAGATCAAAGAGACTTTGGCACTACTACAATCAGCAATTTCTTAATTCCAAAGGAATTAGGACAGAAAGCAATAAAGACACAAAACATCAAGACAAAGCACTCTCAATGAATAAAAATAAGTGCTAAAACACAGGTGATCAGAGCAGCAAGAATAAGCATTTCTTCATTGTAACAGCACAAACTAGGTAGGGTGGAGGGAGGGAAATTGTTTTGATTCTCTTCTAATTGAATATATGCCTTTGATTAATCATTTAACACCAACTTTTGAATACTGTATAATTCAATATCTTTTATAAAACAAAATGCCTAGTAAAAGAAATTAATGCACATAACCTGCAAGACACTGTGCTTACGTGAAGCTGAAAGTTTCCCATAATTCCATGTACCTCAGTGAATTTCATTTGTTTTGTATAAACCAATTTTAAAACTTTCACAGGCGTTTGCAAGACTGAGGCTTTAAATGGTAAATTAGGCAAAGTATGATGAGTAAAAAAATTAAAAGGTTGTTCAGGAAAGATTATGTAATTTCCCTTTTTTTGTGCATGCAGCTTGATTTAAAGATTTTGCATTGCATCGTTATTATTCCTTTTTTCACATGAGTAACTTGGCCATACTAGCATGAGATACTATACTGGAGCTAAGCCATGTGAGGTTACCTTGTGAAAAAAGATCTTCAAGAAACAATTTTCAGATATCTAAGAGAGCAGAAGGAAATAAGATTAGTCTATTCCATATCCTGCCTAGCAGTGGATGCAGAGCTTCACTCATTCTTTTGGTTTAAATAAAAGAATGGACAAAGTTTTGCAGCTATGACCGTGTTAAAAAGTGCAGTTGTGCAAACGAGCACAGCAAGGCAAGGGAACAAGGAGGCCAAAGGAGCGCGGAGGGGCTGGGCGCTTCGTGGCATCAGGCAACGACGCAGTGTCCCAAAGCTCAGAATTTGCAACCCGGCTCTTCAGAAAGAGGCAACAACGGAAGGAAGAAAGTTAAAGTAGGTGAAGTAGTGAGAAATCACTATTCTAGGTACAGTGGTGCGACATAGGAAAGATTAAGGGAGTGTCAAGGTGGGAAGACAGGAAGATGTTATAGTAATATACAGGTTAATTAAGCAGGGGAAAGAGTGGGTTTTTACAACGCAGTTATTACAGCATTATAAGAAGAATGCAGTGATGACACAGGATATTGAAAGGACTAACAGATACTCTCTCAAAAGTGATGCAGAAATAAACTCCTGAAAAGAAAAACTGCCACATCTATCTGTATTCCATGGCTCTCCAGAATATTTTTGATCTCTATATAATTATCTGCTTTTCTGACAACCATGTCAGCACACAAATGAAATTAAAATTCTATTATGCTTCAAATAAACTGAAAATGGGATTTACACAGGTTTAAAGTTGCTACTGACTAAAAAATAAGGCTTTCACTTCTTAAAAAAATGAAATATTTTCTGTAGTATCTATTTCTATTTGTTTTCTAAACCTATGAGGTTTTTAAGATAAAGTTTACTTTATTTCATCACACCCTCTCCTTTAGCTTACCACTGACCCAAAAATCACTTCTCCCTCTTACCTGACATTATATTTTTCCAGTTTCTAATATCAAGGTTAACTTGTAACAATCATATCTGCTTGAATAAGCACATTCAATGTTTTTACATGTTGAAATTATTTATTGTCTTTATACATCAATTTTCTCAAACAGTTGTAAAAGATTTTCTTCAAGTATGGCGGAGTACTGCAGCATTTCAGAACTTAGTATACAGTGTACTTTAATATGCTTTTGATGGTATACCATTAAAAATTTAATGAGCAAAAGAAAATAATAAAATGAATTCAGAACTTGTAAAGAAAATGCCATAATGTAATTGCTATAAAGCCAGGTGCATGATTTAGTTAGTAAAGAGAAACAGGAGATAACACTACACATTCAAATCTCTCACACATACTAACTAAAATGTTTAATATGTGACTTGCAAAAACCAGAATTTGAAACTAAATAAAAGTCTATTCTCTTTCATTACCTAGTGCCTGACACTTCCAGCAAGAACGTGTGTGTGTCATCTGAGCTGTAGTTTGTTTTCCTTTTGTGTATAGTTCAAAAATGAACTTAACAACTCATATTACTTCCCATAAACCACCAAAATAATTATGCTGTCATTCCTCAGTCGCTGCATAGGATGATCTAACAGACAAGTTCCTACTTCATATTTTTTTACAGTACCATAAGGTAGCCAGTTTTCAATAAAGAGCTTAGTTTATGATATGGTTTATATATTTTGGTATGAAGGATGCTATACAAAAATGAGTCATTGCCTTTTGTAAAACAGTTACAGAAGCCCTACAGCTACAGCAGAATGGCTCCTTTTACCTAAATTCACCCAGAAAACACATTCCAGGACATCCATGACCTCAGGAAGTCTGATATATGGATATACGTACTTGCTGAAATACTGATCAAATTCTGCTCTGTTCTTGTATGGAATATCTCATCTGAGGTAATTACAGAGAGTTGTGAAAAGTTTACTGTTGTAAAAGATCACAGTTACATAATAAAAATTGGCCCTAATCTTTTGCCAGTTGTAATTTTTAACACATTAATTGATTAATTTTAACATATTGAGGGCCAGATCCTGCAAACATTTATGTACAGTAGCCCTATGCTTTCTTCCTTTTAGAGAAATGTAAAAGAAATACCTAAACTAAATCACATTGGTAGGTATACTGTGAAAAAATTATTTCGGCAGAAAAATGGAAAATTGCAACCACAGAAAGGGTTACTGTTCCCTGAAGACCCACTGATACACTGTAGATAATGAAAAGTATTATTTACTGTAATGCTTGTGAAAAAGCAGACAGTATTACCAAACACTAATGAAGCTCAATTTTCATTAGCACTTCATCATTTTAATGATCTTGTTACAAACGGTGAGATTCCCAAGTTAATGCTTCAGATGCTTTCACTCTTATGCAAAATTATGCTTGTTCATAAAAACAGTGGAGAAGAATCTTAACAAGGTTAATTAAACCCTTAATAAGCCAACACATTCAGAAATAGGTAGCAAGAGATAATAGTGATAAAACTACCCTAGTAAACAGAAACTTACCCACTGTTTTACAAACATGACTTATACAACCATAGAGGCAAATAAATATTTTAATTATAAAAACATTCTTTCTGCATCTGTTACACATTATCCTTCAGAATATTAGGACCCTTTAAAAAGCTAAGTAGTTGCACAGCGTACACTGGAAGTAGGTATCTGCTGTAATTTAATTCAACTATATATATATACACTATATAATATACTACCTATACTCTAATATACTGTACTTTGCCATAACTGTTCCCACAGCTGAATTTATCATTTATAAAAGTATGAACTACCTCTTCATAAGGACTTTTTTCTTGGTGTAAAATGGCCCTTCCTGTTCCTCTACAACTTAAATCCTTTTTTTTTTCTTAGCAAAAATACCACAACAAAAAATTATTCTTTAAATGTACCTTGGTAGTGAGCACTAAATCCACGGTATCGGTGATTGCTGTCTGTTACAAAATGTAGTCTGAGCCAGTTTTTGTTGCTGATAACTGGAGGAGGTATATTCATTCCAGAGAGCCTGAATTAAGACAAACAAATAAAAATTATTGATAAAAGACATAAAATTGATCAGGGCTGAAGATCAGTAGATTATTAGAAAGATTTGATAAAGGTCCTGTATGGATTTTTTTTTTAAACACACATTAATTGACATGCTCTATGCATAATTCAAAAAGACCGTGAACGGGCCTGTTTATGCATCCATGAATAGCACACTATGACAAGTGTGAACAGACGGTCTTGTCCACCCCGCATGACCAAGTGGTCAGATACAAATCACTGCTGGTCCAGAAACCACACAGCCACATTATTTGTCAGGCATGGCAATGTCATGATGCAGCTACACGACATCCAGGCTAAAAGACTCTGTGTCTGTGCAGCTCAGAGCACAGGCTAGGCAGAGCACTGCTCTGTCCCCCAGCAGAAGGATCACACCCTGTGGTTCTTACGTTCGAGACGTGGAACCGGAGAGCTTAAGTTATGCAGAACATCTAAAACAATAAAATAGTCACCTATTTTTCAAGAGTAACTGTCTTCCTAAACCCAAGGGACAACAGAAGAAAGACATCTTCCACCACTTTAATAACTAATGAATATTAAAGGTATACCTTATTAAAGGTATATGAAGAGTACTGGGTTTTGGGGGGGGTTTTATGTCAGGACATTGCTCCAATTATAGCAGTCTTTTTTTCTAGACTTGTTCATTAGAAGATTGAGGGTTTTTTTTAATTAGACGAGATGTTAGAAAAAATGTGAATAACCTTTTGATAAACAGTGCTTCTATCAAGTCAATTATCCAAGAAAATATTTCTCACTAACAACAGAAGGAGCAGACACATCTTCAAGATGTAAGCATACCTATCTAGGTCCTTCTATTTATTTCTAAACAGAGTTCTTCCTGTAGTTAGAATAAAATACTAGCCAACAAGTATACCATTGTATATTCAGACATGGATTCCTCTTTTATTTTGAAAAAGAAAAAACCTATAATGAAACAGATCATAAAACTATTCAGACATTCCACAAGTGAGTCAATGAACAGATTCAGTTTTAATAATTCCTTGGTTTTACAAAAGACATTTCACCTAGCTTTAGAAGTGGCTTTGCAAAGTACAATATATCAATATTGTTATCTCCATTTCATAAAAATAGAAACTAATGAACGGAAAGGGAAAGCAGCGTGCCCCAAATCATCTAGCAGGCCAGCAACTAAAAGAAAACTGAAAGAGAAGACTGCAAGCTCAGAGCTCCAGCTTTTAAAACTAAAGTCAAATCAATCTTCCCTAGTAAATAACTGCAGTTAGTCTTTCGGAAGGCACAGTTCCTCCTCCCTCCCCCCCCCCCCCATTAAATTAGGAACTTCTGCTTTGAGTTCTTCTACAAAAGGCATTTTTTTCCTGTTTCAAGCAAAAACAAGAAACTCACAATTCCAAATATGTTCATGGTAGTTAGATGAATATGGTAATAATTTTAACAAATACAAGTGACAAACTCAAGACTAAGAGAGAAAACCTAAATCAAAATACCATCACCTAAATAAAATATTTTGACTGTATTCCACTTAAAGATTTGTCAGCATAATTTCTTTAAACAATTCAGTTTCTTTAAACAACGTTTTTCAAAGGAAACTTACTGCATTATTTTTTGTCCTTTCTCTAGCACCAATAATAGAGGAGTGCATCAACCAGACAGGAAAGTGGCCTCTAAATCCTTGTTCTTTGCATTGCTAATATATCAGTGTATGCCCTTTCCAAAACACACTTCCCAGGAGTTATTTTATGGCTTAATGTTTGTTTCATGGTGTGGAATTATTTTGTGATAGTACTAGGCAACAGCACAGCTAGATAAAATACTGTAATGCAAATTAATAATAAATACAAGAAAGTAATGGCAAGTGCCTGAAGTGCAGAATTTTCTTCTCTGATTCTTTGTCCTCATGCAGGACCTGGATCTAAACCTGAGCTCAGTCCTTGCTTGGAGGTAACTAGCACTAGCTGGTCAGCTCAGGCGGTGAAAATGAATGCTTTTCAGATGCAAATTCCTAGATTCAATTTCTGCCTATGTTAGCCTACCCGGGGGAACTGCATGCTTCATCTGGAGGGAGTCCCTCCTCCACCATACGATCATAGTATTTTAATCTAAAGCATACTTCTCTTGGAAATGCAATAGCCCCTTACTTACTAAATGTCTTCCTAGATCCCTCAAAGGGGAACTTTTCCTGTTTACTTCCATGACTTGACGTAAAACCAGGAGTAATCTTCTGAACAAATCTCCCCTTCCCCAAATTCTAGAAGACTTGGGCTGGGATGAGGGTGGAGGGGGTGGGAACTGTGGTTAAGACCCAAGAGAGCAAACATGCAAGTATCAATAAATTGTTTCTATGGAACAATCTTGTCTTGTATAAAACTAATATATCAGAGCTTTAATTCTTTCCCTTAGTAGCCTACATTATTAAAAATAATATGCTGAATAATATGTGTGATAGCTTTAAAAAACACAACCAAGAAAATTCATGTTATCTAGTCTCTGAATTTCAACAATTTCCACTTAAAAATATAGTCAGAGATTTCAGTTTGACTTGGAGACTATATTCTTAACCACAAGTCATGGATCCTCACCCATGAACAGAAGCAGCAAAACTGGGCTAGATTTGAGCCTGTTCTTGGGAACAGTTCCCTTTAACTTCTTTAATGCACCCACACAGTATGATGGTAGGCATATGTTAAATTAGTTGAAGTCAGCCATCATGGCTGTCAAAGCTGGAAACGTTAAGTAGAAACGGGACATGGAAGGACATATCACCATATAGCAGCATCCAGTGCAAGACCTTGTTTCCTCCCATATTATACAGCTCTCACTACATATTGCACTGAGTACTTGGGCAGTAGGAAGGCATGCTAAAAAACCTACACTGTACCAGTGCAAAGGGAAGGTCAAAAAAGAGGTGGGCCTGAGTTTACAAAGTTACAGGAACAGGCAATTTGAAGCCACTATTATTCGTAATAAAACAAGCACTTTAAAAGTGGGGTTTTTTAGAGAAGAAAAAATTAAAATATGCCTTAAATAAATGGCTAATAAGCTTACGTAGGTTTTATTGGTTTGTGAGGAAGACTTTTGAAACAGTAACAGTTTAGAGGTAGTGTTCTTTACATATTTTCTGAACTAAGCTATTGGAAAATGGAGTAAGTTTAAGATGGTTTCCCATATTTCTGAAATTGTTTCAGTGCCCTCTTTCCCTCAGATACCAACATAAATGACAAAATACTTGACTAGCAACACGGGCTATCAAAACTCCTCCAAATTCTTGCTTTATAATGCTTTTATGCATATGCAAACCCACTAGCTGATCTTATTCTTTCCAGCTGTGGAACACACACAGTCTAACTTTCCTTAGCTTAAGAAATCTCCCCCAAATCCTAGATCCAAGGAATTTGGATAGGGTTTTGTTTTGTTTTGTTTTTTAATTTAGTGCTATGAGATTGCAGAAGGATATGCATCCGCCTCATTGTGACAACATCTGACAATCTTGAGTATATTTACCCCGAGAGCAGATATGGAAGTACTTGCTCCTCTTTTGTGGTACTCCCTCCTCCCAACCCCACAGAACCTCCCATCATTTCTGCACGCGGCTGTGAATACCCCGCTCCAAGGAATTATGGTGTCCGACCCAGCTGGAAGGCAAGATCGACACATTCTGTGCAAGTCCTCTCGTGGGCGCAAGCCAGTAGGACTGTTCCTAGCACTAACTGTACAAAACATGAACAGAAACCCCAGTTAAGGTGCTCCCGGTTTTTTTTAGATTGCCAATTTAGAAGTTACAGCACTCACCCAGGACACTGAACATGCCAGGTCAATCCTTATTTCACACAAAGGGATGGGAACCCACAAATGTAACCTAACTTCATCATCCTCCACACAGGAAGGCACGTGTACAGGCAGGCAGTTTCTATACGCATATACGTGTATTCACGTTGGTGGAATTTATAGCACTCATATTGCTACTGTACCATGCTGCAGGAAGGACTGAATAATTCATCAAGTCAGAAAGAAGATGAAAAAGTACTGTAGTATCAAATAATGCTAATATTAAATTAGTATTTGTGAGATAAAATTTTGTCAATCAGTAAGCTCTATGGAAAGATTTTCATTCTGGTGAAACCTTTAATTAAAGGCAAAGAAGCTGCCTGACATGGCTGTTATAGCAGCTGGTTAGCCTGGTGCTACTTTGCTCCATCCTGCCAGGCTAGCAACTGGGCCTCTAACTGCCTGGTTATTCAGCTGTTTGGCTCAGTGAGCCTGTTTCTCCAACCCCCTGGAATTTCATTGAGTTATAAGCAATACTGATATCCAGAATTTCATGAAAAAAAATAAAAGAAGAAAAAAAGAAAAAAGGAAAACACATCACAAAACACATCAAATCCCTTTTCTGGTTAGCTTTACTCTATGTTCCATTGCTGTTGATGCTAGCTATTGATTGAATTTGCACATTGCTCTGCACTGCAGAAGCTGTTACAATTGTACTATGCCATGTATTCATGGCAGGCACCTTCTGATTAGAAAACATGAAAATTTTCCGCATTTTCATTGTGAATTTGGCCATGAAACACACTTCCTAACAGCCATAAAGTGACTTCAGTTGTTACAAATCTCTTATTACAAAGGTAAGAAGCATACTATAGATTGATGCTTGGTTTTTGGAAAGCACAGGTTTAATTAGTTTTACTTTTCTGTACAGTTATTTCTCTGTATAATACTACTACCTAATGATGCAAGACAAAATAGCACTTTTATTTAAATCCTCACCCCTGTAACTAACTGTTAAGCAATACAGAAGTAACAACTGTTTGCTACTTACATATCTGAGAATAAACCTATCACTGGAAGAGGTCTCACTGAACACATGAAACAAAAATAAGATTATATGTCCCATTTCCAGAGTAGTATATATTCTGTCTGTAACAAAATTTGTCTCTTAATATTCACAAAAAACATGCGGAAATTAAATTAAAGGTTAAAGTGCAAGTCATGAGAAAACTACACCCTAGCCATTTAAATATGCTCATGGAAAAAAAAGCAGTTTATTTTTAAAATAGCTAGTATCTAGTTAATTCTGTCTATCAAGTTAATTATTCATTAACACATTTATCCCTGACAGCTATGGGTTATATTTAAGATCATTCTAATTAAGCACATGCTGATATTGGCTGAGTTCTAACTAAATTCACACTTCCAAAAATCTGATTTTTATAATTCATGATTTCTATGGGATTGTTCCAGAAAGTAGGTTTGCAAGCTGACAGAATTTGTAATGGCAACTGGCAGAAAATGATTGCTTATTCTGCTCATATAACTACCCCTTTTCTCATATCAATTTATCTTCTCAGCAAATTATAAAGCTGTTCACCATTAACACAATGCATTGGCAGTCTACTCTACTTCTGTGCCAGCCATTGCTCCAAGCATAGCTAATGTGCATCCACTAGAATATTTTCCTAAATTTCCAAGGAAAATAGAACATCTATCCACAAAGTAAAATGCAGCTGTCTCATCTTTTTTTATACTTTGAAAGACACAGCTCCCCTCCCAAACTGTACAGAATTTAAGGCAACAGACAATAGGCTTCCCCTCTGCAGCTGTCTTCCACAAACTCCCAGGAGCTGTTCATGGAGAATCTCAAGATCATCGCTTCTGAATCAGTGAGTTGAAGTACTCCACCATTACGTGTAGTCAACAACATTTAATTAGATAGTCTGTTATTTAATTTAAAACATATTTGAAAAAAAAAGTGCTTACTGATATGATACACCTTCGTTTCATTTGTTTCTAACCAAGAATGGTAGTAAAAGTACAAAACGATGCATGTAGAGATGAGTTGGGGAAGTTCCCATCTTGGCAGCTTCTTTGCTTTGAGATTGTAGATAAATCACTGGATACAGGAGAAATAAGGTGTTAAAATTTTTTGAGAAACCAAATCTTATTCTTCTTGGAAATCACTACAACATCGTGCCTCCACTCCCTTCTTTTCTGTACTATTTAGGAGGTAATTTTCAAAAAACACTGCATTATGCTAAATCAGTTAGAGTGAAGTCAATTAGTACTTTATTCTCACTCAAAAACCTAATGCGTAATTGCCATCTCATGTTGCAAAGTGGGATTGAGGGCAAGTTTGTTTGTTTGTTTGTTTTTTAATAGCATAGTGCATATCTTACGTTTCTTCTCAAGACATACCATAAAATGCCATCTCCTACTTTAATACTTGAAACGCACACTGATAGCTAGCTATATTTTTAACTATACAACACACAGGTAGTTCAAAAAACCCTGCCTTGTCGAATTATGTGCATGTATAAAACTTTGATTAGCAAACATCTTCTACAACTGTAGTTCTTAACAACAAAATGAAACCAGAAAGAACTATCCCTTTCTTTAAAACCAGAGGACAAAGAACTGAGGGCTAGAAGACACAGTGTGTAAAACAAAAACATTTGATTTAGTAAAATTTTGCACATTATTTCTAATTCTTACAGACATGCTGGCCAAACTATTTAAAATCTGTTTCACATTGCTGTTTTCTTTTTCATACATTGCTTATTTGCTATGATTGTCATATTTGTTAAGAAGTGGCTCATAAGCTTATTCTGGATTAGTCAGAAAAAATACAGTGTACCTTATACAAATATAAGAAGTAATTTAGACATGATAGGGACATGGCGAGAGACAAAAGAGCGGCCAGATCACAAAGGCCCTGTTAAGCTCACAATCACATCACTGAACAAAAGTGTAATAATTTCAAGGAAGGAAGACACTACAAAATAGGTGTATGGGAGGAAGGAGAAGAGGAGGAGTCAGAACAGGCAGCCCTGACTGTATTTGAGTGTCCAATTCTTCTATTTTATTATATAAATCTGTATGAAATGGTGGCAGAGTTTAAGCTTTGTGTGTTACTCTTCTGTTTGGAGCAGAAATCAGCAACACAGAATCAGGTATTCTTTTAGTGAAATTAATTTGCAAAGCATGTGCATTCTGATTTTGTAGCAAGATTAGTACCAAAGAAGAAGCATACAAACCCCTCTAGTACAAGCCTTAGCTTAGACATTAAAGGTGGCCAGGAAAAAATCCAAATCAAAAGGGCCTTTTTTTGTAAAAATACTATTTCACACAGAACTTTTTCATTAAGCATATAGTTCCTATACTCTCTCAAAAGCCAGGAGGTTCACAGAAAAGGAATTGATCAGGAAAGTAATCTGAGGTTGATGCGCCAAGTGCAAGCACTGCTGAAACCAGTTCTAATGCTACCAAACCCTTGCAACGGACCTACTTAGGCTAACACAGGCCTTCATCTTAGCATGTAGGCCTCACCCATGTGCACTACCATCTCTTGAACGCTTGTTTTCGTGCTAGCTGCAGCTGTGTAGAATCTCTCTGCTTCATATATAGGATATGGAGCAGGTAGTATTAGCTTGTTGAAATAAAACTGCACTTGATAATAAAAGTTTTGATAGAAAAAGAGGACAAGGTATCACATATTTTGGTAAGGCCTATCACATAGTGGCCGTGCACACACAGAAGCTAGTGGGGGGGTTAACACTTATGTAGCATGGTACAACTGCTACAAGAGATGGCAACCTCCTGCCCCTTAAGAGGAGAGATGAGAACCACCCATCAAGATCACCTCCCTTCCATCTAAGAGAACAGCACCTGACTAGTGATTTATTTGAATTGGGTAAATTAGTGAGCAGGTGTATTAATCACCAATGTGAGGTATCAACCACACATAGTTTACTGCATTTGCTATACTGGTGTACAACATATACTCACTAGCCTAGATTTCTAGTATCCTTTCTTCCACAATTGCCTTGATCCCATAAAACTTGCTCTAACAAGATTCATTACCAACACTTTTGTACAAAAACCCATCCCACAAGCTAGATGTAAGGACACTCATTTTGGACACAAGACCAAGATTCAACTCTCTGATTTAACAAATCCATACAAGGAACTTCACGACAGGTCTTCCAAATGAGTATTTTAACCCATAAAATCATTGCAGTGCTGTCCTTCTGCAGGAACCTTGGTAGACTGCAATCTTTTTTCCCCAGGTAAGAATGGGGAAAGGATTTCAAGTCTTACAGTTTTATGAGGCAGAAAATATTTCTCTTCCAGCTCTTTTTGTTTAGAAAGAACTAGATTCACATTAAAAAAGTGAAGTCGAAATTGACTGACTACCTAACAGGTTGCTCATTTTGAAAAGATCCTGAATGATTTAGTGATCAAGTTAACATACCAACATATCACTCTTGTTCCATCAACCCAGTCAGTAAGATTGCTCGGTGTGAAAATACTGGGATTTAGACACTAAGCTAATCATTAACCTTATGGTCATCTACTACACAAATAATTTTTTTGTATGAGTAGGCCCATCAATGTCCTTTAAGTTTCTAAGTCTGGTGATGAGATTAATGGGCCTTAATGATAGTTATTATAAATGTGAATGTCTATTGTAGGACAATTTGAGGGTACTGACCTTTTTTTTTCCCATCACCTTTTTTCTGAAAAATGTTTCCTATCTAAATTATATGAAATCATTTCAGAACAAGGACACTGTGACATATACCATCAAACAGACGGCCCAAAGCCCCTGCGCCCCCCGCCGTTATCTCTTACAAAATTCATTGTTGTCTAAACTGAGAACTCAAGCTGTGAATTTGTCAAAGATATCAAATAAATGCTACATGCTAATGGATATTTTCAGTTTTCTTTGAAGAGGTCAACAAGACCGAAAATTCTCTATAAATTCTTCTTTTGTGAAAATATTTCCAATACAAATATTCAAGTAACAAGAAAAGTATTTTCAGAGCTGTGGATTTCCTAGATTTGTAACTGTAGCTTTTATGCAGCATCCACATATATAACAAGGTCCGTACTGCAGTAAAAGAATTCATGAGAAGCCTCTGTGACAGGAGCTACGGAACTTTTAAGTGAGTGGAAGTTTTAAGTGCATTATATGTACGAAACTCAGGACGTAACAGTGGTGTAGCTGGGTATCAGGACTGCTTCAGTGTGTGCCTCCAGAACACCTGAGTTAATTCCTTCGGTGGTTCAGGAACCCCCCAGGTAGCTATCTTCACAGATGAGATAATGGACTGGCTTGAGACAACAAACCAACTTGAAGGGTAATTACAGAGTTATTTAATCAAACATACAGTTGATAAATTTCCACTGTTGAGTCTTCAAATGATGCAAACAAGAAACAATGTAGCAAGAGAGAGATTAACTTGAATTTACAGAAAGCATATAAATAAACCAACAGAGGAAGGGAATTGAGTTAATCTTCTGCATAGCCATAGCTCAGCATCCAATCATGAGGAATTACAGAGCACATCTTTCAGAGGAAAAAGGAAACACTTCTCATTCAATCTTGGAGGAGGAGAGAAGAAAAACTCTTCTCCATAAATCTGCCTCTTTCCCAAATTTAAACATGACAAAGAAAAGTAAAGGAGAAGTGTCCGGAATACAAAGTTTTATTAGCAGTTTCTGAGTAATATGTCAAGTTTTAAGTGGTTACAAAGGCGCAAGTAAGTGAAAGATCTAAGTTCCTAAGGCTAGTCTCCTGTAAACCTGTCAGCAGTAGGACTAAGCATTTTATTTCATTTGGAATCAGGATGCTGACAAGGTTTAAGCTAGATAAAGCCCTGATTCTAGTTTCCATGTCTCAGATCTGCAGCCAAATGACTGACAAAAAAGTATTTTCAATTTTTAAAATAGTACATCACCATTCTTCATATTTAACCTAACTAGCTATTTAGAACTAAACTAAGGTTTTAGGTAAAAACATTATAATCATTTATTTCTGATTTATAAAACAAACAAAAAGTTAAACAAGCCAATGTTTGGGAGGAGAGAAAAAGATAAAACTATTTTACATCATCTCACCCTGAATCTTTTTATGGAAAATTTTTTAATAATCAATTAATTTTTGAGTTATTCAGCTAGAGATATTAAAATAATTCACCCCAAGACTTTTTTCTGCCGAGTTCAGCATAATATCTGGAAGACTGAAAAAAAGTATTTGTTTTAAAAATGTCAGAGTTGAAATATATGAAAGCTCTTGTCGTGCCTTTGCAATGTTGTAACAGTTCAATTTGAAGCGAAGTTACTCCCATATAAAGTCTATGAGAAACCACTGCATGATCATTAAGAATTGGGTAAAGCTCTGA
The DNA here is from genome assembly GCF_036417845.1 of Apteryx mantelli. NCBI lineage: Eukaryota > Metazoa > Chordata > Aves > Apterygiformes > Apterygidae > Apteryx > Apteryx mantelli. The sequence goes on along the minus strand of NC_089979.1, from coordinate 17,512,219 downwards.
CTGATGATTAACGAAAGTTTATAGCACTGTGGATGTGAAATGCTGAAAAGTGCCAAGATTAAGAAATATTTTCTGACTTCAGAACTAGATTGCAACTTACAAATCCAAATGTTCATATGTCAAAGATTTTCCAAATAATCTGTTTAACTGACAGAGTAAAGAAGTATGATGAAAGGAAGAGGAGACTTGCAAACACACCTACGCCAAAATGTTAGTCTATGACACAAGTAGCATGTTGTTTGTGATACAAGCAGCAAACATGATGCTGATGGACAGTGTCCTGGTTGTCTGAAGGACTGGTATCATACATAGCTGTTTTTCATATAGATGTTAGGGACTTTGAAGGAGTGACCTTGAGCTTACAACTCAATTTTCCTGAGCAGACCACAGAATCAATACAAATACACACCAGCTTCACTGGGGCAGCGCTTGGTTGCTAATGTATGGGTCCTGCTGCCACACAGGCTGCTGCAAGTTGCACAGCCCCCAGTGTGACTGGGGAGATGAGGCCAAGGTCAGGGGAGTCTGCAAGGAGCTCAGGCAGGGGGGCTCAGAAGACACATACCCTGCCCAGGCAGGGTCAGCAGAGCCTGGCAGGGTGTGCAAGTGAGGCTTCCCCCATGGGACTCAGACGGGTGCAGACCAGGCTGCCACAGGATTTGATTTCCTGCATGTGCTAAGGCAAAGCTGTGGGACACGGCCTGCTTCAAGAACCCCAACCCTCTGAGGACCTTTGGCCGAGCTGAGGACCCAGGACAGGTATAAGGATAAATGTGACCGAGTGAGTGTTTTCCCCTGAATCCCACACATTTCTCCCCTCTGCTTTCACAGCTCTTCCAAACGCAACTGAATTGAATGTAACCTGTATCTGACTAGCTACTTCTCTGGGTAACAGTCTAACAGAATAGCTGAGACAATTATCAGTGAGATGCTTACATAGTTCTGCTCTCTTAAAATGCTGCCAACATCTTATATTTTTATAACTGGTTATTTTCCCCACTTTCATTTTTTTATTCTGTATAGAGAAGAATTACACTTACAAGTTTATTGCCTGGATGGGTGAGGGAAGCTTGTTCTTTCTGGAAAGCGTGAATAAGTGAACCAAAAAACAAACTACTGTGCCTGTTACTACAACTGGATGTTCAATAGAATATATATGCAGTCCAATTATACATATTGTTACACTCAAAATCTTGTTGGAGCAAAAGGAAACATTCTATATATGTAGCCAAGAATTTAGTGTTAGTCCAATTAATGCTTTAACTGCCTGATAGTCCAAATTTTCTAATTAATACAGAAGAAGCCTCACTAATAATACCAGTAACATTGCTAATGAAAAAACCTTCCTATCTATCCCTTTCCTCTCATGTTATGCTCACCCTTCCAGTGTCCACATGGGTCCTAAGATCAATACTTTCGTCTTCCCCAAACAGACGGGGGAAGTTTATGATGAACCATCAGTACCCTGCAGTCATCTCTGGGAAGATGTTCATGATGAAGCTCCCCCTCCTCAACCTCAAATCTCCTTGGGGCTATTTTTATTTTTCCTTTGCACAGCCTGCTCTCTTCTCACTGTTTCCCAGCCTTCCCCAGTCCCAGTTAACATAGAGGGCCGGTATGCAGTGCAGTATGCAGTGACTGACCAATGTTATCAAGTATAAGTCAAATTACTCCCACTAGCAAAATCATGGACCCCACAGGCCTTACTAGAAAAAGTACTTTTACAAATATGTGAGTTTCCCTATCTGCCAATCTAGTTGCTCATATTTGGGCATAATATCCAAATGCAAAATATATCTTAAGAGCTTTTTCTTAATATTAAAATAAAAGTTCAAAATGCTGTCATGTTAGACCTGAGTCAGTTGCATTATTTTCTCCTTTTCAGAATGATAATAAGTGTAAGTCCTGAAACACCTTTAAAGAAGTAGTCATCAACAGGAAGTAAGAGGATAAATTTTAAGCAGATGGATTCAAACACTGGTGAACAACTGAGAATTCACTCCTTCCAATTTCCTCTTTTCTGCCTCTGAAAACGTATCAACTTCCTACTTCATGAAGGGACATACTGAAGTTGGTCAGAAAAGACTACCCTTACTGCATACTTTAAATATAACTGCTGCCAAAGAATCTATGCAGATTATTCACAGAACTATTCATCTCAGTTTCCTTATGATTTTTCATGAATTTTTGTTTTGCTCGGCTACTTTTTGTGCAACAACTTTCTTCTGTATCTCAAGCATCCAGTCGCCCTCTGGTTCTACTGAATTTATCACATACGAGATTTTTATCTTAAAATAGCTTACATTGCTCACATTTATCTGCAGTGACCTTCCTCTCTTCCTTAACGTAACTGCAAACTAATAAATTACCTGGTAATTCTACAGAACTTCCATCTCAGAGTGCTTAAAACATATCAAGAAGCCATATAACCCTTTATCTGATAAAAAAAAAAAACTCATAAAAGGAAACATGTTGTTCACCACCTAAATAATCTAAGGCAAAGTTGGAAACTGTCAGGACCCTGAGTGCACTGACAGGCCTTAATGTCTCTGGCCAGCATCACGGGGGTCTCCCCCCACCCAATGGGCCCAAGGGCTCCATTTCAGCTCAGCCTGGGGCCCCCAGACCCTGCCTGAGTTACATACTAGCAGTGCTGGGCTCCAGCACGGGCCCTGCCTCCTTCATGGGCCCTTGGGACCCACGCCGTGGGGAGCCGGGCTCCCGCGGGCACCCTGGGACCCGCGCCATGGGGAGCCGGGCTCCCGCGGGCACCCTGGGACCTGCGCCGTGGGGAGTTGGGCTCCCGGGGGGACCCCTCAGACCTGTACTGACAGTCAGTACGTAACAACCTCAACTGCTTGCAGATTTTTGGAGTCTTTCTGGAGAACTTTAAATGCAAAAAAAAATTATTTTTGTATACATTATATGTATTCAAATGCATGTATAATACATAATAATTTATATAAACACTCTCTTCCATATTGCAATTTTATCTTCCGCATTTATAACATTGCCCACGATTGGGAAGACACCCAGAGGTCTATGCACTTGCAACCAACCTGCAACTTTCCTTATGAAACACAGGTCATTAAGCCTGTTCTAAGAAAACTGAAGAAAGGTAGTGAACAAGTAATCCCCACTCTCCAGCTAACTTATCTATCTGCATAAAACAGCACAGAAAACAACTGTAGCTAAAAGCCTACTCTAGTTCAATCACCAAGAGAAAGCAGAAAACATGAAATAAAAAGCAATATTACACAAATAAAACAGGAGGCATCAATACAAATAATTTCTCAAATATGGAAAATCAACAGCTTATAAAAATGTTAGTTGAACAAACAGCTACAGGGGGAAAGAGAAGGATAGCAAGACAAAGGATTCCTTTTTTAATGTATATATAAAATAAAATATTACTAGGAATAAAAAAAATACAAGCCATGAAACAGGCATTCCAGACAGAAAAATGAAATTATGCGATATGATGGATTAATTCAATAAATAAATCCCTCTATTTAGAAAGAAGCAGAATGATTTGCTTATGGCACAAGTGGATGATGAAGTACTTTCTACTTGAAGGAATACGTTAAACTTCTACAAAGGATGAGCATTAAATCAGCAGATACAGACTACTTGCAACTCAGAGTCCTAAAAGAGCTTGCTGACATCTAGACCTCTCTCTCTCTCATATTTTATGCACAGATGGAGTATCAGGGAAGAAGTACATGGAAATACAGATATGAGTTTACTTCTGTTTATGGTAGGCTTGAAATAATTCAAGTTAGCACCAAGACTTTTGAGAAATCTGAAATATTGCATCAGGTCTTATTTTGTTGAGCTTATTTTAAATTATAAGAAATGACCAGGAATTAAAAGAATTTTTTTATGTTTTCAAAAAATGCCATACTGTGAAAGTTAAAGCACTCACTTTTCTGAATGTATCAAAAAAGAGAATACAAAAAACACTGAAGATCTCTTTAACCCAGCAAAGACATGAAAAAAGCCAATAGCTGAAGTCAATGCTAGACACATTCAAAGTGTAAATAAGTGTTTTTATTTGCAAACAATGGTGAGTAACCATTGGAACAAATTATGAAAGGAAGAGGTATGGGGTTCTTGCTTGTTTTAATCACTTGATGCTTTCAGTCAAGACTGAATGCTTTTCTAGATGATAGGCTATAGTTCAATCAATTTTTTGAGCTTAGCACAGGAAAATAAATGAAAAACAGAACCCTGTCGTTTACACGAAGGCAGACTAGATGATCCACTAGTTCTTTCTGGCATTAAACCCCGAATCTATGAAATGCAGGCTGAATCTCAAAAAATTACAAGAGTTGCTTTCCCCATGCAAAGCATGCCTCACTGGCAACCCCAGAGCCTAGCGCCTAAAAGTGTCGGAAGTCATCTCCTTTGCTCTTTACTCAGAGCCAACGATCCCTTCGCTTCTGGGCAGACTCTGTAGATAACTGGCACATCTACGCAGTGGGGAGCAATACCACCAGGATACTTGGGTCGGCATTAGGCCTTTTGAGAAATCTGTGTTCTGAACATCACACTCCTGCTTGTGGGCACCTAACCACTGGGAAACACATCAGCTGGTTATCAGACATTGAACCGAAGAGGCCTGCACCACAGAGTGCCACAGTCCTTCACCGTGTCACCCCACCGGCTGGACTACTCCTGTTTCACAGAGAAGCATCGCACAGAGATACTGGCCAAACTGAGACGCAGGAATAATTACCCTGAGGGAAGATTTCCCCCGACGCAGCTATACTGCTTCCAGTTCTAGACCTGTGCTGGTGTGGCACCAAGCTGAACCCCAGACACACACACAAAGTACTACTCACAATAAAAGAGTCTGGGCCAAATTCCACTGATTTCCAAGATACCATGTTGAAAAGGAAATAATCAAGAAATAGGTGATTACTGAGTTTATATATGCTAAGATATCTGGAATAACAGAGATGTATGTTCCTTCAATGTTGTCTATATTTTCTTAGAATAATAAATATTACAGAAGCTATTTACACATGTAACATTATGAGAAATAGGGATTTTTGTTTCTTACTTCAGATTTTAAGTGTGTGCATGCATACCTGTAAAAAAGTATTATTTCACTAATTAAATTTCTTTATACACACTTGTGTGTAAAATCACAATTTATACAATTATTTTCTTTTGAAAACTAAATGCTGCTCTCAAAAATGATCATACCCTTCAGGAACACCACTGCCTGGGTTCGATTGCTAGCCACCTGCCGTTCCCAGTAAATCAGACTGTAAACTAGTGATCCATGTCACAGCATTTTAACCTCTCCATGCTTTGGAACCATGCCTCTGAGCTGAACATTTGTAGTTTAATTTGTCCAACAGAAGACATCATACTGCCTGTTAACAGAGGCCATACTGAAGATTTAAAGAGCAATAAACCTCTAAAGAACCAATACAACATGAAATTATTAGCTAAGAAGAATGTGTAAGAGTCTTCCGAGTATTGTAAAATCTCACAGCGTATTTTTAAATGCAGATAATTAATGTTATTTAAAATAACAAAGGGCAATTAGTAAATGGGAATATTTCAAATTGATTTTACTAGAGCAATCCATGTTATTTATAAAATTCCCAGTACTCAGAAGTTTTCAACTTATGACTTTAAAAACACATTTTAAAAATGAATGCTTCTGTCTTGAAATGGAAATGTAACATTTTCATTGGGATATAAGCTAGTCTCATTTGCATTTTATTCTCACCTCTCTGCCTCCTCCCTCTTCCCAAAAAATTGTGAGCAAAGTAGGCCCACTATAGAATGAGAGGTGCTAGTTTCTATACAGGAGACAGGCAAAAATGCTTATTAAAGCAATAAAATTCATGCAAGTGTTTAATATATTGACTATTGTATATAAAATATATGCTAGAGAGCAAAACAAAGTTTGGAAGATTCAAGGATATTGTGTCGTTAGAATGAAATACATTATAATCTGGGAGAACCTGGTGCCTCATTTCAAAGGCCAGTTCATTATGTAGATTTTCCAAACCAGTGGAGGTTGTAAATTAACATTCCTTAGAATAATAGTTTTGATTTACTTTACCATATAAATCAATTATTTCCAAAATTTTATATTTATGCATGACATTTGGCTGAGAAATGATACAGTGTAAATTACTTGCAGTAAAAGCTGACTCTATTAGCTTTAAAATACCTGCTCTCTCTCTCTCTCTATATATATATATAATTGCTTAATTTCTTATATGATGCCTATTACTGATATCAGCAGTAATGATGATGCTACTATCTGAGCACTCTGAGCGACTTTGTTATTCTGGATATATTTGAGTTGGAAAATTCGTAATATTATGGCTATAGTAATATGCAGATTTATTAACTGATAAAAGCCAGCAGATCACTAATTCACTTATTATAAAGTTTGACCTTTAAATTATTGCACTTCTAAGAATGTAATGATTAGGAAAGTAACCAGAATAGACTAAGCATGAGCAGATGAAAGCAATCTTAGGCTCCAGAGCTTTTTCAGTGTACTTCAGTCCTAACCTGCAACACCCAACCTAACACAATACAGAACAAATATTAGACTGACTGAGCTACAACACCAGATAATGAAATAAAATTGTTTCCATTTTTTTTTTTTTTAGCAAGATACACCAGCAAATGGTCAGCTGACTAGGAAACATGAAAAGATCTGTGTAACTGCTAATGCAGTTTTAAAGGCTCTGTAAATATCCAGTATCATTTTCATTTGCAAATCAATTACTTCAGTTAGCTCATTTTCAATTTTTTGGGCTACCTAATTCAACAATTTTTAATACCCCCATTAACCCTGTCTGCAACTTCTCAAGGCTGTGTGCTTGCATAAATGCAAACAGATTATCTAATTAGAATTTATTTTTGCACACACACACAAACAAAACCACACACAACTATGGGAATAGTGCATACAATGCCATACCATTGACTTGTTTGTTATGAGTTATAACTTTGAGGGTTCTTTCTGCTGTACCATGGTCTGGGTATTCATTCCTCATTTTATATTTATGCCTTTGTTTTCTCCTGTTAATCTATAGCATTTTGTACTTGTCTTAATTAAATTTCACCTTGTTGATGCCTGCATGTACACTTGAATTTATCAGCATCACTCTGAAGTTTATTTCCATCCTCTGAACCGCATGCATCCCTCCACTACTTGGTGACATGAACACTATTTATGCCTACTTCCTCTTCCACTAACCAAGATACAATGAAAATATCCAACATTACCTGGCCTAGAACGGCACCCTGTAGGATCCAATCTGAAATGGCTTACAGATGGGGATTCACTGATAACTGTTCTTTGTGTGCATTTTTCCAACTAAATGCAGCATGTATTTAGAGACCACATTGAGTCTTTTTTTCATCCTGGTTTTGTAATAAAATGTAAATGAAAGCCTTAGTAAACTAAATCACATTTTTAATTAAGCACTTTTTAATCACTCATTCCAATTCTTTTCCAGGAATCAAAGCTAAAACTGTTCTGTTACAACTTCCCAGTTGTCCTTTTCTCCTGTTAGTTGCTTTGCACTGAGGACCTGTTTTCCTTCATTTTCTTTTCACTTCTAACATATTTATAGACTCTTATCATTGTCTTTTATATCTTTTGGCTTTAACTCAGCTTGTGTGATAGCCTTTCTGATTCTATCCTCACAGCCTCCTATTATTTCATGCCTTCTTCATTAGTCAGGTGATTCTTTTTTCACTTTCTGTAAAATTCCTTTATCATCCTTATGGCTGTATCACGAGCTTTAATGGTCTCTTACGTTTTACACTTTTCTTTTGTATTAGGATAGTCTTTTATTATGTACTTAGTATATTCTCTTTCACTTACTGCCAGATCTCCTACAGATTATCCTCACCCTTCTTTTTTGAAGTTTACTTTTTTTTTTGAATGTCTGATGTCCTTCTTTTCTATTACTGATGTTTCTCTTTACCCCTTCATAATATTTCACCCAAATTGCCTCAATCCTTTATATTCTTAGATAGATTGTTTCTCATAACCAAACCTAAAGTGACTAGGTCCTAACAACTTTTGGAATGAAAAAATGACTTCGTTCAATTACAAAAGTCAGCCCATGTCCTGCCATTCTGCTCTTTCAATTGATTTTCATATAAATGAAGTCCTCTTTGTCAACAATTAACCTTTTAGGTGTTCCCAATAATTTCTCAGAAAAAAAAAAAAAGCAAGCCTTGCTCTTCTAATTAAACATTTGATAATAAATCCTTATGGCAGCATTGATTTTATTTTTTGTTTTTATAATACCATATAGATATAAAAATATATATCAATGGATACATATTAAGGAATGCATCTCTCAGATTTCTTCATTGACTTAATGTAAATGTATATATTCCAGATATATGATGAAATACCATTACAGAATTGCAAAGTTCTGTTAAGAAGCTTGAAGCTGTAATATAAGGCTTTTTTTGAAAGACAATGTCAGCTACCAAACAGAAATTAAGCCACATTGCAACAGTCCTTCACCTTACCCTTAGCTTGTTTTAGGACATACAGGACAATATGTTCTTGCTCAGCAAAGAGGAATGGTGGTAAAAGTTTATCCTCTGACATAAAAAATAATGGGGGAAGAAAAGTCGTGAAGCACTGCAATACATCCACATGAAAGATGTCAGAATTGGTGTTATGCCCTTCAAGGATAAGGAAATGTTGTATGGGGTAGGCAGCTTTTCTGCTGATTCAAATATACCAGTACAACACTGCAGGTATGGGTACAGAGAAGGCTGATCAGGTGGGGAGAAGATTCCAGCAGGGGTCCACAGAGAGAGATCCAAAAAGTTCACCTGCCAAGAAAGATGACTGGGAGCTGTCCTATCAAGACAAGTATCTTCATTAATGAGCTCTTTGACAGAGGGAAGAAAAGTCCAATAAAAATTCCAAATGGCTAGAAAATGAAACCATGCAAAGTTACATTAAAAGTATGGTACACATTTTAACAATGATTATGTTTAAGCATTACATAATGCCAAGTGATAGAACAGATTCGGTATTTCCTGAAGCTTTAAATAGTGACTTGGTAGCTTTGGATGTTCTTACCACAAAACTTGTACGTAAAAGGAGGATATTCTTATAACCTAAACTGAAAAGTTTTGGGCTTCAACCCCAAAAATGTTTTACAAAAGTCTGAGGCAAAACTTTGACTCTTATTCCTGCTAGATCTCAGCTATGATCATTTCTTTGTTTTATACACACCATGCAAAAATCTCTTACCGACATCACTGGAATTATAAGACCTTTGAGCCTCAGCATAAAGACATTTGTTTACATTGAAAAATCCAACAGCATATAAAAGTGACAAACTTATCTAAAGAAAGACTATCACTTCAATAAAGCATTATATTGATTACACAGCATCTGTAAAGATGAAAATATCTTTACAGAACACTTTATTTCTATGTTGATTAGAAGTGTTATCATTTTTCAGATGTTTGCAGCATATACTGGTGGCCATAAAAATTATGTCAGACTTTGATAGATTTAAGTTAAATAAACGTAAGGTGCAAGCAGAAAATCTTAAAATAACTTCTCTTCTTAATAGAGTAGCCACATAAATACAAGTTCCTTTCATAACCCAATGACTTTCAAAAGAAATTTGTCCAAGCAAATGCTCATTTTCTCAGGATATAGTGGTATTCCTTGGGAAAAGTTGCACAAATCCCCATGGCAAAAAGCTAACGGAAATAATCCTACAGCATACATGAGACTTCAGATTACAATTTCCATGAAAATAGATATGAAACAGAATCAGTATGAAGAGAAATAAAATAGTCTAAGGCCTTTAAGCCTTGAAAAGAAATGAGTGAGAAAGGATATGACATATTCATAATTTTATGAATATTATATGGAAATAATCCTACAGCATACATGAGACTTCAGATTATGATTTCTATCTAAGAAAAAGAAATACAAGAATACATAAGATTCTTTTAAGGCAGATAGGCATGCACAGCTACCAGGCAAAAGGAGAGTCAAACATAGTAAGAGTTTAGCATAAATGAATGACAGAATCATCCTGTTTCCAAAGTGCGCAGTCAGAATTTAACGCACAGAGAGTAGATGTTCTGAAAAGGGATCATCAAGGTTCAAATTTTGTATTTGAGGAACTAGGGATTGAATCTAGACCATTCACATAGAAATACCTACGTTAAAAAAGCCAAAATCTATGGATGGCCAGATTTGGCCAGCTGTATAGAAAAAAACTTCTTCATGCTGAAGTGGGAAGAAAATACGTGATTATGCTGTATGAATTGCTAAGAGATGCTTTGGGGCAATGGTCTGAGAGCAAACACAGCACAGGACAAGTTCTGTGATGACTTATGTTGGGCATATCCTCGATGATATAGAAGGATATATGTGCTGATGTGTTAGGTCAAAAATGCACTAGAACTAATATTTAATTTCTGACAATGAGCAGTAACAGATACTGCATGAGCATATGAAACTGGGAAGATACAGGAGGAGATCCATCCCTTTATATATCATCACAACTTCAAGCAATTTTATGGACTGTGGGCTTCTTGAATGAAGCCCTTAGGAGGCCTTCGTGTTTAACAGCCTTTGATACATTTACCTTGTATGAATTTCTGGTCCATTTTTCAACCTAGTTATAATTTTACTATCCATAACACCCCATGGCAATGATTTCTACAACTTAATTATGTACAGAAAAGTGCTACCTCTTCTTTTAAATCTTCTGCCTGATAAATTTCACTGAGTGTCCCTATTTATTTTATTATAACAAATGATGAATAAATGTTCCTTATTCACCTGACATATAATATTCATAAAATTATGAATATGTCATATCCTTTCTCACTCATTTCTTTTCAAGGCTTAAAGGCCTTAGACTATTTTATTTCTCTTCATACTGATTCTGTTTCATATCTATTTTCATCCTTTTCCCATACCATTTGTAATTTTACTATATGCTTCTTGACATAGGGTATCAGAACATTAAACAGGACTCGGGAGGTAGGTGTTTGCCATGGGGAAATTGCATGGGGTGTCCACAAGAACACCACCACTCAGTGACATATCATCTAAAATCTGCTTACAGAGTGGGATGGTTATAGCTGGTGGATAGCGATTTCTATTCTATTACAAACACGCACGCAAAGTCCCAGCCCCTTCAGTCCAGTTGTGACCGGCACCACGGACGCAGGGGAACAGACACTTGCTCTGACTGCTCAGTGTCTCAGGTCCTGGCTGGTGGCCTGGTCCCTGCATGTAATGCTTCCACCTCGGGCTCAGCCTTCTATACACAGCTGCGTGTGTCACACACCCACACCATTCCTGAGGGGAGACTGTCTTAACTACCTACTACTTTCTGTGTCGGACTGTTGGCATAAGTCACACCAATCACACAGCTCCAGGCTAGTCTCTGACTTTCTCCATATCTAGGGCCAAATAGCTGTAGTCACTGGGGTCTGTCTCCCCCTCTGCTCTCCTGCCCAAGATGTGTTACCTGAAGTGTGAAGCTAGCAAACTATATAACAAAGTTCATCTATTGCTTCTTTCTTTTCCAGTTCATGCCAGACTTATCTGATTAGTTAGAGCTGGGCTGATGTAGTTCAGGCCCATTTGCCTGGCCTGTGCTTCTGGGCAGGCTTCCCTCTATGACAGTGTGTCACGAACATGTATGGTAACATAATGATGTTGCCTGCATTGTTCTCTATTCCTTTCCTAGTAAATCCTTACTATTTATTCACCTCTGTACCAAAAAGCATTAATGAAATGTTTTTTATTGCTTTATTCACAATGTTTCCAAGATCTTTTCAGATAAGTAATAGCTGCTTTAGAGCCCATCATTATGCATGTATAACTAGACTTCCCCCCCCGCCACTTCCACCAACCACAGCCCGCACACATTAGTTTATATTTATGAGTATTGAAATCTACATGCCATTTCATTGCATGAAATTTCAAAACCTTTTTTAACACTTTGGCATCAACTTTGTATGCCCCTATCCTGAATAATACTGTAACATCTACAAAGATCCTTAGTATTCTTATTCTCATTCATTTTTTTTCCAGATCACTTAATAAAAGACACTAAAGGCCTACAAGCCCTAGCACAGGTCCTTGGGTGACTGTGGCACCACTGTGAAAACTGAGGATATACTTCTATCTTTCCTTTTGTATCCTGTAATCCATTGTCAATCTGTAAGAGGATCCTTCTACCTACCCTTGCAACCTGGTTTCTTTAAAAGGCTTTGCAAGATACCACATCAAAAGCTTTATGAAAATCCAAGTGCCCCATATTAAATGGAAAGACTCTGTTGACATACTTTGAGTAAACCAGTCATCTGTAAAGCTGTGTGAACAATGAATTTTTCATTAGCTAAATCAAAAAAAACCCCACTATCAATAATGTAATGAGCTGAACTGTTTAATTTTCAAATGTTGTATATATTTTTAATTATATTTAAATAAATTTATCATTATAATTTCAAAGTTATAAGAATTAAGGTAATTCCTTTTGAATAAGCTAAAAAACTTCTAGCCTTAAAAACAGAGGGGTCCCCCCCCTCCCTGAGAAGACAACTGATAGAAATTGGCATAATTATGTGAATAGCTTTAACTTCAAACTTCTTTTTTTAAGAATGATTTATTTTTCCAAGGCTCCTTTTGCAAGCTCTAGTTTGCTGCATGTTGATGTTTTTTTCCACTTGTATAACCTACTGTAGCAAAAGAAATTAACACTGTAAGCACACACCAATGGTTTATTTTCTCCTTTACTCACTGTTATGTCATGACCAGGAAGCTGTGGACTGTGGCCACAGATACCTGGACATTAAATGGCATGCAATTATTAAAAATTGCTCTGACACTGTTTTGACATTGCCTCAATCCTTAATATAAAGCAATTGCTATAGCAGGCTCATAGGCCACTATATAAGCTTAATGCTTTCTTTCAGCTACTGGTTCAATTCACCAGTGAATTTGCACAAATTCCTAAAATTATTTTCACAAAAAAAACAAATGGACAATCACAAAAAAAGGAAGTAGAATCTGAGGCTCTGAGTAATCTGTAGGCCCCATACATACAACGCTTTATCTTGTTATCAGGATTTATTCACGGAGGCACAGGGTTTCTTTCATGTATTTGAACTATTAAATATTTGGTTCTTGTGGCCTGAGACACAGAAGCTGGAGTTACGAACGGGCAGATACAATGTACAGACCACACTAATGTTTTTCATTATTCTTGTATTCCAGTTTGGAATCTAGAGGGGAAAAAAAAAAAAAAAAAAGAGTGATTTGGGATTGTAGGAATTGCTTTTCTCCCAGGGCCTGTGGCTCACATTGCTGCATAAGGCAAACAGTGAACATGGGGGAAATTGAGAACACATGGGAAGGGAAGTGTGAAGTTGTTATTACTCTGGAATGACAAAATGAAACAAACCTGAGAATTACTTTTTCTTTTCTTGGGTGTTGAGTGTTATATTATGCTTAATACCCCTCCCAGGACTACATAACTCCTAAAGCATAAAATAGGGTTGTTTCAGCCTTACTGGTGAGATTTGCCAACTCAGGCATTGATGTTTCAGTCAAGACAAGAGCAATCAGTCTCTCTCACCACTCCAGCAATTGCTATCCTGAGACAATAGTAAACAACCACAGGAGCACAAGTGCACTATTTTGCTGGCATAAGCACAGTGGGAGTGTTCCCTCCTACAGTGTCAAGCAACCTGCCTATCTTTATTTATTTCTAGAAACTGCCAAGTCAGAGGCTCTAGATTTTTTTTTTTCTAATTGGTCATGCTTTCTAAGAATTCATTAGCAAAATGCCCTAGGTCTAGACTATTATTTATGTAAGCTTCTATGAAACAGAGCACAAATGAGCAACAACAGAAGCACCCAGGCCAATCAAGGAGAGTTAAGGGGGCCATGGAAGCGCAACCACAGCACTCAGTGAAACTACGTACAAAAGAAAAGGTGAAAAAATCTGAGTATTCTCCTACCTTGTACAGATCCTTGAGAATTATTTTTCAACTTGTTTCTGAACATTGGTAAGACTTTGGGAAATGGATATAATCATATCACTGCAGAGTAGAATGTACATATAAAGCCCAGCCAACATAGAACTCGCTTGTTAAAAAAACTGCTGGCCACTAGCATTATGGTTGTTTGAGTCCAGATAAGAATAACTTCATACATATTAATATGCACTATAATAATAATAAAATCATGCATCTTCAGATAAGGCTTTTAAACATTCATTTTCATAGTACTCATAAACATAGGAAAAGTAAGAAATAGGGAGTTGGTTCAGAAGTGTTACTCACTTCAAGAAACCGTAAGCATATCCTATCTTTTTGCAACAACAATAAAAACGCTGCCTTCCTAACACTGTGTAACTTAATGGCAATAAAATATTGTATACCATAATAGGAATACAATAACCTAAGGATACAGTAGAGAAATATAAAGTGAATCAAGTAACCATGTGAAGTTTCTCCATATAAAACAAAGATTAATGAATAGCTGTATGGATGCCGTCATTCAGTCTACAATTCTTTTGTGACTATATAAATACCTGAGCCAACACTAGGTGGGGAATGAACTGGAAATGAGAGCAGGAACAAACAGCAGAGAGGGGTTAGAGCTTACTTTTTTTCAAAAAGCAATATCCCACCTAAAAGCAAAAGTCCACCTAAATCGTTCACAAATTTACCTAAATTTGTAGCACTATAAGCCAAGGTAACTCCATGTTCAACTACATTTGACTCCATGCCTGTACACACTGTTATTTAATAAGTAGTCTCAAACTATGTTTGACTCTGTTATGTAGTAAAAACTGTCAGAAAACTAGCTGATTATAGTCTAAAGTGAAGCAAGGTGATTCATGACTCTGGTGATGTACATACCCCTATAAGATGAGTGGGACAACACTAGCCAGAGAGGGAAGGCCTCCAGCATGAACCCAGTCATCTGCTTCTCCTGAGCCAGAATTGGCCAGATCACCAAGCCTGCCCAGACAAAAGGTCATCCCCCTACCCATCCACGAAGGACCATCACCTGGACCAAAACTAGTTGTTTGGTTATAATAAATTTGTGTGTGTTGGTTCTGACTGTTTCCAAAAATTTCCAATACAAGGGAAAACTTTTTCCCCCGTGAGACAGTCAGACATTGGAACAGGTTGCACAGAGGTTGTGCAGTCTCCATCCATGGAGGTTTTCAAAACCTGACTTGATAAAATCCTGAGCAACCTGGTCTCATCTCACAGCTGAGTCTGCTTTCAACAGGAGGCTGGACTAGAGACCTCCTGAAATCCCTTCCACCCTGAATTAACCTGACTGTAAGATTCTAACATTCTCTCTTGCTTTCTCTTACAACCTGGTACGCAGTCCCACACATAACATATTGAACTCCAGATTAAACTATAATTTACACCTTTGGTTGATTTGCATTTCCATGCATATGATAGTTTCTTTTAAGTCAGATTCTCTCTTTACCAAGGATTGAGGCTATTTATCATAAATGTCACAAAGTAACTAAATATGTCTTTAAAAAAAAGTGTAGACTTCAAGGCCTTTACTGTTATGTGGAAGAATGAAGATTTTCTTCTTATATCTCATAGTTACATATGTCTATTCTGTCTGAAATGTTCGAGATATATTTGTGTATTATACTTTGAAGTACAACCTGAGGAATAAATACAGGAAAAAAAAAATCACTAGAACATGGTACTGTGGAAGAACTTTCTATTTCTTCAAAGAGCAAATAGCACAAAATAACATACAGTTATTTTAATCTACAGTTAAACATGCGATTTGGTATTTTTCCCTTATCTGATTCAAATCTGCTTCATGTTTCATTAAGCGACCTGTGACTACAGGGAGGAAAGTCAGTTTCAAAATCCCTTTCAAATACTGGTCACCAAACAGAACCATACAATGACAGAACAACAGAAGAAAAACCAGCCAACAACCTCCACAATCACTGTAACAAATTCCCCTCCTAACACCACCATCAAACCCGACCCGACGCATTTACAGAATATACTATGCTGCTTGAACTGCTCTGAATGGCCCCCGAAATGGCATAGGTGAAATGCTGAACCACCATGCACAAAAAAAAAAAAAAAAAAAAAAAATCAAACCACAGAGGCAAACACTAAAGGACAGAAATATCCAGTCACTATGGAAAGGTTTTTGTTTTTTTTTTTTTCAAGAAAGCAAGTACTTCTTTTCTGTTCTCTGTCCTTCAGAAAAGCAGGATGAAAACTATAACACACAACACATTATCAGAAGGTCAACCCAGAAAATAGTTTTATGATGCATTCCTCCTATTCCTTAACTTTTGCTAACCTTGTTCAAGAGTTAGATACCACCTTGTCCCAAGACACCTGTTGTCTGTTTTAGAGGAGGAGGATTACTTACGCATGCTAAAACTTGGTTACTTTTGTAGCTGTATCTATTTTTTGCAGTAAAAATCAAACAAAAGATTAATTCTGCCTACAGACCTAGCTTTTTCTCAGTCTCTCATCTTCACCCCGCTGTCTTCACCACAGATCTATCACACATGATCTGCTTCAAGATCAGCAGTTACAATCATCTACTTCCTTGTACCATCCTCTAGATGCAAAACATAGCAACTGCACAAATAGTTAGGCTTTATAATATTAACTGCTATTACTTTAAACTCACAGCAAACAAAAGCTCTGATAAACACTATTCAGCAGGATTTTATGACTACACTTTATTTGCCATACTAATTAAATCATTTTTTCCAACTATTTAGTTACAACTATGATGCTCTTCTAGGACTTTGCCACTGTTCTTTAAATTTGAATCCAACTGTATCAGATTACAAACTATGTATCATCTGGAGTATTTAGCATCCTTATTAGCATCATATTACTCAGAATCATTATTTTTCTGATTCCTATCCCGAGTCTTACAAGTATGTTTTAAAACTTTCTGCAGTATCTAGTGAGCAAACAGTAATAGTAACTAAGGCAGTGTGCACAGTTGCCATTAAAAAAGCAATTATATTTGCTACTTTCTAATTCGAAGTGATTTTTCAAGGAAACAATTTCTGAGACTGAGTTAAACTCTCATTTTCATCCATACTTATGAGTATCTCTGCTTCTTGTCTTTTATCCCGTTTCTATTTATTTTCCAACACACTATTATTTTCTCGTTACTTATACAACTAAGGTGCCATTGTCTCTCTCTATGCTGCCACATTTATGGCAGCCAGAATTCTTCCTCTGCAGCCTTATATGAGCATCACTTGATCAAGTGTGTTGACTGAAAATAAATCTAACCTATTCACACAGGATACATACTGTTGTATAAAGCAAGTAACAGCTTTGTTACAAAGATAAGATTGAGAAGCTATTGTGTTAATGCATGTGTCTGGGACAGGGTAATCATCAACAACAACAGTATACTTAATTTTTATATGCCTCCTGAAGATTAACTTCTATCATAACTGAACTGTCAACTGAAAACAGAATACAAAGATGTCTAAAACGAATTAGCTGCATCTCCCCAAAAACTATAACCCTCCTCCAAAATAACTCTCACCTGCTCATCTTCACT
Source organism: Apteryx mantelli (assembly GCF_036417845.1). Taxonomy (NCBI): domain Eukaryota; kingdom Metazoa; phylum Chordata; class Aves; order Apterygiformes; family Apterygidae; genus Apteryx; species Apteryx mantelli. The sequence continues at coordinate 17,494,602 of NC_089979.1, read as the reverse complement.
TTGCTTTTAATTAACACTAGTTGATATATCCTTCACTTATATTGCTTAGAAGTTCTGTACAGCACTGAATGTTTATCATTTTATCCTTTTATAGCACTAGTAAAACAGGACCAAGAGGCAGGAAATACTGATTTTAGCCTTCATTAAATTGTCAATGATAGCAAAGGCATAGAAGACGGTAAACCTGATACCATATGTATTTTAGAAAAACTCCAGCTGAGGAAGAGGGAATGAGAGACCTGCTTCTACCTGTTATAGGTGCTACCCATTACATTGTGCTACAACCAATCGTCCCAGGGAAAGATCCCTGGGCACCAGGCCACAAACACAGAGTGACACTACTTGACGGCAGGTAGACACCTCTGGAGTGAATGGGCCATGCCCAGGCTGCATAGCACTTTCCTCTGGGCCCTTCTCCACAGCTCTAAGATCTAACTATTAATTTTTCTGTACCTTCTGTTCAAAATGCCCGAGGTCATGTGCTGTTGTCATGCATCTTGCAAGCCTCCAGAGTGATGTTTTTACAACATGCCATCCGGGCTACAAGTTCTGTGAGAATGTGTGAAGCTATCCAAGGCATTAGGCACGCTGGAATAGTACTCAGAAGGGAGGAGGAGCGGGCCAGGGAGAGGAGGAGCTTGAGGAAAACAGACCCTCAGGCAAGGTTAATGAGCAGGCATTCAGGACTTGAAAGGGAATTGAGAAGCCAAGTTATTTCAAAGTGAAGAGGCCACAGGCCAATATGTTTAATTACTTCAAAGAATTGGCTAAAATAGTAAAAGAATTTGTAGACACAGATGCATTTAAAGAAAAGACCAATATGGTTTTTGTAGATGAAAGTTATGACTGACACATCTATTAGGGTTATTTTAATGAATAAATGAACATGTGAACAACAGTGAACTGATTGCTACAGTCTACTTGGATTAAAAAAAAAAAAAAAAAAACTTATTTAATAACGTAATTCTCCAGAGGGTCTTGAAGAGTGGTTAATTGAAAAAAGTTCCATTTACAGCCATTTAATACATGATACGAAGGCAAATGCTGGTTCATCAAGTTCCCAAATCACTCGCTACAGAAGTTGCAAGTCTACAAGGTAAATAACTGCACTGTATCATCCTGCTGTCTCCTACTCTTTTCTTTCCCTAAGCAACTGCTATTGCCCAATATTAGACACTAAGCTACATAATCATGCTCTGATCCAAAATGGCAATACTTTATAAAATGGGGGGGGGAGGTTCTCCACAAAATTTACTCCACCTAATTCTACTATTAGTTTCTTTTTAAAAGTTTAATCGCTATGAATATTTAAACATTTTTCTGCATAAAGATACTGCATATTACTTGGCTAAGTGCTTTTCTTAAACATACTAGTATTTTAAAGCTTCATTATTGGGGATTGTAAGTGTGGATTCAGAAAAAAAAAAAAGCCAGAAAGTGCCATTTTAGGGCAATATTTGAAGTTAAAATGCTATTATTTTCTTATAAAATCTAAGAGATATATTGTTAGATTCAGGAATGCTGTTTAAAGCTGCTGGTCAAATATTACACAGATATTAGCTATTTCTCTAAGACTAGATGTTTTCCAGTGTTATCAACTGAGTTTCCATCCTCCAGATATCAAAGTTTCTTCCATGACAAACCACTTCACAAAAGTCTTAAAGTGAAATTATGAAAGATGCTCTAAATTTGTAATGAATGAAGCCTATTCACTAAATTCTCCTTACCTATGTTTATCTAGAAGAGTAAACAAATTAAGTTCAAAATAAAAATAAAAAAAGAACGTAAAAATGTAATGCCCATTGAAAAGTTCATCAGGAATATTCCCAGGTCAAGGATGGAACCCCAACTGGTAGGAAACAATGCAATCTGCCCCAGGGGAAAGAAGGGGCATGGTAACCCGGGCTGCCTTAGGAAGAGCACTGCCAGCAGGTCGAGGCATCCTCAACCCTCTGCGCAGCACTGGTAAGGCCACATCTTGATTACTGTGTCCAGTTCTGGGCTCTCCAGTACAAGAGAGATGTGGACATACTGGAGAGAGTCCAGCAAAGGGCCACAAAGATGATTAAGGGCCTGCAGCATCTCTCATACAAAGAGAGGCCGAGCAAACTGGGATTGTTTAGCCTGGAGAAGACTGAGGGGGAACCTTATCCATGTCTATAAATATCTGAAGGCAGGGTGTAAAGAGGTCAGGGCCAGACTCTTTTCCATGATGCCCAGTGAAAGTACAAGAGGCAACAGGCACAAACCAAAGCAGAGGAAGCTCCATCTGAATCCAAGGAAAAGCTTTTTTACTGTGAGGATGACTGAGTACTGGAACAGGTTGCCCAGGAGGTTGTGGAGTCTCCATCCTTGGAGATATTCAAAAGCTGTCTGGACATGGTACTGGGCAACATGCTCTAGGTGACTGTTTGAGCAGCGGGTTTGACTAGATGATCTCCAGAGGTCCCTTCCAACCTCAACCATTCTGTGGTTCTGTAAAACAGATAGCAAGTGACTTGGAATAAAGTCTAATTCGGCAACCCAAATGGAGACCCAATTTTTTTTTTTTGTCTTCTTATTGTTTCTAGGCCACACAAACCATGAGGGAGTCTTAAACTAGTAGGATATCCCAAAGACCTTTATTATAAGGATCAAAATAATTAAAGATCTCAGATCAATCCTTTTAAAATTGGATGCTTTCTATTCATCAGAATTGAGAGAACTATCTTCTGGCAAAATGTAATTCCTCTCTGCAAAACTCTATTTTAAATGAATGTAAAGGAAGCATTTCTCTTTGAAAAATTAGAATTTTGAAAAATGCAGAATTACTGTTGCAAGAGAGAGATATTTTTAGCCACTGTTTTTAATAGTTGGTTATTTTAAGGTAATTAATATGATCTGCATAATATGTAATATCACATAATGAACTATTCAAAATATTTAAAGACAGAAATAAATTGTCTATGGTTAGACCAACATAAATTTAATCTGGTATGTATTATTTTTCGTTGGCTATACCTAGGTGCTTCTACAGGGAGCAATGATAATTTGGCTACAGCCAGATATAAAGTAATGGTCTAAAGAAATCTCTGATTTAATATGGAAAACTCTAAGCTTCCTTTATATTTTAGGAAAATAAAATAGAAATCGGTCTGAAATTCCCAAGAAGACACCATCACTAAGAGAGTAATGAGTTCAGTCATGTTGCTTTATAAGCAGTAATTGCATCGTATTTCAAATTTCACAGAAAGGGCCCTTTGGAGGTCATCTAGTCCAAACCCCTGCTCAAAGCAGGTTGTAGGGGTCCTAACCAGAGGACCGTTGTACATCAAGGAGTTAGTGGTCCACACAACATGCTAACCTGAAAAGATGGAGGAAAGTACTATAGCATACTGTACTGCACATACCACTTGACCTTCACCTTCAGGACTGTGCTGTACTGCACATATCCCTTGACATAGGATGAACTTAGCCAGCTAATAGCAATGTAAGAGCCTGGAGATGGCATCCATCTGGCACCAGGAATGATGCCACCACCATGTCCTTGTCCTTGTCTTTATCTTGAAGTGAAGCAACACATTTTCCACAGTAATTTTAAGAAAATCCTAAATCTAAAGACCACAATACCAGCTAACCCCACCACAGACAGGATTTGTGCAGCATGCCATGGCCTAACTAGAGGGCCGTCCAATGCTGTATTATGTTGGGGCTCTCAGCATCAGAAGGGACATAGGATTTTACAACTTGCTATCACCTTTTCTCAGATGTTAATAGTTATCTTTCCTGAGGGAGAGTGCCTTTCTTGTGGAATATAAAAAAAACCAGCACCTATTGGTGCAAAACACAGGCCTAACAGAGTGCCGAGGGCTGTGACCAGGAATGAACACTTCCAAGGGCAGCAATTCCACAACCTCTCCGGGCAACCTGCTTCAGTGTTTGATCCACCTCCGTGGAAAAATAAATAAACAAACAAACAAACAAACAAAATCCACCTTCCTAGCATGCAACAGCACTATTGCATGTTCCCTGCCAGCTGCCGAGCCCGTTCACGGTGCCCCGACCCGCTGCCACGCTCTCAAGGACAACTCAAGAGCAGACGAAGCCGGGCCCAGGCGGGAGCCGCCCTGGGGAAAGGCTTCCCCCGCCCCGCTGGCTGCCCCCCGCCGGCCTCCCCGCTCCCCGCCGGCCCCGCGCGGCCGCGGCTCCCCCGCCCTGGCCGCACCGCTCTCCTCGCGCTGAGCCGCCAGCCCGCCACGGCACCTGGCCGCCGCCGCACGGCCAGCGAGGCCCAGGCTGCTTCGACTCCCCCGGGGATGAGGACGTACCGGCCCCCTGGTCCCAGACTACGAGCCCGCCGCAGGCTTCGCCGCCGCGCCGCGCCTCGCCCGGCTCATGGCCGCCCGCGCCGCCCTCACGGCGGAGGGAAGCGCGAAGCCGAAGGCTCCTCCTTCCGCCGACCGCCGCGTCTCTTCTCGCGAGACTACGAGCCCGCCAAACGCCGCGCCGCCGCTGCCGCCTGCAGCCTGCGCCGGTGTCACCGCCCGTGGAGCCGTGCTCGGGCGCCCCCGTTCGGCCCGGCCCGGCCCGGCCCGGCCCGGCGGGGACCTTCGCAGCCGCCGTTCACTCAGCTCGCGGCCGCCGCCCCCAACGTTTCTCGTGGCTAGCAGAGAACTCAGACGCCCTGTCAGGGTTGTGTAAACGAGCCGCGGGTGGGGCGAAGGTTAAAACCCCGTGCGAAGGTTTCCTTAGGAGCGTCCTCCCACCTAGAGAGAACAGAGCCGAAAGCTTTTTTTTTCTTGTCAAGGCAGAAGTAAAATAGACTCCAAAACACCTTCATGTTAATGTACATCTGCATGTTAACAGATAATAAAGTTAAAAAATTTGCATAGTTATGGGCTCTTTAAAAGGAAATTGTGATTCTCACCCAGACCGCAGTGATGGTTCTCTGAATTACAGCTTCAAGCCCATGCTTTATGACAACCATTACTTTCTTTTAGAAACAGCAAGTGCTTTCGCGTCTATCCACCAAAAGATATTGCTACACCAGACGGAAACAAGCTGAAAGGTATCTGTGCAATTTTGGGGGGTATTTAATGAAAATGGTTTATCAAGGATTTCTTGAAGGAAGACTTGACCTAACTGCAACAGGGTGATGACTGGTTGGAAGACCAGGGAAAGCTAGCATTTCCTGCAGGCTTCCTGGTCGTTTCCCATGGAGAGCCCCAGGCTAGCTGCTTTGCATATATTTTAGCTCATTGTTTTAGTTAGAACCTACAGTGATATGTTGTTATACAGTTAGATGTGCAGAAGGAGAAAGGTTTGGGTTTTTTTTGCTATCAGTAGGTGTAATAGTCATGTAAAACAACAAAATATCTAAAAAATGATTCTACAGTGCTACTATCAAGATCAATCAATGTGTTTTAGGAGTTTTAAAATATGTACTATTTGACTGTCCAGAGTGGCATCAAGAACTTGGTTTTAGTGTTAGATGTATACTTCTATGTAGACTTTATAAATGAAGATATCTTGAACTAAATTTCAAGCTATATTCTAAGGGCATATAAAGTACTACCATGGTAAATCTGATTAACAAATCTTGGTTAATTAAGTTTTCCAAATCTATTTTTCCTAGCATATGGGGGGGATACTTTTGCATAACTGAGTACATCAATCTCATTCAGGGAATATAAATGACAAGTTAAAAAAAGGATGTGCTCTCAATCTGCTTTTCTACATGAGCAATTATTAAATTAGCATTGTAATGTTTTTAGGTTTTGTAAATAGATAATTTGAGTGTTTCCATATAGAAATTAACTTCATTATATAATTTAGGTATAGTCAAAGCCTTCTGAGTCTGCAGAAAAATTAAATCACTGTTTGAAGCTCATGACTGAATACATAAAATGCACTAAGAACAAGCAAATGAAGATTTAGCAGTTCAAGTGGTTCATATTTTCTATATGTCATTGGTGTTACCTCACTAATAATTATAATAAATTCTTGTTTGAAAATAATTTAGCTGACAGCTAGTTCAAAAGACTTAAGTTTCACAGTTTGAAAAATCAATGGCAATTCATTAATATTCTAATACTGGTAATTACAGAATCACAGAATCACAGAATGGTTGAGGTTGGAAGGGACCTCTGGAGATCATCTAGTCCAACCCCCCTGCTCAAGCAGGGTCACCTAGAGCACGTTGCACAGGATTGCATCCAGGCATGTTTTGAATATCTCCAGAGAAGGAGACTCCACAACGTCTCTGGGCAACCTGTTCCAGTGCTCTGTCACCCTCACAGTGAAGAAGTTTTTCTTCATATTCAGATGGAACTTCTTGTGTTTCAGTTTGTGCCCATTTCCTCGTGTCCTGTCGTTGGGCACCACTCAAAAGAGTCTGGCTCCATCCTCTCGACACCCTCCCTTCAGATACTTGTACACGTTGATAAGATCTCCTCTCAGCCTTCTCTTCTCCAGGCTAAACAGGCCCAGCTCTCTCAGCCTTTCCTCATAAGAGAGATGCTCCAGTCCCCTAATCATCTTTGTAGCCCTATGCTGGACTTGCTCCAGTAGTGCCATGTCTCTCTTGTACTGGGGAGCCCAGAACTGGACACACTACTCCAGATGTGGCCTCATCAGGGCTGAGTAGAGGGGGAGGATCACCTCCCTCGACCTGCTGGCAACACTCTTCCTGATGCACCCCAGGATACCATTGGCCTTCTTGGCCACAAGGACACGTTGCTGCCTCATGCTTAACTTGTTGTCCACCAGCACTCCCAGGTCCTTCTTGGCAGAGCTGCTTTCCAGCAGGTCAGCCCCCAACCTGTCCTGGTGCTTGGGGTTATTCCTCCCTAGGTGCAGGACCCTGCACTTCCCTTTGTTGAACTTCATGGGGTTCCTCTCCACCCACCTCTCCAGCCTGGCCAGGTCTCTCTGAATGGCTACATAGGTGGCAGTATGAATTGACTTATATTATGAAATACTGTACCCTATAGCTGAGATACAGTGTAGAGACTCCTGTTATACCTCAGAAATATCTTACAAACATCATTTGTAGAAATTGAGACTGTTATTTTCAAAATAATATAACTAGCTAATTTGGGATATTTTATTATAAATTTAAGATTAATTTGTTTTGTTGAGTTTATGTTTTGGGTTTTTTTTTCTCTGTATTGATTAGAAGTGAACAAGACTTTATTGACATGGGCTAGCCAATTTAGCCTGCCTGTTGTGCAGTGCCCTCGTAATGCTTTGTGAAACAGTTAAGAACTTCTTAAGATTTTACTGGAAAGCGTCACGGTTATTTATGATTTTGTATATATCCTCTTCTTTGCAAATCAGCCGTATGTTTAAACCAATATAACAAATACATTTGTTTGTTATATTCAAACATATGTCGTAGTGAAATACTTTCTGAATGGTGTGATACTATGTTACCATAAAATTACCAGGCCAGAAAACCACAACATGCATCATATTTTTTCCAACTGAACTGAATCTGATCTTGAAAGAGATTGTTTACCATTTTATTTATTCTAATTGTTTTATACAATGCAGCTACACTGAGACCAAGAATTGCAGAAGCACACTTGGAAACATTGTTACAACTGCTAAGTCAGCAAAAAACAGAAATCCTCTCTGACGGTAATATCACTAGAAAAAAGCAAATCAAAAACTGCTGTGGCTACTCAGCTCTGGGTAATGTATCGCACAGATCAGGATGGAAATTTCCAGAACCGTGTAACACTGGCCATACCCCCAGGCCCATTACGTTGTGAGACGCTTGAGTGGACAGAAACTCCACCAGGGAAAATCTGTGAGCAAGTGTGACCAGTGCAACTTCACCCAGCTCTGTGCTCAGTCCCCCCTACATGTTGTAAAACTCCCAGAAGGCTCCACAATTCCTTATCAGCACAACACCCATTCTGTTTCTAAATACTTTTTTTTTTTAACACGATAGTGGTTAGGTATACCCACAGACAATAAAGTAAATGAGTCTACAGTGCCTTTCATGTTGATGTTTCACACTTGGAATATATTTGGAAGATATTTTACGGCTGCAATTAAAAAATTGACATTTACGCCATAGTAATTTTTGGTTTTAGCAAGGCCATTGTGTTGACTAAAGCAAAAGAAAGACAAGTTATCCTTTCACATTTTTATCAACTTTTTTTTTTTAAACAAATTAAAAATTACAATAATTGACTTACCATATTGTAGGTGGTTCAGAACCTTCTACTTCCAAGTAATCATATTTTTCTTCCATTTGAAAATCTGTAAATATGAGTGAGATAGTATCGCCAGGTTCTGCCACAATTGTCCATGTGCAATCTGCATTGTTATGGTATTCATTAGGAAAATTGGGGCTGGAGATGATACCACTGGATCCTCTCATAGTTCCTCCACAAGCATCCTCAGCTGTTAAAAAAAATGTAGAATGTCCTTAAAATCACTCCTTAGCAATCCATACTTTCTTACTGAGAAGAAGAGTTTGTTACCTTTTAGATAAACGATTATTTAAGGTTTAACATGTTAGACTTGAAACACTAATGCAAAGTTAGGGTACTAACAAGTAATTGCTTCATATTTCAATTATTTCAAAATTATTATACTGGGTTCAGCAGATATTTTTATAATCTACTTTTTATTATTTTGATTAGCATTGTTCCATTCATTTTACAATGAATGAGATGCAAAAATTTCATGATTTCCTCTTGTGCTTTAACCAAAAATGTTTTCATCAAGCAAATTTAGTTTAATTGTTATCATAGGCAGTCTGACACAAGAAATGCAGCAGCAACATTATACTGAAAAATCAAAGCTCTTCATGGGTAATTTCCTAAATATCAGATGACAGACCCTTTCACAATTAAAATCTTTACATCATAGTTATTTTAATGAGGATAATTTTAATAGATCTTTTGTTTCAAAAACAACTATGGGAATATCTTTTTCATGGTAGCATGTTCTATAACATACAGTCTTGTGCTGAATAAACTCGTAGCATTCATATTGGAGAAGATTTACAAAATCTTCTAACAACAGAACTACTTAGTGATAGTGATATCACATAGTGATTCACAGATCTCATTCTTCAAGAAGGTAAGAGAAAATGACTGATGCTGTGTATCGTCATAAAGGTATATATATGCACCCTGTCTAATATCCCCAAAATTATTTTTGAGAATCTTGTGTCTTTTTTTTGTGAGTCAATAAAATTGACTGTGAGTGTAGTGTTATTACTTTCAGAAATGGAAATACCTTTCAATAGAGCAATATCATGTTTTATCTCAGTAATTTAGTTTGTTACCCAAATGTTTGAAGCGCACCCAAAAAGGAATTTTTTTTCTGCTTAGTTAAAGTGATAACAGGAATAAAAAGTGATCTAAAGCCTGAAATCAGTCAATATTTCTGAAAAGTTAAGAGAAAATTTAAAAAATAATTTTGAAAGAATATAAGATCACTGAACAAAAGTTTTAAAGAATTCCACAACACATGTAATGACTCAGTCCTACCAGGAAGAAATTTCTTAATGACTGTCACACCTCCTAATAGGGTAATTTAGAAATTTAAGATACCAGCTTTTGTTCCTTAAAAATTCTGCTAGATTATTGTATGATCAAATAGACACACTAAAGTAAAAACATTGGATTTAATCTTGCTAATTAAGGAGCACTTTTAGCATTCACTAAATGTAACAAAGTTGAGGAACCTCATCACTTTACAGGCTCAAGTCTTTTACTGTGAAAGGAATACAGTAGTGTATGAAATATATCAATGAAGTTTTGGTTTTGTGATTTAAAGAGAAATCAGAAAATCAAGATCTATTTTCTTCTTTTTAATTATTACTTAACAGAAGTAGTATTTCCATTGAAACAATGGTTAACATACTAGCTAAATGATTTTGAAGGACCTGTACATGTTTATTTAAATATGTTTTATCATTTACTGATCTGAAAAAGTTGGTACAGGTAAATTTTCATAGCTTAATTAATGAAGCTTGTGCCATCTGAGAATAAAAAGAATAATGAGTGGAAAAGGTTTTTGGCTTGCATAAGTTAAAAGGAGAAGACTAGGAGTACTCATAAAAGACTAAAGACATTGGAATAACTTTCCTTTAGACTCAAAAATAAAAGGGCTTTGGAAAAATATTGTACTACAGAACTCATTATATTTATTTTCTATAAATGAAATGGAGAGAGAAATCTATCCTAGTTCCCAGCAATCTAAAAGCTGTTCATTAAAAATGTTGCTATACTATGCTAATACTTAAAAGAATAAATAAACAAACAGAGTGACTATGTTTAAAAACAGAGGCTGAGTCAGTGAGCATGTCTGCTATTTCTGAACCACATCTGTTTAGAGATTTTTGCCAAAATGAATTTTTGCTGCCATCAGCAAAACATGAACCAGACACAACATGATGCATTTTGTTCTGATTCATGAATCAACACTTACTACAAATAAAAAGGATAGTAACTACTTTTAAATATAACCAAAAGCACACCAGATATCTTCTTAGCATTTGTAATGCAAACATTAGCTTGATAAATGAGAGAATTACTGTGCTCGGTTCCTATATCCCTCCATCTACAATATCATTTAATTGTTATTTATTTGGCTTCAATCTTGCAGGCAAATCCTCATAGCCAAAACCTCACAGCTGGGAAGACATCAATTGCCTTGAACATGTTTGGTGCCTTAAGTTGTGAAGCCACTGGAATAGAGAATCCATCTTCAACTGTACTATAAAGTGACAAGAACTGTTCTTTCTCATATTGAAGTTGACAAGTTCTGCCACTGACTTCAAAGTGCATGGTGCCCTGACTAATAAAAGAAAATTTAATAATCATTTATATACAATCCTCTTTTAACACCTGAATTTCTATCACTTTCATAATTGCTTCGATGTCAGTTGTGAAACACAAACAAATAACTGATAGGAAAAATTCATGAAGAATAACAGTTCCCCATCTTCGCCACTGTGCAACGAGTCCAACAATAATACGTGATCAAGACAGAAAGAGAGGAAAGGTAATGCTTGCAGTGATTTCTGTACAGAACTCTGAGAAACTCTATACATTTCTCTGTCTTACAACTCTGCAAGACCTGTGTGAAACCACTTAGCACCAATCCTCAAAGATACTTAAGTACCTAACACTGCTCAGCTTCAATGCGATCAAAAGGCAGTATCTAAACAGCAGTTAAGCACCTAAATTCCTTGCAAGAATTGCTTATCACTCCCTGTTCTTTTGATTTCCAGTTATGAAACAGGGAGAACAATATTCAGAGGAATGGTGAGAAAACAATACTTTTGTAAGATTTTGAGACAATCCGACATTATGCTGCTAACAGTTCTAAATATCCAACAAGCAGAGATGAGATTTTAAAAAACATTCTACTTTTGAAATTCCTACTCAATATTTTCAAAAAGCAAATTAAATTTATTTTGTCATGAATTTAGAAAATTTATCTAACCTACAAACTTGCAAATGCGATATGAAGGCATAAATGCAAAAAATATGCAGATTGCCAAGATGTCATTTTTGCAAACATACTTCTCTGATCTTAACCATATGTTGAAAGGGGAAGATTTTTCAAAGTGATATGCAAGTGGGGACTTGGCTTAGAAAAGCTTTTCAAGGTATTAAGAATTCAAATTAGGTTCTATATTTGAATATGCATGAGGGCTCATGCAGAAGGAATATCTCTGATACTGTGATGATGTGTGTGACGATTATAAGAGTACAAAAGTTTGGGTTTTTTTTTTTTTTTACTTTTTTCTGGGCATAGACAAGTTATTATTTATATACATACACACATGCCACATTTTTTCTTCTGAATAAATCCCAGCAAGAAAGGAAACATTTGAGTAATTCCTCATGAAAATTAATTTCATATAATTTTATATTGTATTCTCTAAATCAATTACCATCTTCTTTGTATGCTGTTCCTTGTTGGTTTTTCATAATGAATTTTCAAAATGCATATATTTATTTATTTAGTCTTCTCTTAGTTTATTTTTAAATGTAAATACCTGCTTATTCCTGTAGGTTTCAGTGATATTTACAATAATGTTACATAAGCATTGAACTGCAATTTTCAAGAAGAGTGATGATCAAAGACAATCAATGTTATCAGTGATTTATGGACCCTGCAAATTCACTGCTTTCAATGAGAATTCAATGAGATTGCATAGTAAATCAAGTTTTAATTTGGCACACAATGTATCATGTCATCTAATCTAACTAGATATTTATAGGATTTTGGACAGTTAGAATTAAGTGCATTACTCCACTGTTCACAGAATAATAGGCATTTCCATTACCAAGTCTTGAAAATCAGATGAGGAGAAAAAAAAGAGTATAGCAACTTTCCTAGTTTAAACAGTGATTTTTACAATATCTAATAAAAGTTTTGAGCAAGTTAAGCTGCTTCTGGAGGAACCCGTCAAGAAAGGCTGAGTGCTTTTGAGAGGACCTGTAGCAGTTCCTCTGTACATTGATCTTAGCTGCACAGACTCTATGAACTTCATGGGATAGCATTCACTCGCTGTACTTCAGGCACAACCCCAGTTGTAGTGTTGTTTGCTATCCGAATTTTAGAGAGTCTTTTATTCCAGACAATTTGGCTGAGCAGTCTAAAGGAATTAACAGTCTATTTCTCCCACTGAAGCACTTAACAGTCATATTAATTATTGCTCTTAAAGATCTATGCACATTAATAACACCTAGCACTTATAACTTTCATCTGAAGATCACAGAAGATCTTTACATTAGAAAGCATTGAATTCTTTCAGAAACTCCAGTGTTTTTAACAGAATGTATAACAGATAAACAGATAACATGAATGATGTATGGGCATTTCAGAAATACTATTTTTTCTAGTTTTACTTTAGTAAGGTCACTATAAGATTAATAAGTCAAATTCTACTGTAACTTTCAAATTCACTGTAGCTGCTGTCCACTATGTTACTAGTGTAAAATACTTCTCATATTTGAAAGAAACATGATCAGAACAAAGAGGGAGAATATTGGGGAGAGACAACTGGAGTAATAACTTTCAGTTACGTCTATGCCATTATTGGTGAGAGAGTCATAGCTGTGTCTCCATCTACACCAAGAAATCTCAGGCTGCTACATGAGACTTTGAGAGTCATTGCCAGATAATTTAACCTAGACTACTCCCTCCAGTTTTTAACCAACCATGAGAGAAGAATGATGAACAGCTACACGAGAGAGTCACTCTTCTGCCATGTTTTCCGAAATTGCATTGTACAGTCTTAGCTGTCAGCAAAGGATGTGGGCCATACAATACAATAAGAACATAACATTCCATAATAAATAAATCCTCATCCTATTAGTGTGGTTAAAAATGACTTTACATGCCTCTGCACATTCCTCTGCATATGTGGGATGCATACACATGTATCCATGTGGTTACACAAACTCTACCCATCCACAGTATTTTCTTTCAAGCTCAGATGTCTTAATTGATGTCTTACTGTAAAGATTTCTGTTGGGCAGTTAAAAAAAAACAGAGTCCCTGAAAAAATACCATTCTCCACTCTATAACCTCATATTTATCATTAAAATATAAATGAACCACTTATAGACATAAAATAATTATGTGCAAAGTGAAGCATAATTCTAAGTATTTTCTTACTAAGTGGAGCCTATTGCTTTTTACATCTTTCTGAAACAGTTCTTGATTATTTGATGCAATAAAATTGAATGGAAATGGAAGTGGAAATATAATTATGTAGATTATACTTTCTGATATTTTTCCAAGACCACAACCCTTTAGCTGTAATCCAGATTCTGACAGAAAAAATGTTTTGTATAAAATTCTGCCAGTGTTATTTAAATAAGATTTTTAACCATCAATCATATTCATATTCAACATGATAAAGAAAATGAGATTTTCCCCTCTAGGCAGTAAGTCCTTTGGCATGAGAAAGCAAACAGTTCTGTCTGGCTATTAAAAGGGCAGCACACTTTTAGCTATGAGTTAAGTTATCTAAACACCTCAGAATCAGAATGCAGCTTTTTTTTTCTCCTGAGGAGCTTCTCCTTTTTTGTTACTTCTGAAAGTTTGTCAGAGGTTAGCACTAAACTTAAAAAAAAAAAAAACCCTCTCACCTAGATATCAGCCTCAGAGATCACAATTTAGGAAGAGTTTTTTGTGTTTTTATTAGGGTCTTATAATGAATATTTTATATATTACAGAGATATTTTGTACAGATTTTTTTTCTTCCTGTGTTTATTGACTGTTTTTGGTGAAAGTCAGAATTTTCTTCATTTGAATAATATAACTACAGAAGTATTTTATCTTTAATGTTTTCCTCTTTGAATGTCTGTATTTTTATGCATTCAGATTTTTTTTTACAGTGCATGGCATAGAGAAGCCACTTTATATCATGTTTTGAACTTAATTTTCCACAAGTCTGAATTTGCTGGTTTATCTGTCAGCAACTTTCACAAATTTCCAATGTCACACTTGGCCAGTGCTTAATCCAATGTTCTTATATACACTCCAGCTTTGCAATTTTCTGCATGTCCTATACTCCTTTCATAAAATCCAACGTAGAATGAGTTTCTTATTAAGTTCCTTCACTGGCTGGGCTACAGATCAGCAGCAGAAAAGAAACTAACAGGCTGAAGTAGAATGCCCCTTAAAAAAATTAAGCATGGTTAAAAAGTCTGTAGTATAATAATCTGATTATGAAATGCAGATGAACAAAGCAATAAATTACATAGGTAGTCACAAAAATGTTGTAAGAAGCTACACAGGCAATCCCATTTCATAGCAGAGTTTCCTGTGTTCCAGGTACTCCTCTGCACAGAGTACAACATTTATTCCTTATGTTCCCTGCCTGCCTTTTTTTTTTGAAGAGTCTGAATCCACCCATTGCAGCACTCCAGTTGTGCCAGCTGTCCTGTTTCAGCTCTGTGATTTTAATAATGTCAAAAGTCTGTGATTGCATATGGATTTACAATTCCTGTTTGTTTCCTGTGCTGCATACGTTTGCGTACAGGCACTCGAGACGCAACTCTGGTCACCTTTCTCTCTCCAGAAGAGCGTGAGAACCTCGCCCATTGCCCTGTCCTGTGCACATCTCCCTGGCCCCTCTTCCCTCATTTATTTATAAGCTTTGGTCAACAACCCAATGAACCTAATTTAAAACTCTCATTAGGTTAGCAGGCTTGTTGGCAATTGTGCACTTGCCCCATGAAATAAAAACTAATTATTCAACCAGTTTAACTTATTCTTTACAATTGTGTTGCATTCTGATGTTCAGAGTCAGAGAATAAATTCATTGGTCTTTAAAATAGGAATAGAGAAAACAGTATGTAGTGTGCTGCATAATGCATTTACATTTACTTTCATTTAATATTCTAATATAGTTTTAAAGTGCAAATATGTTGAAGGATATATGTGTACGTAAATATTATTTCTGAGAAACATTTATACACTTGGACTTTCTTCACACCTGAAATAATCAAAAATGTTGTCCCTTCCTCTTAATTTCTCTTAGAATATTCTTATAGTTTTCAGAAATGTA
Source organism: Apteryx mantelli (assembly GCF_036417845.1). Taxonomy (NCBI): domain Eukaryota; kingdom Metazoa; phylum Chordata; class Aves; order Apterygiformes; family Apterygidae; genus Apteryx; species Apteryx mantelli. The sequence continues at coordinate 17,479,061 of NC_089979.1, read as the reverse complement.
AATAAAATACTTGCA